>NC_133649.1:182449061-183049061 GCF_009905375.1 Apium graveolens | reverse complement strand
CATTATCATGGCTGACTCTCGATCATACTTAGGACGTCTTTTATCTTGGGCCCTTCTTGCTTTAATAATTCTGACCTTCATTGGTTCAATCTATATTTCTTTTGGTTTAACCCGTGCCCACCTGGCATTATTATAATTATGCCATATTTCCTTCATCAAAATTTCTATTCTTGAGAACTTTGAATACTAACTTTCTCCTTGTAAAACCTCTAAGGTTATCTTTAAATCCTTCATCAGGTACACCCTAGGCACAGGGCATATAAAGATACCATTTACTAATACCAGAATTATTGTCTATATAGTTCTGAAAAATTTCTCCACTAATCCTTAAAGGTTGTTGTTACCTTAATCCTTTCCAATTTATACTGTCAAAACTCATACTATCCCTATTAAGGGTGAAATGCCAACCTTTATGCATTCCCCTAGGATTCATTCTAAGTTACAGATGTTCTATCCTTAATTCCACCTTTAAAAAGGTACATGCATCCTTCCATGGATAAAATCAAGTCATATATCCCTGATAAGGGTGTCTTATACAATCATTCCCACCCAGATAGTCTTTACCAATTTCACAATAGCATCCTTATTCAAACTGAGGTCAACACACATGGCCTTCGAAAGATAACAATGGTTACCCGCTTTTCTTTCCTAATTTGGTAATGATAACAGGGATGTCCTGGAAGATATTGGTCATGTTCAACGTGAACTTCTTCTTAATAATTCCTCATTTACTTTTGTTGTTTATCTCAACAGTCATCTCAATGTTGGGATGTCTTTCATACTTGGCGTCTCCCTTTCTGGGTATCATGCCACCGATCTTACACTTCACATTATTGAAGGTCACTTCCTTCATCTAATTTTCCTAATTTCCTACTTTCTTGTCTCCTCAGTCTATCCGCGTCTCATTATTTATCCTTCGAACTATCTCAAGGTTTCCTCGAATTCTCCCAACTTAAAGGGGGTACAATATGTACATCTCTTATGCCTTCAACCATCAACTTTAACTCATAGTGAATCATCCTCATCCTGACGATCACATACTTTTCTATTTCTATTACTATGATTCTTTAGGGTTTCCTCATACCCAACTCCCTTATCATTCCTCAAACTCTATTGCCTTTATATTCCTTTCCACTTCAGTTTCTTTTTATTTTCCTTTCTCTTACAATCATTTCATGAACCCACTAATTATTTACTTCAAACATCACGTCGTTCTGGGATTCTTGTCCTCAGAACGAATCTTTACAACTTTTACAACTTAGATTGATAATTCATCATACTCGTCCGCCTTTGTTCTGGCTCTAAAGCTTTTAAACTATCTCTCTATCTTCCTTAGCCTTCCACCAGCGGGTGGCCTCTCTCTTAGGAAGGTAAGTGACAAAACAGTCTTTTGTGCTTCATCAATTATTTAAAATTTCAAATGATTCCCATATTTCCTTTAGTCAGGCTCTCGCATCTACTGGGTTCGCTTGTTCCTTGGAATTCTGAGAGCTTAGCGACTTAAAGGTCCTGAAAGAATTTCCCACCGCACTGTCTCCTCAGGGTGGTGGTTGGGGATAATAGTCTAAATTCTTTTTAGACAGGTCCATGAATTTCCGTATAGGAGTATCGTCTCGGGTCTCCTTTCCTTACTCGGCTTTCTGTTTCCTTAGTATGAAATATTTCATCCTTCTCCCATACTTGGAGTTATCTTATACGTTAAAATCCTTGTTTACCACTTCATTATGTTCTGGTTTCCTTATATCTTAATTGCGACGTCCCTGATTATCATATTCAAGGTTTTCCCCTAATCTTATTCCTCGTGGGGGCATAATGCTTGGAAAAATTTTGAGAATCTCTGGATATTTGTCTTACTTACTTTGCTTAAGTCTTTCCCTCGTTCAGTCCTTGCATGATTGCAAATTATGAATTCTCAAGTTCTATAAACTTCATGACACTCTCTTAAGTGTTAATAGTGCAATTAAAAATATGAACTTATCACAAACAAACTGATCTGAACTGAAATTAACGAATATATACATAACCATTTGTTCGAGGGTACAACAACTGAACACATTAAAGAGAATTACATCATTTGATCTGATCGCTTCTATCCTAAAAGTACTACCATAGATAATCATCTAGTCATTAAAACTAATCATTCATAACTTAGGCTAATCTTCCAAAAGCGGTGTTACACGAAACCCTTGTCTGATCGCTCTGGCTTTGCACACTACCATGGATCAAGAAATATGGGCACGCACGACATCCCTAACCTGCTCCATCACAGAGGTGATGAGGTCTAAGATAGTCGCAAGTAGAGCTGGATCAACCTGACCCTCAAGATGGCCTCTAGCTGTAATTCGGGTGGTAGCCTCAATCTTTTCCATGCTATAAGCTAATCCTGCCGGAAGTACTCCGCCCTCAATCCTTGGTGCAGTAAGTCGATCCAACAGATCACTCCTAACATTACGGGCCTCAGACAGGCCACCCAAAGTCATCTAATAATTGACGATAAGAGAAGCCTGAGTGGTAGCATCTAGCAGTCCATGGGGTGCAGGTGGTGCAGACCCAGGAGATCCAAATGGATAACCAAGCACGATATCAAGTGATAATGGTGCAGAAGATAAAGGTGGCATTTCCTCAGTAGGTGTTGGGCTCTGTACAGGGGAGGGAACATGAATTGGTGGAACCTCATGGATGTCTACAGGAACCTCTGGAAGAGGGTCTGACACTGGTATAATTGGTTTCGTGGAAGGCCCCACTCCTTCTGCCCTCATAATCCTTTGTGCCCTTGGTAACTATTCATCCTCTAGTGCCACCCTCGCGGCCATTCTAGCTCTGGTAGTCGCCCTGACTACGGTCATCAATTCCTCAGCGGTCCTCTCTTCATTCTCGTCAGGATCCTCCACGAGATCTTCCTCAGCAACAATCCCTTCTGGGATAACATCCTCAACTGCAACATCCTCAATATGAATCTCATCCGGTCCCTCATTAGGGTACTCTATTGGATTCACAATTTGATCTCCAATATGTAATAAAACATCCTCATTCTGATGCTCCTGAACCTCAGGGTTCGGTGCCCCGCTGCCCTATACGAGAACGAACTATGTTACTATCATAATATTTGTAAGGGTTCCCGTAAGGGTTTTAACTATCAGTACTACGTTAGGTATCCCGACTATGAACTTGGCAAGAGTTCTTATTTTTTTAATGAACTTATTATCTTAACGTCACATCATCTCTGAGGTTTATAACGCTTAGCTCTGATACAATTTCTGTAACACCCCCCAAATCCGGGGTCGGGGATTCGGGCTATCACGAGTTCCATTTCCCTTATCAATACTTAATCTTAACAGTCAACCAACTACTGAGTACTGTGACCCCATAATATACACACACACCACAAGTTATAGTCTCAGAGATGAATACCAAAAATAACAAAAGTCATTTTATTCCTCAATTATAAACCGTTACACCTTAAAAGGGTTTCTGAATAAATTTACATTTCTTTGCCATTATTATAATTCATATAGATACATAAGTCTGTTACATCAGAAGTTGAAAGCCTAGCCTATTGGTAATTTCTACCTCAGCTACAGCGGCATCAACGCTTCCAGAAAACTGCGGAACGTTTCCTAACCGCTTGCGAATTGGAAGCTTGGTCCTGTTCATCTTTTCTATCTGTTGTTGTGTGATGAAAGAAGAAAGCAAGGGTGAGCAACAAGCCCACCGAAATAATATGTATAATAATTAACAATATATGAGCATTCTCATAGTACTCATGAAAGTCTTGGTCAAGAAGAAATGAACCAAGCTGATATCTTAACGCGACCAAGTCGCAAAATATTCAGTATATATATACATATATACTTTTCACAATCTTTGAAATCCTCTGACATGTATAATATACACAGAGTTCCAGTTTATAACTGTATAAAAATATCGTTGCAAGGTGATCTCATATATCTAACCTTGTCTCAACATTTTTCTGAAAATCTTTTACATGCACAAGATAATCATTTACTAGATATAAGTTTAAAAGATGAAGTTACAAGATACTCCAATATACTTATATCTTTTCCGAATACTACTTGAACTACCACCGTTCAAGGTATAATCTGTTTGAAAAGTTCATCACATAGATGAGACTACAAGATAAGATTTGAATAGATTCAATCCTTGAAATATCATTATAAATAATGAAGTTACGAGATACTTCATTAAGTCCCGATATATATATACACCTATATATATATACATTTAATACACTCCTTGAAAACCTCTGTTATGAAAATTATAAATAGAGTTGTAATATCCAATGAATTTGGAAAGGAGAAAACCTTGGCATAAACCTGATATCTTGATGTTCAGGCAAAGATACCAATAAGTAACATTTTCTACTAGTAGATGGACGAATTCCCCACTGGTCATCACCCAGGCCACAATAGGACCTTATGCTGGACTGCCACTCAGCCACTTATGCATTTGATGGACTCCCACTGAACCACTAACACTTTCATGGACGCCCACTAAGCCCATGTTGCTTATGCCGACTCAATAGATGGACTTACTTCCCGAACGTTGGGTAAGTAATCAATTCATTTATCAAAACAGGAACCTCGTTGCGAATATAAAATACACTACAGAGCCGGATCCCTCAGGTTTTGAGCGAGTATTTAAATCCCCTTTGAAAGGAAGATCTTAAATATAAAAATGAGTTTTGGGATCCGCTCTAACTTTTAAAATCATTTTGAAGACTCGAAAACATTTTTAAGAATGTTTGGAGTAATGCTGATTTAATAAAATAAATCAGTCCCGATATGTTAGAAAATATCTGAATATTATTGTTTAAATAATATTCCCAACAAGGATGATTTTTTTTATAATAATAGTTGAAGTAGAAGTTTTAAAACTCATACTTGAAATGAATAATAATAATTAACCAAAGATATACTTATACGAAAGTATGATCTCTATTTGAATAATCGAAAATAAGTTTGATTAGCGAAACATTATTCTTTAATAAAATAAAGAATATTATTTAGTAAATAAGCGGAGTCATAAGTCCTCGAATCAATATTCAAAATAATATTCATTAAATAAAATAAAGTTATCGAATAAACCTTATTCGATTAATAGTTTTGAAAACTATATCTATATATATATATAAATATATATATATATTATACTCGGGAACATCGACTCCCGGTTTAGCAATATGTTCACCTTTGGGTCCCCTATACTAAGGGTATACGCAACTACTGCTTATCTCTAGCATAGGTATTATGCAACTTATAAGCAATAGAATCAACAATTAAATATCAAGATTACGAAACAGACATGCATATATACCATATCAGCATGCTCCAATATATCACAAGATTTGCTAATAACAATCATGCACTTATCACAAGATAATGCATATACATATATACATCACAACAACAGTATAACGGGTAGAAAAACTTGCCTGAGTGCTCCCGGATAGACTTAAGCTTAGAGTGGGTCCGATAACCTATGAACAATAACATAAGTCGGAATTAAACCCCGGTCGCCTAAGAAACTAGACTTTAACCAATTGAACCCTAACGTTCGCTTTTGCGCTTAATGATTCACTTAAGTCGCTCGAGTACCCTCGGCTCCACCATTTTTAATAATTTAACCATTAAGAATTTTAAGGCGATTCTTTCGCGAGTACCATACCAACTGCCTAATCCACTTTACATAATTGTTTCATATCCCAATTAGTCATTTAAGGTCCTTAACTAATGTTTCAAAGTAAGGCGGGGGGTAATGGTTCGGTCGCGAAATGCTGTTACTTAAAAACGGTGGTTTCTCCTAAACCGTACATCGGATTCAAGCGAACCACATATCAAAACGAAGCTCGTAACATGAACTATCTAATCATGGCAATGGTCAAAACCTAACAGTGAGTTCTCGGGTCCTGATGTTAAGAACAAAAACAGTCAAAAGTAAATCGGGCATTACGAAGGCTATGTTTACGCGATTACCAAATTTTATCCTACCACAAATCAACCACAAATCAACCACAATTCAACCACAATTCAACCATACAACCAAACTCCATCCATACAATACTTAAACAACCCCAACACCTCAAGTTCTCCAATTTATATTATTCTCAAACATGAACTAAAACTTTTCTTAAGTTCATTAACCAATAATCAAGATTTACAACTCCAAAAATATCACAAAACCAACCAATCTCTAAACATTCAATAACCATGCTTCTCATGAACTATACTACTCATAATAAGCTCTTAATATTCAATAACAATACTAGGTTAAGAGATTATACCTTCCTTGTGAGTAGGAGTAACTAATGAGCTTGAAACAACCTTGGAAAATCCCTACTAAAGCTTTATCTAAACAAAAACACAAGATCAAAATTTCAAGTTCTTGAAAAACACTATTCACTCTCTTCTTCCATGAATTTTAGGAAGAGATTGTGAAGAAATTTGAAGCTTAAACTTATAGGATATCTATATCTATATACAAGGAACCTTAAATAATTACCTCACTAATTAACAAAGCTTGGAACTTGGATTTTGACTTTCTTGTCTTTGAAAAAGTGAAGAAGCCGAGAGCTTCTTGCTTGGAAAGTTGGAGAAAATGTGTTTTTGTGATTTTTGATTTGTTTTGTTGGTTGTTTTGCTTTTGTTTTGCTAAATTACCTTTTAACCATGCTAAATTTTGTGTGGTTCACAATCAACCAACAACACACTTCTTTTTGTCATGCTTAGGTCATCATTCTTATGTCATCTTCCCATACTTGTCCTCTTCTTATTGGTTTGATGACATCATCATCACTAACCTCTTTGATTAACTCCTAATTACTTGCCTAATGACCGCTGATCTGTTATACGGTTCGCTTAACTTTCGTTCTCGTTTATCGTTTGAGGGATCATACCCGGGATCTTATTACTTGGGTTTCTTTAACCTTTCTCAATACATTATATTCCTTTTTATGATCCTCTATTATAATCCCTAAATTTAAATCCTTTTTATCATGTTACCTTATAGTCAATTCTTTCGGTATCTGGTGTATTTTCGGGAAAAATCAAAGTGTTCGAATTTGGATTCTGACGATCTTTACATACACTTATATACCATATAGAGTACTAATAAGATCTCAAAATAACAATAGAAGAACATCTACAAGGTGTGGCATGAAAAGTTTTCTTATTCAACATAATCAGCAAAATCACTATTCATAAGGGTTTCAAAAATTCCAAAAATTGGGGTTATTATAATGAGTCCTTATATGTCTACAGAAATTGACAACATAACGATTTAAGCACAAGTTATTCTTTTTGATTACATAGGGCAAGTAAAACGGTTAGAGTTACCCACTAATCATGCATACTCATACATGAACCTATGCTAGCATGGCAAGTTCTAAATCTCAAGATCCACCGTCGCTTCACAAGAGATTAATACCCTATCTTATATGTTCGCGACGCACATAAGACGAATAAGCACAACCAATACTAGATATCATACAATCATCACACACTAAGGTATTAAACAACTAACTAAAGAATTCCATAGTAAATCCGTTACGACCCCATGATCACGATTAGCCCATGATAGCACTCATCGTCATCATGGGTTCATATGAAAACATGATAATAACACACAAGAATAATAACTAAAACTACTTATATTAAACCAGAGTACGTCACAAGAGTATATAGGTTCAAAGTAAAGAAAACTAGCATCCAACATTACAACGAAATAAACAATCACAAGAAAATATGCTTCCTCTTCGTTACGGTGTGCTAAAACGGTCTTCTTCCTTATCTCCTCTCTCTCCGATTAATACTACGATCCAACCTTTGTGAAACGTCTCTGAAAACTACTTATATGGGAGTCCCATAATACCCAGCTAACTCAGAAGTTGGAAGTTAAACAGAATCAGGAGTCGAAAATAATTATTTTAATATTCCGTCCCTGAGCGGCCGCTCAACATTCCTGAGCGGGCGCTCAGTTTCCTGAGCGGTCGCTCAGCAGAGCTGAGCCGTCGCTCAGACCCCTTCTGGAAAATGCTCTATTTTTCTCCCATTTCTTCGCTGCAATCTGCTCCTATATTCCCGCTTGCAATGCCAAACACATCAAATACACAAAATACTTGATTTCAAGACACCAATTCAAGCCATTATAAGACGTTCTAAGTGGTATAAAATGCCACTTATCACACCCCCAAACTTAAATCGATGCTTGTCCTCAAGCGTCACAGACTCAAAAATAAAACAAAAACATGCATGAATGTAATCTATATGAAATGCAGCGATCCCCCTTACTACGACCGAACTAACCAACTTACGACATCTCAACAAATGCAATTAGGCGAATAAAGATCAATCAAATCATGCAAACTAACATACAACCAGAAACGTGGTGTGTGCGGATGCTTAACAGATATGCTTCGAAACTAGATCAATTATCATAACTCGACTATCCTCAAGGTAATCGCATGATTATACGAAGAATAAAATTCTAGGCACAAAATGACTTATAACACTTCAAGATTACTGGAGCTTATTACGGAATCATGCTTTTTATTTATCAAAACAAACAAATGCTTATTTGACCGTGCAATGAGTGAGGTCCACAAAAGACTTATGCAATGGCATCCATATAGCGAGCGTTAGGTTAGCGGATCCCAGACTATAAAAGCCTTAGTTCACTAGGCACAAAGTCCCCTAAGAACTTAATAACTCGAATACCAAAGAGCCCACTCGTGATCAATTATGCATTAACTCTCTATTTTTTTCTTTTCTTTTCTTTTCTTTTCTTTTCTTTTTTTTCATAATTTCTGAGCAAGTGTGTTTCACTCCATCTTGCTCAACCCTAGACTACTCGCATAAAAATACGAGCTGGCTACTAGCCATTTGACGCCTAG
Organism: Apium graveolens; assembly: GCF_009905375.1. Taxonomy (NCBI): domain Eukaryota; kingdom Viridiplantae; phylum Streptophyta; class Magnoliopsida; order Apiales; family Apiaceae; genus Apium; species Apium graveolens. The sequence continues at coordinate 183,040,153 of NC_133649.1, read as the reverse complement.
CCACAATTAGCAATAAATTCCACTTTTTACTCCAATTTTTCTTTTCATGCCTTTTATCAATAAGAACCTATTATAAATTCTAAGCATAATCAATAGATTAACCTCGAAAACCATCAAACCATAACAACAATCTAGTCCCTAAGCATTCTCTAAGACTTAGTGAAATTACAAGTGTTTCTAGCATTCATGTCAACCTACAAGACTCAACATCATTTAACGCTATCACTACACTCGCATCAATATCACAAATCAATTGGCACAGCAATGCAAAAGGGATCATGGTATATGCATGAGCTACATGACATGATAAATAAAGCTATAAATAAAAAAACTATATGGCAAAAATATGCAATTATATGAACTAAACTATCATGAATATGCAACTATATGACACACACACAAAATATTCCTTAACTACCACCCCCAAACTTAAAATCTTCACTGTCCCTAGTGAAGGTAGTAGGAAGGAACACAGGGTATACCTACTCGGAGAGATCATCATCATCACCCTTAGAGGGTGGTGTATCAGGAGGCGGATATGCAGAGTCCTCACCAAAAACTGGCCACTGGATGTCAGCTCCAAGGCCCCTAAAAGCAGTCCCAAGCGCAAGGGTGAGCTCCTAAACAAACCTGCTCTGCGTCTCATACATAGCATCCATCCTCTTCGACAGCCTCCTATACTGGGCATCAGCCATCCCAGCACCCTCCTGAGCTCTAGAAGAACCAGCCTCATCACGCCTTGGCCTCGCCATGGTAGCACCACATGTTGGACGCCCTCCTGGAAGATGATAACCCAGCCCATGCTCCTCGGGCTCTCCACCAGTCCACTCCTGCATCGCATGCAGAGTCCCGGAGTCAATAGGAGCGGCCGGCAGCTGCAACTGCTCGTGAGACGGCCACTGTACTCCCACTGCTTGGCAAAGCTTTATAACCGTGGATGCATAAGGGATGTTCATGTGCTTAGCTCCCCTCAAAAACTTCAGAATTCCTTGGTAGATGAACTCACCAAGGTCCACATAGTACTCTTCATTCAAAATACCCAATAACAACTGTGCACACTCAACTGTAACCTCATGTGCATGTGAAGTAGGCAGAATATTAGTGCAAATAAAAGCATTCCATGCACGGGCATACATATTCATCGCAATCGCCGAAAAATGATGATACTCGTTAGTCCCAGTCTTGAAGGTCCAAACTGTGTCCGGCCTACAGAGAGTAGCACAAATCAAATCCAAGTCAAAATCCTCAGCAGTCTTCTCGTTCCAATTCTCCTCCGTGGGCTTCCTCTGTCGCTGCCCAATCATACGGCGAATCACCGCAGGGTGATAATCCACCGCCATCCCCCGCACAACAGAATACCCATTCTTTTCAGCGTTCGCATAGAACTCGCGAACAACGCTCATCGGAACTGCCTCTGGTGACTCACAAAAAGCAATCTAACCTTTCTCAGCAATCATTGGCAACAACTCACCATCCCTCCCTGATGGTAAGAATCCACTCTCCTTCAAAATCGTCTTACCCAGAAGCCTAAGTATACTCCTCCTCAGCAACCCTATCAAACAAAAGAGGCCTCGCAGCAGTACCCCTCGAAGAATCAGCAGTAGGGACAGTGCTGCTACTATCAATAGTCCTGGATCTCTTGGGTGCCATCGAACTGAGAAAAAGTGTTTAAGATTTGTGTTTTTGAATATGGGAGAGAGTTTAAGGTTTGAAAGTGTATGGGGAGTATATGGAATAGTTATATGTATATATAGGGTAGAGATTAGGGTAAAATTTAATTAGGAATGGGTTTGAGGGTTAAAAACGTGGGTATTGGGAAGATAATTTGTGGGTAATGGGGCTGTGTTTTATTTTTGGATTTTTCAGGTTTTTTTGGATTTTTATAAGACTTAAAAAAATTTCTTCCAATCGAGCCCTGAGCGGTCGCTCAGCTTGGAAAAAAAATTTCCTTGCCCTGTTTTTCTGATTATTTGTGGTTTTGGATAGGTTACTAACTTCTAAGGGTTCCTGTAACAACAAATCATGGGTTGCCTCCCAAGAAGCGCTTCTTTTTCGTCATTAGCTTGGCGTATCGTACCTTAATCAAGTTGACAATAGAACGGCACTAACCACTTCCCGGTTTTCCGTGTCCCCATAGTAATGCTTCAAATGCTGACCATTAACCTTGAATGCTTGGTCCGGATCATTCTCAAAAATCTCCACCGCTCCATGTGCAAACACAGTTTTGACAATAAAAGGTCTAGACCACCTTGATTTCAACTTTCCAGGAAAAAGTCGGAGATGAGAGTTGAATAAAAGAACTTGTTGCCCCGACATAAATGACTTAGGATATAACTTCATGTCGTGCCACCTTTTCACTTTTTCCTTGTACATTTTGTTGTTCTCGTACGCTTGGAGTCGAAATTCATCAAGTTCATTTAGCTGAAGCATTCGCTTCTTTCCAGCTGCATCTAGATCCAGGTTCAATTTCTTCAATGCCCAATAGGCCTTATGCTCAAGCTCTGCAGGTAAATGACATCCCTTACCATACACAAGTTGAAACGGGAACATCCCAAGTGGAGTCTTATATGCTGTTCTGTAAGCTCAAACAGCTTCATCGAGCTTTAAAGACCAATCCTTCCTTGACGGACAAATAACCTTCTCTAAAATGCACTTGATTTCTCTATTAGACACTTCCTCTTGACCATTCATTTGTGGATGATAGGCAGTAGCAACACGATGATTCACATTGTAGCGCTGCATCATAGAAGTGAACTTACGGTTGCAGAAATGCGACCCTTCATCACTTATGATTACTCGTGGCGTTCCAAACCTTGTGAAGATCTGCTTATGAAGAAAATTCAACACTACCTTTGCATCATTCGTCGGCAGAGCTTTGACTTTTATCCATTTTGAGACATAATCGACTGCCAGCAAGATGTACTAATTGTTGCAGAATGAGACAAATGGCCCCATGAAATCGATTTCCCAAACATCAAAGACCTCGACTTCAAGCATCACATTTAACGGTATTTCATCCTTTCTCGTTAGATTTCCTACTCTTTGGCAATGATCACACCTTAAAATGAACTGATGAGCATCCTTAAACAGAGTAGGCCAGAAAAAACCTGCTTGCAGAATACGAGCTGCCGTCTTCTCACCACCATAATGTCCACCATAAACTGTAGAGTGGCAGTCTCGTAATATCCCCTCCATCTCACAGAGTGGGATACATCTCCTGATGATCTGGTCAGCTTCCTGTCTAAAAAAATACGATTCATCCCACATATACCACTTTACCTCATGCAGAAACTTCTTCTTTTGAGCTGTATTCAAATTAGGAGGCATTATAGTGCTGACAAGATAATTCACAATATCTGCGAACCATGGCTCTTCCTCCTGAACTGTGAACAACTGCTCATCCGGAAAAGTTCATTGATCAATGTCTTATCATGTGAAGTAGACTCGGGATTCTCCAATCTAGAGAGATGGTCAGCTATTGATTCTCAGTACCTTTTCGATACTTGATCTCTAACTCAAATTCCTGTAGCAAGAGCACCCAACGAATGAGTCTAGGCTTCGAATCCTTCTTGGAAACCAAATAGCGAATGGCCACATGATCAGTGAACACTGTCACCTTTGTCCCAATCAAATAAGATCGAAATTTTTTGAAACCAAAGACTATAGCCAAGAGCTCCTTCTCAGTAGTGGTGTAGTTCATTTGAGCTCCATTTAAGGTCTTGCTAGCATAGTAGACCACATGAAAGAGATTATTCTTGCGCTGCCCAAGAACTGCGCCCACCGCATAATCACTCACATCACACATCATCTCAAAAGGCTCTGTCCAATCAGGTGCTATAATAACTGGTGCAGTTATCAAACTCTTCTTGAGAGTCTCGAATGCCGTCAAGCATTCATCATCAAATTTGAAAGGCACATCTTTCTCAAGCAAGTTGCACAACGGCTTAGATATCTTCGAAAGGTCCTTGATGAAACGCCTATAAAAACCCGCATGACCAAGAAAACTACGGATTCCTTTCACATAAATAGGTGGTGGAAGATTTTCAATGACTCCCACCTTGGCTTTGTCCACCTCAAGACCCTTGTTAGAGACCTTATGCACAAGAATAATGCCTTCACGCAATATAAAGTGACATTTTTCTCAATTGAGCACCAAATTAGTTTCCACACACCTTTTGAGCACTGCACGAAGATTATTCAAACATTCATCATACGAATGTCCAAAGACGGAGAAGTCATCCATGAACACCACGACATTATTTTCAATCATATAAGATAATATAGCCATCATACATCTCTGAAAAGTGGTCGGTGTGCCACCTAAGCCAAATGAAACTCTGCGAAAAGCAAACGTGCCAAAATGGACAAGTGAGGGTAGTCTTTTCTTGATCCTCTGGTGCAATACATATCTGATTATAACCCGAATAACCATCCATAAGTCAATAATACTCGTGACCGACCAACATGTCAAGCATCTGATCAATAAATGGAAGAGGGAAGTGATCCTTCCTCATGGCCTTGCTCAACTTTTTGTAGTCCATACATACCCTCCATCCTGTGACTGTTCGAGGAGGGGTGAGCGCGTTTTTCTCATTTGCTACCACAGTAATACCTCCTTTCTTAGGTACACATTGCACGGGGCTCACCCAAGAACTGTCAGAAATAGGATAAATGATTCCTGCATCCAGCCATTTCAGAATTTCTTTCTTCACCACTTCTTTCATGATAGAAATAAGTATGCACTGTTGCTCAACAGTCGGCTTATTACCCTCCTCTAGCAGAATCTTAAGTATGAAGGGCTGATCCCCTTGATGTCTGCTATAGTCCATCCGATAGCCGATTTGAATTCTTTCAAGATCCTCAAGAGCTTGTCCTCCTCACTACCTGAAAGGTCAAATGCAATAATAACAGGTAAAGTAGATGTATCACCTAAAAAAGCATACCTCAAGTGTTCAGGCAATGGTTTAAGCTCCAAGATAGGTGCTTCCTCAATAGATGGTTTGAGCTTTCCTTCAGCATTTTAGAGGTCAGAAGTACCAAGAGATTCAAATGGCATGTCTAGATTTCGCCTCCAAGGATAAGCATTTAGATATTATAGTTGCTCATTGTCATCCTCATCATCACTGTCAAAATCCCCCACTAAGGCTTTCTCTAATGCATCAGACATTAGCATATGATCAAGTTCTGAAGTAACCACACAATCAATCAAATCCACTTTTAAACACTCCTCATCTTCTGTAGGGAATTTCATCGCTTTGAATACATTGAATGTCACATCCTGATCCTGCACCCTCATAGTAAGTTCACCTTTCTGTACATCTATCAAGGTACGACCTGTAGCCAAGAAAGGTCTCCCCAAGATTATGGGAATCTTCTTATCTTCCTCGAAATCCAGAATAACAAAGTCTGCAGGAATGAAGAGCTTATCCACCTTTACTAGCACATCCTCCACTATGCCTCGTGGGTATGTAATAGAACGATCAGCCAATTATAGAGACATGTAGGTGGGCTTTGGATCAGGAAAACTTTTTGAAGATCGACAACGGCATCAGATTGATACTTGCTCCCAAATCACAGAGGCACTTGTCAAAAGACAACTTGCCAATGGTGCAAGGAATGGTGAAGCTTCCTGGATCTTTAAGCTTTGGAGGTAACTTTTGTTACAGCACAACACTGCATTCTTCCGTTAAAGCAACGGTCTCAAGGTCATCCAGTTTCACCTTCCTTGAAAGAATAATCTTCATAAATTTTGCATAACTAGGCATTTGCTCCAGAGCCTCAGCGAAAGGTATATTAATGTGAAGTTTCTTGAACACCTCCAGAAACTTACCGAACTGCTTATCCAGCTTTTGTTGTTGCAATCTCTTAGGGAAAGGTGGTGGAGGATAGAGCTGTTTCTCCCTTGTATTACCCTCGGGAAGAGTGTGTTCAACAGTATTCTTCCTTGGTTCCGCTGCTTTCTCCTTTTGGTTAGCTTCTTCATCACCAACTTCAGCTTCTCCTTCTTTTGCTTTTCCAGACCTTAAGGTAATACCCTTGACTTGCTCTTTAGCTTCCTTCCTGCCTGGCACTTCAGTATCACTGGGAAGTGTGCCAGATTGACGATTGAGCACTACATTGGCTATTTGACCGATTTGATTTTCCAAGGTCTTGATAGAAACCGCCTGACTTTTGCACAACAGCTTAAGTTCCTCAAAATCAGCACTAGAGGGTGGAGCTGCACCTCCTTGTTGAGGATATGATTGCCTTTGAGCATAATGATGTGGTTGCTGGAATCCAGGTGGATTGAATTGTTTACGTACGCCTTGCTGATAAGGTTGCTGAATAGCATTCTGATTATTACTCCAGCTGAAATTTGGATGATTTTTGTTGTTAGGATGATAAGTAGCTGGCACAGGCTGCTGCGGTCACTGATAATTATTCACATACTGAACAGATTCATTAACAAGAGAACACTGATCCGTAGCATGAGAACCTGCACAAAGCTCACAGACCATAGCTATCTGATTGACTTCATAGGTGGCTAGAGAATCGACCTTCATAGACAGCACTTGTAGCTGCGCTGTAATAGCTGTAGATGCATCAACTTCCAGAATACCTGCTACCTTCCCAGGCATCATGCTTTGAGTTGGGTTTTGATGCTCGTTTGCAGCCATAGTCTCAATAAGATTATAAGCCTCAGTATAGCTTTTGGCCAACAAGGCGCCTCCAGCTGCTGCATCGAGCATGGGCCAAGATTGGGCCCCCAAACCATTATAGAAACCACTAATCACCATCCAATTAGGCATACCATGATGTGGACACTTTCTCAACATCTCCTTGTAGCGCTCCCAAGCTTCACATATAGATTCTGTAGGTTGCTGCGCAAACTGAGTAAGAGCACTTCTCATAGCCGCAGTCTTCGCCATTGGATAAACTTCACCAGAAACTTTTGCGCAAGATCTTGCCAAGTAGTGATAGACCCAGCTGGTTCAGAATGTAACCAATCCTTAGCTTTATCCCTCAGTGAGAATGGGAAAAGCCTCAGCTTGATAGCCTCATCAGTCACACCATTATATTTGAAAGTACTACAGATCTCGACAAAATTCCTTATGCGCATGTTGGGGTCTTCAGTCGCAGCACCTCCTAAAGAAACGAAATTCTGCACCATCTGAATAGTGCCCGGCTTGATTTCAAAGGTGTTAGCTTGAATAGCCGGATGTAGAATGCTTGACTGAATATCATCAATTTTAGGCCGAGAAAAGTCCATAAGAGCTGGATCAGCCTGAACTATACGATCACCCATGATTACCGGCTCTTTCTACTCACTTCCTGAATCTGAATCTTCAAAATCTATCTTCTCCGGAATATCAAGAACTTCGTTTGTCTCCTCAGTCGTATCTAAAGTCCTCTTGCGAGTACGAGAACGTGTTTGCATAAACGCTCGCTAAAGTACCTGAAACACAACCGCAAAAACAATAAGTAACACGTCTTAATCACTGAGTCCTAATGACCACAGATGGTAAGTACATAAACTAAACAAATACGCCGAGTCCCCAGCAGCTGCACCAAAAACTTGTTAGGGCGAAAACACGCGCTAATAATACACGCAACTATACGCGTTCGCAAGTAATATAGAATACTTTCTAGTTTGTTCCCACAAAGACTCAGACTAATTATGTTCAATTACACTCACTCACCAATGTATGATTACTTCTCAATGTTAAAACAATAACACTTAGATTTGAGTAACTAATTATTAACTACAATTAACTACGAGAATTAAGCACTTAATTAACACTTGAATTAACAATATTTAAACACACATGAGATCACAACTTCATTACTACTTCCTTCAATAGTCATTGTTATTATCCTTAGCATGCAACAGTGATGATATTAATCGAACAACACGAAACTGATAAAAGCCAACTTTCATTGTACTAATACCATTCTACCAAGCATCCACAATTAAGATAGAAGTTGAATAGGCATCAATTATGTTGAGTCCCTATATGTCTATAGAAATTGACAACATAACGATTTAAGCACAAGTTATTCCTTTTGATTACATAGGGAAAGTAAAACGGTTAGAGTTACCGACTAATCATGCATACTCATACATGAACCTATGCTAGCATGGCAAGTTCTAAATCTCAAGATCCACCGTCGCTTCACAAGAGATTAACACCCTATCTTATATGTTCGCGACGCACATAAGACGAATAAGCACAACCAATACTAGATATCATACAGTCATCACACACTAAGGTATTAAACAACTAACTAAAGAATTCTATAGTAAATCCGTTACGACCCCATGATCACGATTAGCCCATTATAGCACTCATCATCATCATGGGTTCATATGAAAACATGATAATAACACATGAGAATAATAACTAAAACTACTTATATTAAACCAGAGTACGTCACAAGAGTAAATAGGTTCAAAGTAAAGAAAACTAGCATCCAACGTTACAACGAAATAAAGAATCACAAGAAAATATGCTTCCTCTTCATTGCGGTGTGCTAAAACGGTCTTCTTCCTTATCTCCTCGCTCTTCGATTAATACTACGATCCAACCTTTGTGAAACATCTCTGAAAACTACTTATATAGGAGTCCCATAATACCCAGCTAACTCAAAAGTTGGAAGTTAAACAGAATCAGGAGTCCAAAGTAATTATTTTAATATTCCGTCCCTGAGCGGCCGCTCAGCATTCCTGAGCGGGCGCTCAGCATTCCTGAGCGGGCGCTCAGCAGAGTTGAGCCGTCACTCAAACCCCTTCTGGAAAATGCTCTGTTTTCTCCCGTTTCTTCACTGCAATCTGCTCCTATCTTCCCGCTTGGAATGCCAAACATATGTCAAGGCTTATTCTTGATGAAATCTCTCCAGAAATACAATTAATACCCTGAAATGCATAAACACTAGAAAAACACATCGAATACACAAAATACTTGATTTCAAAACACCAATTCAAGCCATTATAAGACATTCTAAGTGGTATAAAATGCCACTTATCAGTAGTAATGAAGTTAGAATCTCATGTTTGTCATATATAGTAATTCAACCTCAATTCTCTTAGTTAATGTTATTTAGTATAATCTCTTAGTTTAATAAAAACCCAATTTGTTATTTGTCTTAGGATTGAGCGATAACTATACATTGTTGCATAGGTGCATAAATTGAACTTAACATAAACCAGTCTATGTGGGAACGAATCTGATTTATATCTTATACTACTTGTGAACGTGTATACTTGCTTGAATATTAGCGCGTATTTTCGCCCTAACAGATATCTCCAATCTTCTTCAATTTGGCTTGTCGATTTCTCTGAGACTTCTCTACAAGCTGTTTCTTGACTTCTCGATAAGTCATTCTGGAGTTCTCGAATGACTTCTCTATAAGACTTAATCTGTGACTTGCAGATTTCTTGACTTAGAATATTTTTCCCAAAACAGATTTATTCAACTCCAAGCTTCTTCACATTTTCTCTGAGGCATGACCTTCATGATCTTCTTCCAGAGCTTATTCTTAGGCTTGAGACTATTTACAGAAAAATACTCCAGTCTAATCTATTTACACTTTTACAGACTTAAGTGATACAATACAAAATACAAATTTAGATTATCATACAACTTACTTAGGGATGTCAATTTTGACTTAGTCTTGTTAAAGTATAGGCATGTCTTGCACAACAAGGACTTACCAGCATCACTCAACAACTACTTACCACAGACATGCATAACCAAGACTATCAAACCATTATATTGTCTTACAAAGAAGATGTTGAAGAACAACAAACAAAGATTGTAGATGAAGCTGAACAAGATGGCAGCGTTGATACATGGTTGTCCAAGGACTTCAGCATTAAGATGGAGAAAGCTTTGTCCAGATTCAGAATGGAGTATGTCACCATACTGAGTAGCAATGCCAAAGTGCTCACTCCTCAAGAGGTGTATGATGCCATAACAGAAGTCTACAAAACACAATTAAAAGCATTCCACTTTATTGGGAAGGCACTAGAAAAGACAATGTATGGTCATCAAGGGTGGATCATGGAGATGGTGGGGGCCATAATTGATGAAATTGTGCCCTCACGGATGGAGATCAAGAACAAGTTCAACAAGTTTGCTGAAAAGATGGCCACATTCAGTCTAACTAAGATAGAGTCCAGCATCAAGCATCTGAAAGACTCATTTCTAGCGTTACATGATGTTATCCAAAATCAAATCACAAACAACAATGACACCAAATTCAAATTGGATCAACTTCATAAGGTTAGATATGAGCCTTCAGCCTTGATGATGGAAGAAATTAGAAGAGTGGTGCAGGACACCTTTGGCACTGAAACCTCTACAGCATCTGCAAGTGTATCTTTCACCTCTCATCTCAACAAATTCAAGCACTTCGGTCTCAAGTGAATGAACTTCAAGCATTCAATGCATCTTTGGTTTCTCGAGTCAATCAGCTCACAACTCCTGTTCACAACCAGCAAAATGACATCAAATCCATAATAGACTCTCAAAACTATTTCCAAATATAGACAGGTGTGTCATTGGGAGCTATCCTAGAAGCACTTAAAGTTCCTCTCCGAGAAATACCAAAGATTATTAGAAGGCATGAGAGTCTCAGTGAATTTCAACCACCATACTTACAAGAGGGTTGTCAACAATAATATGAACTTCTTGAGAGTGGTACTAGTCACTAGGGAAATGTTAAGGGAAAAGAGAGTGGTAGTCAATATCAATGATTCTGTAGTTGATAGATGCATGCAGGTCTCATTAGCATTTCTTAAATCTAGGGGAGCCTCAGAACTGGACATCTTCATCAATAAAGTCAAAGTGATGATCCAGGAGGATACTCAATTTCTAATGGAACTCAAAGCAGGCCAAAAAGGAGCTTTTCCTGAGCCATATCTCAAACTAAGCAAGGGAATGGCCTACATATGTTCAACTACCAAGAAATTCAGACACTTTCTAATCCCACAGCATTGTGTCATGAAGAACAGTCATGACAATTTCTAATCTCAATTGTGTTATGAATGGCCTACATATGTCCTACATATCTGGACTTTGTACCTCTTGAAGAAATATCCATTAGGTAAATACTAATAGCAACAGTCATACCATTCTCTAGATAATTGCATTAATCTACATAGTGCTTTCAGAAGCTAATCCGCATACTCTGCAATTCTTGAATCATCAAGATCTTTAGATTAAGGTACATATGCTTCTTTCTTAAGATCTTCAGTTAGAAAAGTAATACATATTCTAATTTGATAGATTTTGAACTTGACATGAGCTGAACGAACATGAAAGATCTTGATTGCTTTTGTCTTTGTTACCAGTGAAATTCTTTCTAATGGATAATTATTATTTTCTGATGAGTAGTTATCAGCAAAACCATCTTGTTTAAATTTCTTCTTCTCCTTTTTCCAAGCATCTTCACAGAAAGACTCAACACTTTCAAGATCTACGAATTTGCTTGCTACACCTCTAGATTCCTTTCATTTAGCAATTACCTCTTTTTAAGATTTAATTGCCCTTTTTAGAATTTCTTCTCTCTTTAATATCCTCAGCAACTCATTTTTAGCAGCTAGGCAATTTTTCTTAGTATTCTCATATTCAAGCAACTACATCTCTATTAAGTTGTTTCTCTCGAATAACAAGGAATTAACATTTTTAATCCTAGTATTTTCCTTTTTAAGAGACTTCATAGTGACATGCAAGTTGTACAATTCAGAGGACATATCATTGATAATTTCTTGACATTCCCCTTTACTTAACGTAGAGAGATCAGTTGTAATTACCCGACTTCTGCGTGAGGATACTTTTGAATCATTATATTTTGTCATGAGAGACAGACCTAGAAATTCTTTGTTTAAATATGGAATATGGGCTTCTACCTCCTTCTTCACAATGGTTGATTGAATCAGCTTCAAGATCTTTAAATCTTCTATTTATTGAAGGCTTGCTCTGATACCAATTGTTATTCAATAACAATCAACTTAGGTTTAATTTGTTGAAGTGGGGTTGAATACATAGTAAAATTTTAATTTAATATGTATTTGGGAGATGAAACATGAACACAAATGTTTTAAATTTTCAGGTGTTTTTTTTAACTTGCCACCTGAGGCTTATTTGAAGAAATAATTTGTTATAATTACAAAATGTAATCTCACAGTTGCGGTTTACATTATTTCAATCAGATGTAGATATCTCTCTCAAGCTCTCTGAAAATATAAAACCTATTTCTTAAATAAAACATCTGTTACTACTTAGTATTTATATATCACCAAGTTACAATGCTTGCTAGACAATACATAACACAGTCTTCAAGGTCCCGTAAGTTTTCTTTTTCATTCTCTTTCGCATGATACTTGACCAATGAGGCTGGATTGTACCCTGATATATTGCTTTGAATATCCCTCCAATATGTCTTACATGAAAACAAAATGTTTCTTCTTCTTCAGCATCCAAGATCACATGCAAAGTTTGTCTTGGCTTTTCATTTTCTTTTCTGAGATTTCTATCAGCCCATGTGTTGTGACAATCCTAGGTTTTAACCACTACCACGTCACTATCAGTAGCCATGTATCTTCTTAACCATTGATAGCCACTAGCTACAGAATTCCTTAGCCATTGGGAGTCTTTTGCTATGGCTTTCCTTAGCCATTGATAGTCACATTTTTAGCAGTTGATGGGCGATATAGATAGCAGTTGATGATTTTCCTTCATTTAGCAGTTGATGACTCACTTCACTTAATCTGAATTACATGGCATCAAATATTTATACTTAATCATCTTATTCTAGATTATCCATTGAGTCAACATTACTTCTGAATGAATAACTGCATTAATATATGTTTACAAAATTCTCATAGAAATTGTTACAACAACCCTATCAATTTATCGGCTACTCCTTCAATGACTATCCCTTAGGATGGTTAGTCATAAAAGGTTACAAGTTACCTTAACATAATTATGCAATGTGATTTATTTATCATCAGGATTTAGATTTGATTCCTAACAACTTAGGAGTTCAGCTAAATTTGCTTTACTCGATTGTTGAACATTTGGTATAAGTATTATACCGGTATAAAATGATAAGGGTAACAAGTAACGTACGATGATATATTTAGACCGAAAGACGGTCGGTAATGGGGATTCAAAAACCCAAAAGTATTTCAGAGACTATTATATTATAATAACTTATTTAATTAATAGTTCATATATTTTAAGGACATGACGATCCTTACGATGTAAAATACACTAAGTTTTTATCAAACATTTTCCAAAAGTATTATGTTGAGTATAAACATTATTTATTATTAAATATTAACAATGAATATTATTATTTAGCAAAAAAATAATGAATTTTATTTTGAATATTCATTAAAAAAAATATTCAAGGTTTACTATTTAGTAATTATTATTAATTATTAAATATTTATTAAAGGTGTTAATTCATTTAAAAATCAAAAATCATATTTTAAAATATTTTCTGACTTTCAGAAAATCATCCAAGTACTTTCAAACAGAAAATGTTATTTTAGCTTATTTTGAATAATTTAATTATAATGTCAAAAAAAACCCGCCCTTAAATATTTATTTATTGTCAAAGGTCGACTCATATCTATTATAATTCTTCCTCAAAAAATCTCAAAAGTATGTATAATATCAGATTGTACCTATCAACGAACATTATGCTTTGGGAACTTAAAAATAAGTTCCAGATATATGATAAGATTCTCAAAGGACAAGGAGGGGTAGACTCCAGTACTTTGTGTACTGGGGAGACTACTAATTATTATCTTATGAGAAGGTACCATGAATATCGATGAACATACGAAGTATGCAAAATATACCCGGGAGAAAGGGAAAACATTAATGGCGAGGATGACAATCGGGAGTAAGGAAGTTGTCCTTTTCTCCAGTAGAGAACAATGATAACATTCGGCTATACGACTAGTCATCGTATAGTAGGGGCTCTGGTGAATGTCCTATTCTTCCATTTTGGAATTGTTATTCAATACTATAACTAAAGCCAAGGTACTTAGTTACCTAGAGTATTAGCAACATATTTTGATAGAAATAAATTTTGATGTGAATTAAAAAGAGAAGGTGTATATCACCGAGATTTTATTATTCCTACTATACTTTAAAGTATGGAATTATTACTTTACTTTAACAGTCATTTTCAAATTATTATATATTTTGGTTGAGCATTATTGCCCACTCTTGCTTTATTTTAAATATCACAACACAACAGATATACAATATGCCGTTGAGGAAGTAAATCGACTACAACACGTGGAAAACACATAGGCTTCATGTAAACTCCTTGTAGCTTTTCCTCAGGTGGGCCAGAGCATTTAGGTAGGTTCCAGTTATTATTAGAAATTATCACAACTTCATGTAGAGGTTGTGTGTAGTTGTGTAATGTCCTGAAATGTACATTTAGTTTGTAATAACAGGTGTTACATGTTTCATATAACTTGTGTTTGTGAGATTTTGGGGTTTGTGATGTGGTTTATTGGATTATTGAGATAATACGTATTTCAGATGATTGGATGATTGCGTGACAACCCAGATTTTTCTTCAATTTGGCTTGTCGATTTCTCTGAGACTTCTCTACAAGCTGTTTCTTGACTTCTCGATAAGTCATTCTGGAGTTCTCGAATGACTTCTCTATAAGACTTAATCTGTGACTTGCAGATTTCTTGACTTAGAATATTTTTCCCAAAACAGATTTATTCAACTCCAAGCTTCTTCACATTTTCTCTGAGGCATGACCTTCATGATCTTCTTCCAGAGCTTATTCTTAGGCTTGAGACTATTTACAGAAAAATACTCCAGTCTAATCTATTTACACTTTTACAGACTTAAGTGATACAATACAAAATACAAATTTAGATTATCATACAACTTACTTAGGGATGTCAATTTTGACTTAGTCTTGTTAAAGTATAGGCATGTCTTGCACAACAAGGACTTACCAGCATCACTCAACAACTACTTACCACAGACATGCATAACCAAGACTATCAAACCATTATATTGTCTTACAAAGAAGATGTTGAAGAACAACAAACAAAGATTGTAGATGAAGCTGAACAAGATGGCAGCGTTGATACATGGTTGTCCAAGGACTTCAGCATTAAGATGGAGAAAGCTTTGTCCAGATTCAGAATGGAGTATGTCACCATACTGAGTAGCAATGCCAAAGTGCTCACTCCTCAAGAGGTGTATGATGCCATAACAGAAGTCTACAAAACACAATTAAAAGCATTCCACTTTATTGGGAAGGCACTAGAAAAGACAATGTATGGTCATCAAGGGTGGATCATGGAGATGGTGGGGGCCATAATTGATGAAATTGTGCCCTCACGGATGGAGATCAAGAACAAGTTCAACAAGTTTGCTGAAAAGATGGCCACATTCAGTCTAACTAAGATAGAGTCCAGCATCAAGCATCTGAAAGACTCATTTCTAGCGTTACATGATGTTATCCAAAATCAAATCACAAACAACAATGACACCAAATTCAAATTGGATCAACTTCATAAGGTTAGATATGAGCCTTCAGCCTTGATGATGGAAGAAATTAGAAGAGTGGTGCAGGACACCTTTGGCACTGAAACCTCTACAGCATCTGCAAGTGTATCTTTCACCTCTCATCTCAACAAATTCAAGCACTTCGGTCTCAAGTGAATGAACTTCAAGCATTCAATGCATCTTTGGTTTCTCGAGTCAATCAGCTCACAACTCATGTTCACAACCAGCAAAATGACATCAAATCCATAATAGACTCTCAAAACTATTTCCAAATATAGACAGGTGTGTCATTGGGAGCTATCCTAGAAGCACTTAAAGTTCCTCTCCGAGAAATACCAAAGATTATTAGAAGGCATGAGAGTCTCAGTGAATTTCAACCACCATACTTACAAGAGGGTTGTCAACAATAATATGAACTTCTTGAGAGTGGTACTAGTCACTAGGGAAATGTTAAGGGAAAAGAGAGTGGTAGTCAATATCAATGATTCTGTAGTTGATAGATGCATGCAGGTCTCATTAGCATTTCTTAAATCTAGGGGAGCCTCAGAACTGGACATCTTCATCAATAAAGTCAAAGTGATGATCCAGGAGGATACTCAATTTCTAATGGAACTCAAAGCAGGCCAAAAAGGAGCTTTTCCTGAGCCATATCTCAAACTAAGCAAGGGAATGGCCTACATATGTTCAACTACCAAGAAATTCAGACACTTTCTAATCCCACAGCATTGTGTCATGAAGAACAGTCATGACAATTTCTAATCTCAATTGTGTTATGAATGGCCTACATATGTCCTACATATCTGGACTTTGTACCTCTTGAAGAAATATCCATTAGGTAAATACTAATAGCAACAGTCATACCATTCTCTAGATAATTGCATTAATCTATATAGTGCTTTCAGAAGCTAATCCGCATACTCTGCAATTCTTGAATCATCAAGATCTTTAGATTAAGGTACATATGCTTCTTTCTTAAGATCTTCAGTTAGAAAAGTAATACATATTCTAATTTGATAGATTTTGAACTTGACATGAGCTGAACGAACATGAAAGATCTTGATTGCTTTTGTCTTTGTTACCAGTGAAATTCTTTCTAATGGATAATTATTATTTTCTGATGAGTAGTTATCAGCAAAACCATCTTGTTTAAATTTCTTCTTCTCCTTTTTCCAAGCATCTTCACAGAAAGACTCAACACTTTCAAGATCTACGAATTTGCTTGCTACACCTCTAGATTCCTTTCATTTAGCAATTACCTCTTTTTAAGATTTAATTGCCCTTTTTAGAATTTCTTCTCTCTTTAATATCCTCAGCAACTCATTTTTAGCAGCTAGGCAATTTTTCTTAGTATTCTCATATTCAAGCAACTACATCTCTATTAAGTTGTTTCTCTCGAATAACAAGGAATTAACATTTTTAATCCTAGTATTTTCCTTTTTAAGAGACTTCATAGTGACATGCAAGTTGTACAATTCAGAGGACATATCATTGATAATTTCTTGACATTCCCCTTTACTTAACGTAGAGAGATCAGTTGTAATTACCCGACTTCTGCGTGAGGATACTTTTGAATCATTATATTTTGTCATGAGAGACAGACCTAGAAATTCTTTGTTTAAATATGGAATATGGGCTTCTACCTCCTTCTTCACAATGGTTGATTGAATCAGCTTCAAGATCTTTAAATCTTCTATTTATTGAAGGCTTGCTCTGATACCAATTGTTATTCAATAACAATCAACTTAGGTTTAATTTGTTGAAGTGGGGTTGAATACATAGTAAAATTTTAATTTAATATGTATTTGGGAGATGAAACATGAACACAAATGTTTTAAATTTTCAGGTGTTTTTTTTAACTTGCCACCTGAGGCTTATTTGAAGAAATAATTTGTTATAATTACAAAATGTAATCTCACAGTTGCGGTTTACATTATTTCAATCAGATGTAGATATCTCTCTCAAGCTCTCTGAAAATATAAAACCTATTTCTTAAATAAAACATCTGTTACTACTTAGTATTTATATATCACCAAGTTACAATGCTTGCTAGACAATACATAACACAGTCTTCAAGGTCCCGTAAGTTTTCTTTTTCATTCTCTTTCGCATGATACTTGACCAATGAGGCTGGATTGTACCCTGATATATTGCTTTGAATATCCCTCCAATATGTCTTACATGAAAACAAAATGTTTCTTCTTCTTCAGCATCCAAGATCACATGCAAAGTTTGTCTTGGCTTTTCATTTTCTTTTCTGAGATTTCTATCAGCCCATGTGTTGTGACAATCCTAGGTTTTAACCACTACCACGTCACTATCAGTAGCCATGTATCTTCTTAACCATTGATAGCCACTAGCTACAGAATTCCTTAGCCATTGGGAGTCTTTTGCTATGGCTTTCCTTAGCCATTGATAGTCACATTTTTAGCAGTTGATGGGCGATATAGATAGCAGTTGATGATTTTCCTTCATTTAGCAGTTGATGACTCACTTCACTTAATCTGAATTACATGGCATCAAATATTTATACTTAATCATCTTATTCTAGATTATCCATTGAGTCAACATTACTTCTGAATGAATAACTGCATTAATATATGTTTACAAAATTCTCATAGAAATTGTTACAACAACCCTATCAATTTATCGGCTACTCCTTCAATGACTATCCCTTAGGATGGTTAGTCATAAAAGGTTACAAGTTACCTTAACATAATTATGCAATGTGATTTATTTATCATCAGGATTTAGATTTGATTCCTAACAACTTAGGAGTTCAGCTAAATTTGCTTTACTCGATTGTTGAACATTTGGTATAAGTATTATACCGGTATAAAATGATAAGGGTAACAAGTAACGTACGATGATATATTTAGACCGAAAGACGGTCGGTAATGGGGATTCAAAAACCCAAAAGTATTTCAGAGACTATTATATTATAATAACTTATTTAATTAATAGTTCATATATTTTAAGGACATGACGATCCTTACGATGTAAAATACACTAAGTTTTTATCAAACATTTTCCAAAAGTATTATGTTGAGTATAAACATTATTTATTATTAAATATTAACAATGAATATTATTATTTAGCAAAAAAATAATGAATTTTATTTTGAATATTCATTAAAAAAAATATTCAAGGTTTACTATTTAGTAATTATTATTAATTATTAAATATTTATTAAAGGTGTTAATTCATTTAAAAATCAAAAATCATATTTTAAAATATTTTCTGACTTTCAGAAAATCATCCAAGTACTTTCAAACAGAAAATGTTATTTTAGCTTATTTTGAATAATTTAATTATAATGTCAAAAAAAACCCGCCCTTAAATATTTATTTATTGTCAAAGGTCGACTCATATCTATTATAATTCTTCCTCAAAAAATCTCAAAAGTATGTATAATATCAGATTGTACCTATCAACGAGCATTATGCTTTGGGAACTTAAAAATAAGTTCCAGATATATGATAAGATTCTCAAAGGACAAGGAGGGGTAGACTCCAGTACTTTGTGTACTGGGGAGACTACTAATTATTATCTTATGAGAAGGTACCATGAATATCGATGAACATGCGAAGTATGCAAAATATACCCGGGAGAAAGGGAAAACATTAATGGCGAGGATGACAATCGGGAGTAAGGAAGTTGTCCTTTTCTCCAGTAGAGAACAATGATAACATTCGGCTATACGACTAGTCATCGTATAGTAGGGGCTCTGGTGAATGTCCTATTCTTCCATTTTGGAATTGTTATTCAATACTATAACTAAAGCCAAGGTACTTAGTTACCTAGAGTATTAGCAACATATTTTGATAGAAATAAATTTTGATGTGAATTAAAAAGAGAAGGTGTATATCACCGAGATTTTATTATTCCTACTATACTTTAAAGTATGGAATTATTACTTTACTTTAACAGTCATTTTCAAATTATTATATATTTTGGTTGAGCATTATTGCCCACTCTTGCTTTATTTTAAATATCACAACACAACAGATATACAATATGCCGTTGAGGAAGTAAATCGACTACAACACGTGGAAAACACATAGGCTTCATGTAAACTCCTTGTAGCTTTTCCTCAGGTGGGCCAGAGCATTTAGGTAGGTTCCAGTTATTATTAGAAATTATCACAACTTCATGTAGAGGTTGTGTGTAGTTGTGTAATGTCCTGAAATGTACATTTAGTTTGTAATAACAGGTGTTACATGTTTCATATAACTTGTGTTTGTGAGATTTTGGGGTTTGTGATGTGGTTTATTGGATTATTGAGATAATACGTATTTCAGATGATTGGATGATTGCGTGACAACCCAGATTTTTGACCCCGAATTTGGGACGTTATACAAGATTCCTCCAGGCAAGGGGCATTAGTTGACCAGGTGATACATGCACAATGGTTAACACATATTTAACTAAGGTTGAAAATGGAAAGACCATACCGATATCAAATGGGTAGCAATAGAAGAATGACTAGTTCTTTCTAAACCAATCAGCACGTTCAGTTGAAACGAGGAGCACCACGTTGATCGTACGATCGAACAACAACTTTGCTTCTTCGACTTTCTCTTTTTTCATGAAACTGGAATTGTTATCACGAATGTCCAAGAGGTTGGTTATGATCCATTGAGTGTTGTCACTCGGAGCTTCAATTGATTCAGTGTTCTGAGACATAACAGCTTTCGAGTTTTTTTTTTTGCCATTAGTTGCAGACAATTTTGGGCGAAATTTTGTTAGGGTTTTTTGGTAGAGTAAAGGTGCAGATGGTTTGTTACCAGGTTATATGTACATGGAGATATGTAGTAATGATTGAGTTTGCACGGAGAAATGAAATGATTGGTGATATGGATTAAAAACTGATAGACAACATGGAGTCCGAGAAGTCAATTTCTTGATGAGTTTGGTTTACCGGTTCATGCATTTTGATATTTAATTTTAGTTTTGATTTTATCAATTTAAGAAATTAATTTGATAAAATCAGGGACTATTATTAGATGTCAATTTTGCTGGTGTTAGGACATAATGAGTAATAGGTATCAAGATGACTTGGAATGAAGACACGACGGGAAGAAATTTGGCAGACATACTTGATCATGTCATAAATTTCAAATGCACTAGAAAGAGTCAAAGACAGTTCACGAAAATAAGAGATAAGCTTCATCCAACAACTCAAGTCATAATTAACGTGCATAAGGTGGAGAAAAAAGAGGAACGAGGAATGAATAATATATTTTGAAAATCTTTGAATAGGATATAAGTTCATTTTCTTGTAAACACGTACACACCTCTTATGATTCTCTCGTATGCATTTAAATGAAAAACTCTACATTTGTAACGAGGAGAGTTCATAGTTAACCTATATTGGTTGGGCATCAATCTCACCTATGATTTTTATTTTTTATCGCTTCACCAATCTCGAGTTATCTAATAACGCATTTTCATTTTATTTAATATAGTTCAAATAGATTTAGCATTTAACCAGACAAATTAGAGTAAAAACAATGATACAGTGTGTTGGTTGTTTTTTATATCGGGACTCTTCCCCTGTGTCTGATATTACAAGATGAATAATATGTTAAATATTATGTGCAATATGCTTAGCTGCTTGTTGCATAACATAATTACTTTATATGCAAGAAATTTTTGAATAATTAACTTTGAACTATTGAAGAAGCTATTTATAAGATGATTAGTTTTTGAGATTATACTATCATATTTGTAAACAGTTCAATCAGATGTTAAAAATGAACATATTTTACCAAGTTACATAGTCATTTTGGTATTATGTTCACTGAAGAAATGTCAATTTCGGATTTATATTAGTATTTATATTTTTAGACCTGTCAGTTTTAAATACATTTTAAATCAGATGAAATGAAATTTTGAAGTATAAATATATGAATTTCTAAAACATGTTTTCTTTCAATGATAAATTGGATCGGATCCCCAGACTTGTCTTATTAATCTGTACGCACTTATATTTCATTAAACTAAGGACCCATTTGTTAATGGGTGAATGATGATGAGTAATAATTTAGTTATTCAGACTATTTGATAACATTTATGTTCTCCTGGATGATCCATTTTCATCTGAACGAGTTCTAAACCTGTCATCCTAAAATATCTACCTGAACTATTCCTCAGGTTTTTACCACACCAGGTTATAGTTTACATTGGCATACCATCACTTGTCGTATTTATATTAATTTAAAGTTTATTATATATATTTCTGTTATTCCCAAGGAACTAACAATGAGATTTACAGAAGGGGGTTGAATGTAAATCTCAAAACTTTTTCAAGTTTTGAGCAGTTTAAAAGGCTAAGTGTTTTGATGAACAGTTGTGTATGAATTACTTTGAGCATGTGCAGACAGATATATATATATTCAAGACACAAATGTAAAGAACACAAAAGCTTTAAAAACTTTTCTGGTGGATTTGTTGTTCCACCAGAGATGTGTATTTCAGAAAATCTGTGATTCAAAAGAATTGATCACAGCTGCGTCCTAGTACAAACTAGATGATTTTCTCTCTATATTTTTCTAAACAGCTCTGGAAAATTCACCATCTAATTACTAGCTGCAACTTGGTTTATATATCACCAAGTTTACAAGTGAAGACAAAAGCACAAATACAATTAAAAAGATTCTTCACATGTTTCTTCTTCATTTCTCTATCCAATGCAATCTAGGATAATCTGTGAATCTTTGAATACTTCCTTGTTTGCACCAGAATGGAAATGCTGCATTTTCTTGACTCCTCTAAGAGGTTGCCACATTCCAATTGTCTCTGTCAACCCATGTGCCTCTGTCAGCTTCTGAATTGTCACTGTCAACTGCTATTAAACTGAGCATCCGTTGAAGCTTTCATCCGTTGATGGCTTTATTTGTTGATGCATTAGCAGTTGAAGCTTTATCCGTTGATGCACCCATCCATTGATGGATGTTATCCGTTGAAGCTTTAGAGACATCCGTTGAAGCTTTGTTTCTCATCCATTAAAGGCCTTTAGCTTATCAGTTGATACTACTTCACTTATACAAAATTACAAGGCATGAAATATTTACAATTAGCCCTCCTATTTGCATATCCACTAGTAGTCAACATGACTTATAATTTACCACAATTATCGAAGAATTCTAACTTAAATACAAAAACTGAAATGTGCTACAATACTAAACTTATTTCTAAGTAAAGCTACTCCATCAACGGATAGCCAGAATGGTCTTATCCGTTGAGGCTACAAACACTAGATTTCTACTTAAGTGTTTTGTTTAACTTATCATCAAACTAATACACATATTCCTAACAATCTCGCCTTATTTATGTCTACTGGAATTTTAGGCATAAATTTGGGTTTAACTTGATGATAACAAAACACTTAACAAATATATGAACTGAAATCAAGTAAAAATTCAAAAGTGCTGTAAAAGTGTATGAACTGAGATAGAATTGAAGAATTACATTGTTTCCAAGGATGCTCCTTTAGGTTGAGCAGATTATTTTCTTTTCCTTTGATCCCTTGTTTTCTTTCCTAGCCTCCTGTCATTTTCCTCCACTTGGAGTTGGAGTTGTCTGTAGAATTCAGCTTCATCTTCTTCACTGATGTCCAACTTAGATTGCATTTCCTTAAGAGTTTCATTACTGGCAATTTTAAGCTGGTCTTCAAGTCTGAAAAATCTTCTGACTCCTTTATTGTCTCTGAACTCCATCAACCAATTAGGTGATTTATGAATTGTAATTCCATGCTCAGGTATGAGTAATGTTCTAGGCAAGGAATTAGACTCCCACCAAGTTTTCCTTATGCTGGCAATCTTGTTGAGAATCTCAGTTTTGGCAGTCCTGGTAAAGCCAGAATCCCTTTTGATAGCTGAGTAGATTCTAACCAAGGTAGAATAGCCTTCATTCAGAATTTTTTGAAGAGTCCAAGTCCTTTCCTCACTTCCTTTTTACTTGAACACTAGCCTTTCTGGGAGCTGTTTGTATTCACTTATTCCCCTTACTTCCTCCAGCTCATCCAGATAGAGTTCAATATCTGTAAACTCTTTTATGTCACAAATGTGAACATAATCATCCTTTGAGGCTTGTGGCTTAGGCTTAGGTTTCTGAGTGAATTTACTTGAGGTTAGGGGAGGTGTAGATTTGGATTTTCTTTTCAGTTTCTTTGGTGGTGGAGAGGTAGTTAGGAAGGTAGGCAGGTTGATGGTGTCCCAATCAATAGGTTCCTCATTAGGGATGATTGGTTCACCATGGACATTTATACTAGGATCAGCAACAAAAGGTTCAGGAATGGAAGGTAGTGGTTTAGATTTAGATTGGGTTTCTTCAGTGTCATCTCCACTCTTCCTTTTTGCATTGGCCTTCTTTCTGTTCCCTTTCTGCCATTCCTTTCTTTCCTCCACACTCTCACCAACCACATTCCCCATATCCACATTTCTGCTTTCAATCTTGTCTTCTTCACTCTTGTCTTCAATCTTCTTCTTTTCTTCATCCTGACTTGACTTTAGCTATTTTTCAAGCTTTGTTTGTGCTCTTTTATCAGCCTTTAGCTCTCTAGCTTCTTCCTTTAACCTCATGGTTTCTTCCCTCTTGGCTTTTGAGAATTTGGGATGTCCTTGTATCACACGGATACTATTTCCCTCTCTATAAATGATAGCCATATTCATTCTTTCCACTACATCATTGGTCTCTTTGTGCCTTATGATGTGCCACCCAAAACTTTGTCTTCATCAGGTTTTGGAAGAGGAAAATCTACTTCTTTTGATTGACTAAAGTTTAGGGGGTTCTTTGTAGAGTCCCTGTTGAGTCTAGTGGATGGCTTGAGTACCATGGGTTTCAAATTCCTAAAGGAAGTCTCTCCAACCTTATTCCTCCTTACTGGCTTGTGCTCCATAATGATTGGCTCAACCTTTGTGCTATGTTTCACGGATAATGATTTTGAAGTTGTAGAGCCAAACACCTGTTGCATCCTTTCATCAATTTTTCTCCTTTGCTCCTTCACCTTCATCTCAGCTGCTGCTAGCTGGATTAGATCAATTTCATCAAGCTTTCCTTTGATTTGAAGTGTTGGAGAAGTAATGATGGCACGAACTAGCACTTTGGATATTTGAATTTTTGTAGATGGCTCCCCTCCCCCTTCTTTATTCTCCCCCTTTTTGTTATCATCAAGGAGAGGAGTCAAGCCTTGTGCTTTAGCTAGTTGCATGAGTAGACTTGTCTGAGAATGTTGATTTTGAAGAATGGTGACCACAGAGTTTTCAATGACATGAACTATGTCCTCCAACTTGGCCAGCCTCTTTTCAGCATCTGATTCTCTTCTTAGTCTCAGTAACAAGTCCTACATGGTACCATAGGGCATGACTGAATCCAGCTTCTCAGAATTGTAGGACTTTAAGTCAGCTATATCCTTCTTTAGCTCATCCACACTCAGATTCTGCCTTAATTATTGTAGCTTCATGAGATGTAGAGAATCTAGGTGGGCTTGAAGAAGATCCTTGGTACAAGCATTGGAGGTGGTCTGAATGGCTCTTTCGATTGACATGATTTGTTTGACTAGGGAGACATTGAATTGTCCTGGTGTTGACTCCTTTGTCAATGCCCATTCAGGTAAGTCTGGAATAGAACTTGGGCCTTCATCTCCCCCTAAGTTCATGCTTCCATCAAATGAAACAGAGTCATCATCATTAGAATTTGCTCCAAATTCTTCAGATGGCTCACCAACTGTAGAAGGCATCAAGTTGACAGCAGCTTTATCCTTTTGTAGAGATTCTGAAGTATGGACTAGATTTAGGGTCCTTTCTACCTCCTCATTGCCCTGAGTAGCCAACAATTGGTAGGCTAACACAGGATGAGTAAAAGTGTCAGCATCTAAGGAAATGTTATCAATTACAGCATTGTAATGTTGCTGAAATTGTCTTTCCTTTTCAGCATCATCCACAATCATTGACTCATTAGCAATGGTTGATCCACCCTTATACCTTCTATACCTTTTTTTCTCTCAATTTCTCTATTTTCTTGCATCAAGGGCTCCCCCTGGCTCACACTCCTCACACCCTCACCCTCACCTACTAAGGTGGCACTCCTCTCACTTTCTTTTGCCATGCTGGAAGAAACAGCATGCATATTTAGACTCTCAAGCTCTCCTTTTGCCTGGGAGCTACCCAGCCTCTCACTCAAATTTTCACTCCCTTCCCTCAATCCTAGAAGTGATTGTACAGTAACCATGTCCTCTACACTTGGAATTGATTCAGTTATTTGTGTAGAGACTATCAACGGATAGGGAGTATCCGTTGAAGTAGGAACTGATGATATCAACGGATAACTGCTGTTAAGCTTATCCATCGAAGAACAACCACTTGTCAACGGATGAGAAATATCCGTTGAAGAAGGAAAAGAAGTAGAAATTGAAAGTGACATGATTTTTGAATCTGTGTGGATTGATTTTAATTTAGGGGACACAGACTCTTCAACCAAATCTGAAAGAATTGGCTGATGATCCAACAAATCATCTAAAAGATGATGATCACCAGTATTTGAGTGGGGCTCCTCCCTGAGTTGTAAAGAGGGAGAATCAGGAATTGATGTGAATACCATGTCCACATCCATAGATGGTGATGGAGAATTTGGTGATTGATGTGTGTCAATTTTGAGAGAATGGGGTTGTGACTCCACATTTGTTGGAGTCACATCAAGCTGAATTTGAGAAGGCATAAATACAGGTCGGTGTATATGTGCAGTGTGTGCACCCTGTGTGGAAACTGAGATTTTGATCCTCTTTCTTCTTGTAAAAGCTTTTACAGGAGAGTGTGTGGCTTCAGTGTCCCTCCCTCTTTTGTTCTGTGTCCCTGGTTGGGAACTATTTTCAATAGCTGCACCCTTTTGGGAGGATGCAACTAGGGATGAGTTTGAATCATTTTCAACCACCACAGTCTTTTGAGAAACTGTGACTTGGCTAGCTGGGGTACCACTCACCTCTCCTACCTTATCCTGGGGGATTTCTTGATGTTCACCCCTCCCCTCACCACTCACACCCTGTTCACTCCCCTCAGGGTTTATGGTAGTTGATACAAGTGTTGTCTTTTGAGAAACAACAGAGGTGGCTTTCTTTGACTTTGGTCTTGAAACTTTAGGTTTGGTGGCCTTGGTAGGAATCTGTTGGGTCAAAGACACAGATTTCATGGCCACACTTGAAAGCAAAGAAATAATGGGGTTGGAAGTAGTAGGAGTTGAAGAAGCATTTACCTCACTTACCTAAGGTGCATTCATTATTGGCAAATATACCAATGGCACCTGATTGTTAAGGTTAATTCTCAAAAGGTCTGCAAGGACCCTTTTCTCTTATGCCCAGCATTTGAGTTTATTACTCTATTTGGTTATGACCAAACCTTCAGCAACATGGTTAGCCAATAACATAAAGAATCTAGCATAGTAGATGTTATGAGATCTATTAGCTTTGTTACCTAACCTGGTACCCAATTCTAGCATGACATAGTTGCTAAAATTAAAATACCTATCAGACACTAGCATATAGAGCATATTAACTAGAGATGAAGTTATTGCATCAAAATTACTAATTTTCCCAGAGAAAACCTTGATAAAGGCATCACCAAGAAAACTTCATTCTTTCCTAAGGCATTTTCTTCTAATGCTCCCTAAACTAGCAGAATCAAAAGAATAGCCTATGGAATCTAACATGCGAGATACATCATTATCAGTGTGTGGTGTCATGGCATTGTTCTCAGGTAGTTTGAAACAAGACTGTATATCATCACAGTTAATACAGTAATCTTTACCTTTGAGAGAGAAAGTGATGGTCATATCTGTGGAATTGAACTCTGCAGTTGTCCAAATCTCCTCAATTACCTCACAGTAAATAGTTGGGGCTTCCAGCATCGCATAGCTTAGTTTGCAGTTTTTGATGAAGTCCATCATCTTGTGATAATCGGAGTAGGCTTCATTCTTTTCCACCAAAGCTACGAAATTGTTTTTCTCATAGACAAATCCAGACTGGGACATTATCTTTACTACCGGTGTCATTGTAGTGGGTAGTGGGTGTAGAGAAAAGTTGAGAGTTTTGGGAGAGAAAGAGAGTAAAAGCTTTTGAAAAATTGCAAGAAAGCGTAAAGTGAAAATAAGAATTCAAAGGGCTTTTATACTTTCTCAAATTAAAACGTAAAGAGAATGATTAAACAATATTTTTAAGTAAATTACAGCTGTTTGAGAATAAAGAAAACTGTATGAATTCTAAAACTGCCTTTAATACAAATACATACAACTGTGTATATATATATGTATCAACGGTTAAGTAAAAGAATCAACGGTTGTGACTTACTTAAAACAACTGATGTGACACTTCAACGGATGAGGTAAATAGTTATCCGTTGAAGATTAACACATATTTATCCGTTGGAGGATAAAATTACCAGAAATGTATTTGTCTTTCAACGGATAGTGAACATCCGTTGATAGAACAATTTTGGCTTTCAACGGATAGGGAATATCCATTGATAGAATAAACTTTACTTAAAGCCAACTTTGTTCTTGCAACAAATTCATTTCAGGCTTCAAAATAAATTATAATAAGAACATGAATTTATGAATAATTAAGCATACCTAGCTCACTTATTAATCTTGTGAATCTTGATTCATCAAGTGGCTTGGTAACTATGTTTGCAATCTGTTTTTCACTTGGAACAAAATGAAGTTCCACTGTACCATTCATCACATGTTCCCTTATGAAGTGGTACTTGATGTCAATGTGCTTGGTTCTTGAGTGCTGCACTGGATTTTCAATAATGGCAATGGCACTTGTGTTGTCACAGAATATGGGAATTTTGTCAACAGTTAACCCATAGTCAAATAGTTGATTCCTCATCCACAGTATCTGTGCACAGCAACTACCAACAACAATGTATTCAGCTTCAGCTGTTGATGTAGAAACAGAATTTTGCTTCTTGCTGAACCATGACACAAGCTTATTCCCTAGAAATTGACAGGAGCCAGTTGTACTTTTCCTGTCTATTTTGCAACCTGCATAATCTGCATCTGAGTAGCCAATTAGATCAAAACCAGACTCTCTAGGGTATCAAATTCCTAGATTTGGAGTCCCTTTGAGATATCTGAAAATTCTTTTAATAGCTACTAAGTGAGATTCTTTAGGGTCAGCTTGAAATCTAGCACAGAGACATGTAGAAAACATTATATCAGGTCTACTAGCAGTTAAATATAGAAGTAAGCCAACCATGCCTTTATTACTTGTAATATCCACAGACTTTTCAGCCTTGTTTAATTCAAGCTTGGTGGCAGTGGCCATGGGAGTTTTTGCAGATGAACAATCCATTAAGTCAAACTTCTTTAAAAGATCATAAATATATTTAGTTTGACTAATGAAAATTCCACCACTAACTTGTTTAACTTGTAAACCAAGAAAATAAGTTAGCTCTCCCATCATGCTCATTTCATATTTACTTTGCATTAACTTAGCAAACTTTTTACAAAGCTTATCATCTGTAGAACCAAATATAATATCATCTACATAGATTTGAACAAGTATTGTAGAGCCATTAACATTTCTAAAGAAAAGAGTTTTGTCAACAGTACCTCTTGTGAAGTAATTATCTAGAAGAAATTTTGACAAAATCTCATACCAGGCTCTAGGTGCTTGCTTTAGTCTATAGAGTGCTTTCAGCAGATAATACACATAGTCTGGAAAATTTGGATCTTTAAATCCTGGAGGTTGGCTTACATAAACTTCTTCCTCCAATTCTCCATTCAGAAATGCACTCTTGACATCCATTTGATAGACTTTAAAATTGGCATGGGCTGCATAAGCTAGAAAGATTCTGATGGCTTCAAGTCTTGCAACTAGAGCAAATGTCTCATCAAAATCTATTCCCTCTTGTTGAGAATAGCCCTTGGCAACCAATCTGGCTTTATTTCTTATGACAATGCCATTTTCATCCATCTTGTTCCTGAATACCCATTTTGTGTCAATAGAGCTCTTGTTCTTTGGCTTGGGTACCAGCTTCCATACCTTGTTCCTCTCAAATTGGTTTAGCTCCTCTTGCATTGCTAAAATCCAATCTGGATCCAATAGAGCTTCTTCCACTTTCTTAGGTTCCTCCTGTGATAGAAAACTACTGTATAGACATTCATCTTGAGTAGCCCTTCTAGTCTGCACCTTAGATGTTGCATCACCAATGATCAATTCAAAGGGATGATTCTTGGTCCATTTCCTTTGAGGTGGTAGATTAGCTCTAGATGAGGTTACCTCAGTATTGTCATGATGTGAGATAGAGTGTTGATTGGTTGAAACTCCCCCTGAGTTACTGATCCTTTGAAAGGAACTAGGAGTTCTATCAACTGATGAAGTGAATTGATTATCCGTTGATAGACTATGATCAACGGATGCTTCATTGTTTACTTCAACGGATGATGCACTTTGTCTTTCAACGGATGCTGCATTACTTCTATCAACGGATGCTGAATTGTGACTTTCAACTGATGCAACATTTTGTGCATTATCCAAGGGCAGATTTTGAATTCTTTTTGAGGTGCCTTCTCCATCATTCTCATCTTCACTATCATCACAATATATCTCAATGTTGTCAAATTTGAGTCCTTCATGATGTCCCACATCAGTTAGTACATCAATCTTTTTATCATCAAACACAACATGCACGGATTCCATGACAATGTTGGTTCTTAGATTGTAGACCCTATATGATTTTCCAGCAGAATAACCAACAAATATTCCTTCATCAGCCTTTGCATCAAACTTCTCCTTGTGATCAGGTTGATTCCTTAGAATATAGCATTTACAACCAAAGACATGAAGAAAGTTTAAAGTTGGTTTTCTTCTCTTGAACAATTGATAGGGAGTCATGCCTTTTGCCTGATTGATTAGAGAAATATTCTGAGTGTAACATGCATAGTTAACAGCCTCAGCCCAAAAGTATGTTGGGAGTTTTGACTCTTCAAGCATTTTCTTGCAGCTTCAATTAGTGATCTGTTCTTCCTTTCCACCACACCATTCTGTTGTGGAGTCCTTGGAGCTGAGAACTCATGCATGATCCCATTTACTTCACAGAACAACCTCATGGTAGAATTCCTGAACTCAGTTCCATTGTCACTCCTGATATTCCTTACTTTGAAATATGGATGATTGTTGACTTGCTTGATATGATTGATAATGATTTCACTAGCTTCATCCTTTGATCCAAGAAAGTAGGTCCATGAAAACTTTAAGAAATCATCTACAATCACTAGGCAATATCTTTTTCTTGAAATTGACAATACATTGAATGGTCCAAAAAGATCCATGTGTAGCAGTTGTAATGGTTCATCAATTGCTGATTCAAGCTTCTTGCTGAATGATGCTCTCTTTTGCTTTCCTTTTTGACAAGCATTACACAGTCCATCCCTTGAGAATTCCACTAGAGGCATTCCTCTAACTAAGTCCTTTTTGACTAGATCATTCATTGTCTTGAAATTCAAATGGGACAGCTTCTTGTGCTATAGCCAACTTTCATCTGGACTTGCTTTGCTGAAAAGACAAGTAATTGATTCTGCATCTATAGAGTTGAAGTCAGCCAAGTACACATTCCCTTTTCTAACTCCAGTTAGAACCACTTTGTTGTCCTTCTTACTTGTGACAACACAGGCTTCAGAATTGAAGGAAACAGTATTCCCTCTGTCACATAGTTGACTGAGGCTCAATAGATTGTGTTTGAGACCATCAACTAATGCAACTTCATCAATAATGGCATTTTCTTTTGAAATCAAGTCATATCCCATAGTGAACCCTTTGCTGTCATCTCCAAAGGTTATGCTAGGGCCAGCTCTCTCCTTGAATTCTGTGAGCAGGGTGAAATCTCCTGTCATGTGCCTTGAACAACCACTGTCCAAGTACCATAGATTCCTTCTTTTTCCCTGCACACAACAAAATCAAATCAAGTTGATTTTGGTACCCAAGTTTCCTTGGGTCCAGCCTTGTTAGTCTTTTTTCTAGACTTCATACCTCCTGCATCTTTTGACTTAGGTAATATTGGGTCAACCTTGGTCACAGATGTAGTTGGTTGAAGTGTAGGGTTAGTCACAGAATCATTTAGCACATTAGGTTGAATTTGATAAGGCATAGATTATGCAAACATATTATTCCATATAGGCATGTTGTATGGAATTTGAGGCATACTGAATGCAGCAATGTAAGGATTATTAACATATGGCATGTTTGCAAAATGTGCATGAGGATTCTGTTGAGACATAACAGACATAGCATGCAGAGGTGACATAGACATGTTAGGCATGGAAGGAGTTAAAGGCATGGGAGCATTCTTAACAGACTTGCAGTTAGCAGATAGATGATTAACATTTTTACAATGCACACAACTTTTTCTAGGAGCATACTTATCAGGTGTGTAATTGTTGTGTTTGTTAATCCCTACCTTCCTATTTCTATTAGATTTCCTTTTAGTTTCCTTTTTATCCTCAACCATCTTAAGCCTATTTTTCAACTGATCTGAAGTCATGTGTCATATATTCACCTTACTGACATCTTTGCATGTACTAGCTTCTTCTTTGACAAAGTTCTTGGAAGTTGAACCAAACTTCTTATTGAGATTTTTCAAATTGTTCTTTTTAGAATCACTTGCCTGTTTCAATTGATGAGCCTTCAACGGATGCTCATGTTCTTCCTTCAACGGATAACTTTCATCATTCGTTGATTCCACATCCGTTGATAATCCATCAATTAATTCTACTTCTTTTTTGTTTTTCTTCCAGGCATTCTCACAGAGTGATTCAATTTCTTGAACCTTGACAATATGAGCACTAACATCCCTAGATGTTTTTCAGGCCTTGATTACATCTTGTTCACGTTCTAATTGTTTAGAAAGAATTTCTACTTTCTTAACAGATTCTTCTAGTTCACTCTCAACAGATAAGCATTTGATTTTAATCTTTTCAAGCTCAATTACCTTACCCTCAAACACAGCATTCCTATCACTTAAAAACAAATTATTCTCTTTAATTCTTGTATTTTCTTTAGCTAGTGATTTAAGGGAAACACGCAAATGATATAATTCATTGGACATATCATTTATAGCTTCATTGCATTCAATCTTAGAAAGCTGAAAGAGGTCAGTAGTAATTACCTGGTTGCTTGATGAACTAGTTTAATTTTCATCAGAATTAGCCATCAGGGCTAGGTTGACATATTCCATATAATCATCTTCATTAGCTCTATCCGCTGCCCAGTCATCCTGAGTCAGAAAGGCTCTTTCCTTTTGTTTGAGCAAATCGAAATATTTCTTTTTGTAATCAACTTGCTCAAATTTCTTCTTATCAGAGGTTGGCTTCTACACTCATTTGCAAAGTGTCCACTTATGCCACAGTTATAACATTTGAACTTAGATTTGTCCACCATGTTCTTGTTTGGCTTAGTGAATCTAGCATTTTTCTTGAATTTCATCTTTGCAAACCTCCTGGACAGAAAATCCAGATGTTCATCAACATCATCAGAGTCATCTTGACTGAAACTATCTTCAACCTCAGCTACTTGCTCCTTTCCCTTGCTTGATTCTGATTTGCTTGTGCTAATTTTGAGACTTGGCATTGTCTTTTCTTCATTCCTGGCTTCAGTCTTCTCATTGTCAGCTACAAGTGCAACTGATCCACCTTTTCTCTTTCCCTTTTCCAACAGCTCATCTTGCTCCATCTCAAGTTCATAGGTCTTCAAAATTCCATATAATCTTTCCAGTGTGAAGTCCTTATAATCTTGAAAATTCCTTAGTGAAACAGTCATAGGCTTCCATTCCTTTGGTAGAGACCTCAGAAATTTTAAGTTGGAATCCTTGACTTGGTACACTCTGCCATACAGCTTCAATCCATTCAACAGTTTCTGAAATCTATTGAAGGTATCATTCAGTGATTCTCCTTCTTCAAAAT
Organism: Apium graveolens; assembly: GCF_009905375.1. NCBI lineage: Eukaryota > Viridiplantae > Streptophyta > Magnoliopsida > Apiales > Apiaceae > Apium > Apium graveolens. Next base: position 183,006,658 of record NC_133649.1, on the reverse strand, counting down.
GAAAGTATTCATATTGTTGAATGAGAAGCTGCATTTTGTTTTCTCTGACTTGTTCAGTACCTTCACAGATAAGTTGCACAGTATCCCAAATTTCCTTGGCAGTTTGGCTGTTAATGACATTATCAAACATATCTTGATCTAGGCCATTAAACAGAATGTTCATGGCTTTCTTGTCCTTGTGAACCTCTTCAATATCTTCATCAGTCCATTCTGCTTTTGGCTTGGGAATAGACTGTCCAATAGCAACTGCGGCAGTTGCAGCTGTGGCTACCTTGTGAGGGGTGTGGGGACCATTTTCAATGCAGTTGATGTAGCTTTCATCTTGAGAGAGAAGATGTAGATGCATCTTCACTTTCCAGTGATGATAATTATCTATTTCCAGGATTGGAATCTTTACACCAATATCCTTCTTACTCATGATGTTAGTAGAATAGATCTTTAAACTCTTTGTAAGTTAAGAGCTTGCTCTGATACCAATTGTTATTCCCAAGGAACTAACAATGAGATTTACAGAAGGGGGGTTGAATGTAAATCTCAAACTTTTTCAAGTTTTGAGCAGTTTAAAAGGCTAAGTGTTTTGATGAACAGTTGTGTGTGAATTACTTTGAGCATGTGCAGACAGATATATATTCAAGACACAAATGTAAATAACACAAAAGCTTTAAAAACTTTTCTGGTGGATTTGTTGTTCCACCAGAGATGTGTATTTCAGAAAATCTGTTATTCAAAAGAATTGATCACAGCTGCGTCCTAGTACAAACTAGACGATTTTCTCTCTATGTTTTTCTAAACAGCTCTGGAAAATTCACCATCTAATTACTAACTGCAACTTGGTTTATATATCACCAAGTTTACAAGTGAAGACAAAAGCACAAATACAATTAAAAAGATTCTTCACATGTTTCTTCTTCATTTCTCTATCCAATGCAATCTAGGATAATCTGTGAATCTTTGAATACTTCCTTGTTTGCACCAGAATGGAAATGCTGCATTTTCTTGACTCCTCCAAGAGGCTGCCACATTTCAATTATCTCTGTCAACCCATGTGCCTCTGTCAGCTTAGGAACCAATTTCTGGATCGTTTATATACCTCACAACCCTAAAGAGGGAAGGCGCATTAAAATACATATTCATATCGATTAATATTTGCATGTAGTAAGCAGTAGACAAAAACGAATTCATTATTTTAAATGAAATCATCCCTATAACCTCATACTAATTAAACATCATAATCTTAGAGAACATTATTTTATAATGCTATCATACACAATAAGATTTAAATCAGAATTTTTACCTCTTACAATAGCTTTCTGGTCACCGGAAGTCTCAACTCACCCTTGCCCTATTATCCTCAACGCTCTCCAAGCTCCTTTGGATATTCTTGGCTGGATGCAGGAGTCCTCACACGGTCTCTTCCATATTGCTATTTCCCAAGGTATTATTTTCCTGAATTAATCCTGATTGTATATGATACATATAAAATAATCTTTTCTATTATTATGATATATTCTTAGTAGAGTTTATAGAGAGTGAAGAAGTTTAGCCAGACATATTCAAAGAGAGAATTGAACTTCAGAAAATTTTAGATATCCTTTACATTTTATGTATGGACTTATTTATAGTAGTCCTTCTATATGGTTACAGATTACCGGGATAATCGGTTTCTTTTACATAATTATTAATAATTCTCTTTTGCAGGTTTTTTCCACGAATCTTTTATTTTCTTTGTCTGCCATTTCTTCTTTTGTCGTCTCTTCATATTTTCTTCATCTTTTATCTTCTGTGTCTGCCATGATATCTTGCAGGATTTGTCATCTTTTCCAGGGAATCTGCTTTTCCTTTTCTTCTTTTTCCATTTTTGTCATTTTGCCTTGATATTTTGTTGTTGAAAGGAATCTTTTATCTTCTGGTAATATAGCTCTTTCATATTTTTTGGTTTTCACCATTCAATTTACAGTGTTTTGGTGTATCACACCATTTTTGTATCATGCAAAGGGATCAGAATTCCCTTTATCATTATCTTTTAGACTGATAATAGGTCTCTTTCTAGGACCTGTTATTCTTTGATAATATTCAGTAGTATGTTTTGCATGATTATATTTCAGGTTTTCTATTTTATCAAGCATTATCTCTAATGCCATAGTACCTGAATTTTGTATAGTATTATCATAATATAAGGTTATTATACTTTCGGTGAAACCTCCACCATGGCTTTGAGAAATGATTATAACTTTCCGAGCTCGTAGTATATCTTGTATTTTGGACCTGAGGGTAGCTAGACCAATGGCTCATTTTCACATAACCATTCTTGGAATTTGTTAATATCACAGGGATTTGGCAATTTCAAGCTTTTGGTTTCTCCCACAATATCTGCCATATTCCTTCCTAATTTAAATAGTTGGCATATTACTATGGGTTTTCCAACCAGATCAGTTGATGCATCAAAAACTTGTATTTCGTATGAGCCTGCTCCAATTTCACGTACCATAGCTTCCATGGATTTGACAATTATACTTGGTAGTTTTGATATACAATACATGGTTTCATTTGTTAAGATCTTGTCAACAAAACCATGTATAAACAGGTTATAGACTATGTCAGGTTTTGCATTTTCACAACAAATATATCTGGGATATTTTGTAGATTTTGTCAGTCTGCAAACATCAGGGTTAGATTTATAATCATAATATTTCATCATTTGCTCATATGTTTTCACTATCTCAGGTGAGTGTTTCAGCCCATCACTCATTGATAAATTTGACAGAGTAGTTGATATGTTGGTTGAAGGTGATGGCATGGTTGCAAGCTTTGATGAAAATGTTATAGGTTTTATTGTAGGGATTGCAACTGAAGCTTGTAGAGTTGTTTTATCTTTTATAGCTTCCATAATTTGTTTCAGAAAATGTTGGTTCTCCTGAACCAGGGTTTCTATCTCCTTTTGGAGTTTGGTGATTTTCTCATTATTGGTTGATATATGAGAAGTGACATCAGTGATATATTTCTCAAAATTTTCCATATCCTGCTAAGAACAACAAACAATTAAATTTTCCCTTTACAAAAACAAAATGCATGACATTCAATGGCATTTAATTTTCTAATAATTGATATTAATAATTCATCAATATACCTTCTATTAGGAGTGAAATAATAACCAATGTGTTTTTCTATTTCTACAAATCCTTTATATGCTTCTTCTAGTTTTTCTGTATTATTTTCATCTAATCCTTCGAGAGCAAAATTTTTTATGAATTCTACAGCTTCTAAAGTAGTAGTCCATATTATTAAAGATCCCGATATTATTTTCCATGGTTGAGCTTGTCTGCTAGTATATTCTATTTTCATTGTTTATTTTCTCTACTAAGATAGTCAGCTAACACATTTTTTGTTCCTGATATATTTTTTATTACAAAATCATAATAACAGAAAAAAGATTGCCATTTTCTTCTTTTATTTAATTCCGGTAATAATTCTATTTTATTAGTAATAAAGGTTTTTCCTTGAGTATTATCTGTTCTTACTACAAATTTAACAGGCAATAAATGATAATGAAACTTCTTAATCCCATATTTTACAGCTAATAGTTCTTTTTCATTTATGTGGTAGTTTGATTCATTAGGTTTCCAAGTTCCTCCTGCATATCCACATATATGTGGCTTTTCTTTATCTATGTCATCCTTCTCATATGCTATTAGGACTGCTCCCCATCCTATATCGCTAGCATCAGTATATAATTCTAAATGATCTGTTTCTATGGGTATTCTATGTTTTGGTAAATCTTTCACATTTTCCTTAAGAATTTTTATACAATTTTCATGTTCTTTTGTCCATTCAAAAGGTTTATTTTTTGTTAGTTCCTGTAATGGTTTTCTTAATTTAGGTAAGTCTTTAATATGATCTGAGGCATAATTTACTATTCCTAAAAACTGTTGTACCTCTTTTTTGTTTTCTAATTTATCCTTAAAATTTACAATCTTTGTTACTATATGATCTTGTAATTGTATACCTTCTTTATCTATTTTGTATCCTAAATATTCTATCTTATTCTTAAAGGTTTCAGATTTCTTTTCAGACAATAATATTCCATGCTGGTTTATTGTTTTTATAAATTGCTCTAAATGTTTTATATGCTCTTCTAGAGTTTCGCTATATATTAATATATCGTCTACATATACTATGCAGAAATCTTTTAATTTTCTAAAGATTTGGTCCATTCTTCTTTGAAATATTTGTGGCGCATTTTTTAATCCAAAGGGTAATACTATTCATTCATAATGTCCTTGCGGAGCACTAAAGGCTGTTAAAGGCCTTAATTCTTTGGTTAATTTTATTTGCCAAAATCCACTTTTACAATCGAATTTACTAAACCATTTCTTATTTCCTAGTCTATTTATAAGATTTCTTTTATATGGTAAGAAATATCCATCAAATATAGTTTTCTTATTTAATTCTCTATAGTCTATTACCATACGGGCTTTTCCCCTTTTCTGTTCATTATGTTTTCTTACAAGGAAAGCCGGGCTGCTATGTGGACTTTTACTTTCTTGTATTAATTTTAGTTTTAATAATTCATTGGTTTGATTATCAAATTCTTTTTGGTCTGAAGGGCTATACCTTATAGGTTTAGATCTTATTATATCATTAGGGTTTAATAATTTTATTTCAGCATATATCTTTTCCTTATCCCATAAACTCATAGGATTTTCTCCGAAGTTGGATTTTAATAAATTATTATATTTTTCAGTTAATTCTTGTAGATTATTATTTCTTTCTATTCTTAGATTGTTTATTCTTATAGTATTTATAGTACTTATTGGTATAATTCTTTTTAATACTATCCACTTATTACACGGAGTTTGTAATGATAGGGTATTTGAAGTTACTATATGTGTTTTAAAATAATCTAAGAAGTTATTTCCTAATAATATAGATTGCTTCATCTTATTCTGATATACAATAGGTAGACTGAATAATGTTTTATTTAGCTTTATTCTCATGGTTTTTGCTATTACATCTAATTCCTTCTTTTGTTCATTAAATCCTGATACCCTAGTTCTATGTGCATTAGATTTTTCCCATCTATATGAAGCTAAAACTTCCTTTTTTACTAGACATAGATCTGCTCCACTATCTATAAATATTTTTTGTTTTAGGAATTTATATTTTTTATATTCTACATCTGCTTCTATGTATATTGCTACCATTCCTCCCAATTGCTTTCACTAGATGATTCATAATTTATAAAGTTTATTTCATTATCAGTTTCACTAATATAAAACTCTTCATATTCATACTATCTATTGTCATCTTCTTTAATTTGTTCTATTTCCATTATGAATTGTGATATATTTATATATTTTACTTTCTTTTCTTTCAGTTTAGGACATTTATTAGCATAATGTCCTTTTTTATTACAATTCCAACATTTACATTCACTTATATCTTTCTTTTTAAAAGGTTTTCTTCTAAACTTTCTCTTATTTTTATATCTTCTCCTATTTTCTAGTGTATTTCTGAATTTCCTAAATCTTTTTCTCTTATATCTGTTGTATTTATAAGGATAATTATTTCTATTTTGTCTGCTTCTGTACTTATCATATGATTTTTTCTTATTATACCTCTTCTTATAGTTCCTATAGGGTTTTTTATCTTCACATCCAAATACTAGTCTTCTTTCAGTGAATCCACATATTTCTCTTAATCCTAGTTTTTTATCCTTTTTAACCTTCTGTTGTACCCTATATTCTTCACATTTTCTCATTAGATATCCTCTTAGTACTCTTATTCTTTCACCCAGAGTGTTCTCACGAGGTTTTAACTTATTATATTCCTTAGTTATCTCAGTATTATAAGGTTCTGGTAAATGATCATAATATAATTGTTGATATATATGTCCTTCTTCGGGTAAGAATCTAGCTTCATAAAAGAATTTAGTAAAACTTATAGTATATTCTGGTAACTTGTTAATTTTATAGCATTTCATGTTATTTAGATTCATTATTATTTCTATTTTTCTTTCTATTAGAACTTGGTCTCTAGCTACTATCCAAGGTTCTCCTAAGAATTCTCTTTTTAATATCATATCAAATATTTGTAACATTGATTTCCAATCCGTTGCATACCTTAGTACTTCAGTTTTTAACTGATATTCTATGGATTCTATCCAATATGCTACCTTTCCAATCAACGTTTTTGAGATCAAGTTATAAGTATATTCTAACTCATCTGTATGAGTGGAATTCATTAATGCTATATACATTCCTAAATTCCAATCAGTTATTCTCCTGCTAATTTCTTGTTCTTCATAAACATTATCTAAGTCTAAGAAGTATCCATTTAAGTTTACGCCTTGTGACATTGATCCTATGAATTCTTTAAATTCATTATGTTGTCCTATTGGTATGTGTTTTGGTATCGTGTTCCTTTATCTTGTTATAACTTCCATATTATGGTCGGTTACTTCTTCTTCTGGGTAGTCATCCATCTCCTCATTTTTTATTCCTTCAGTTTCTATATCAGTATAATTATTTTTATCTTCTTGGTCACTATTCGATTCTTGTTTTATTACTGCATTTACATTTTTCATTCTTTCTAAAGCTTCTATTATATTTTTATTTTCTGTTTCCATTTCAGAATTTTCCTCATAACTATTGTTATATTCTTCTATTATATTCACCGTTTTTCCTAAATTATCTTGTTCCGATTCACTAGTACTTGTATTATTATTTGTAGATACAGTACTAGAAACTTCACTTGTATCCTTTTTTTTGTCTTTTAACTTATTTAATTGCCTTTTCAATATTTCTATTTCTTTTTTATTTTCTTCTGTTTTTTCATTTAATTCATTTTTTGTTTGTCTTAAATCTCTTTTTACCTCTTTTAGTTCCTTTTTAGTTTCTTTATATTTATTTTTATATTTTTTATATTTTTCTAACCATTCTTCATTAGTATTTAATCATAGTTTTTTATTCTCCGTCCTTCTTTCTTCTACTTCTTCCTTTTATCGTTCTAATTTTGACTTTAAATATTCTATCACAGTTGTATCAATCTTAAACTCAGTTTTGCTTTCACTAGTTGTTTCCTTCTTTAATGGTTCATACTTATATTTTTCTCTTTCTAAAATTTCTTTTCCATGATTCTTTAAAAATGTTATCACGTTATATTATTTTTGTTCTTTAGTTTCCATTAGAACTTTCCTTTTTTACTAAGTTGTCCCAAATTATCTAATACCTTTCCTATTGGTTCAGATATATTAGGTTTCATTTTACTTATATCTATCATCATTGGCTCATTAACTCTTCTCCATGCATTTATGGCTTTTAGTTCTGGCTTATTTGTAATTTCTTTTTCTGGTATAATTTTTTATTTTCCTTCTTCTAATTTTATTAACTTGTCTAGTATCATTTTTAAAGTAGGTATTTCAGAATTATTCCATAAGCTTGTTAATTCTTCTCTTATTATTTGTCTCAAATTTTCTTGATTATCTTGTTTTTCTACCAATCTCATTATTGCATTTAGTTTTTCCTTAACTATTATTTCTTCCCATAATTTTTTTATAAATTCTGAGTCTGACATTTTATTATTTGTTGATTCGCTTCTTCCAACCATTTCCAACATCTATCCAATATTTACTAGTATTTTTACTCTGTTCTTCTAATTTCTTAATATCATTTTCTAACTTTGTTTGTCTTTCCTTATATTCTAAGTATTTTATTTGTGAATCTATTTCGCTTTCTAACATACTTTGTATTTTCTTTAACTTTTCTTTCTTATTTCTTAATTTTTCTTGTATATTCATAGTTTTTCTATAAATCTTTCTTTTCCTTGATCTACTATCTTTATTCCATTATTATTAATTTTATAATTTATCATTTTTAAGAAGTCGCTTCCTAATAATAATTCACTCGAACTATCATATTCTATTACTCCTATATTTATATTATATTCCAAGTTTAATATTTTAAATTTTAAATTAGTACATTTAGTAATAAATATTTCTCTATCATTTTCTGCATATCTGTAAGTCTGAGGTTCTATCCATTTACAATTTTCTTCATTTACCTTGCTTATATGAATAAAACTTTTGGTAGCTCTTGTATTAATTTCTTCTATACAGTCTCTTGTTATTGTTTCGTCAAATATTATTATTTTTATTTTCAAACTATCAGTATCTATTTTTATTAAATCTATCTTTCTACTCGTCATACTCATTGATCTAATTAATCTTATAAGATTTTGTTCTTTTCTAAAATTTAATCTAGATCCTTCTAATATTGGTTTAATTCTTTGCCTTGGAATCATTTGTCTATTACTAAAATCTATTGTAATTTCTTCTCGGATTGTTATTTGAGATTCTTCTTTATGTTCAATTTTTTCTAATATATCATTATATAACTTTGGTACTATTATTCCTAATTCTGTTTGTTTCTTTACGTGATGGTTTCCAGTCATAGCATAAACCATTTTGGTTTCTATACTAATAACTTTACTTCCTTTTTGCATTTTTATTCCATCTAACTTATAGTATAATGTTAAAGACCTTTCTTTATTTTCATCCCTTAGTGATATACTGAAATCGGGTTGTATTATAAATTTTAATTTCTGATATATCAAGTTTTCTTTTATTACCGCTATTAATGAATCTTGTATATTTCCTATTATTCTATCATCCAATACATATATCTGTATAGGAGTATCGATATTTTTCTGAAAATATGCTTTTATTATAAATTCTATTGCTCCAAAATATATTTTTTTTAGTTTATTTGCTTCCTTTTGTTTTAATTTGGATAATTCTCTTTTTATTAATCCATCTGTTATTAAATTAATTCTTGTTTTTCCATTTATTATATCTATATCTATTACATTCTCATATTTTTGGGCTATATACCTAACTTCCTTATTTCTTTCAAAAATATGATGTCTTGAATATCTTTTTTATTGTTAATTCTTCTGTTTCACTTTGAATTTGATTATATATATCTGGTTTAAAACTTAGGGTTTGTGATGTTCCTCCTTCGTATTCATCCATTTGATAATATATATCTTGTTTTTCACTTATTTCTTCTAATGACATTTTATCCATCTATATTTTATCCAGTTATATTATTTGTTAAAATTATTCTTTTAAGTCCTTGTATTCTTAGTTTATCATTTCTAAATGTTATTATCATATTTCCAAGTTGTTGGTAAATTCTCATAATTTCTTCGTTATTCTCTCTTGTCCATGTTATTTTATTTTTTCTTTCTAGTAATTTTTCCAGATCTATTTCTAATTTTTCTTGATTTTTTATTAATTGCTTTAGTTTTCTATTATTTCTAGTTATTGCATTTGGATCTGTCCAATTCATTTTTTAATTTTTTGTCTTAAATCATCTATTAATCTATATTGTTCAGTTAATACTTCTTTTAAGTCTTTTATTTCGATTTCTAAATTAGTTTCTTTAATAAATTTTTCTCGTTTTAATAAAAGTTTTTCTTCCTCTAGTCTCCTAATTTTTTCATCTCTTTCTTCCAACATTGTTTGTAATATAGCTATAATATCTAATTTTTCATTTATTATTTGCATGCTTATCTTACAACTTTCAATATGTTGATTTATTAGCCTATTATATGTTGGTTCTTTATCAGCTATATACTGAATTGATCGTATCCTTAAATCTTCCATAAGTCAGATTAATTGTCTGTATAAAATTTTCTTACACATATGTTGTGTTACTTTGTTTTCTACTATAAATAAAATTAATAGAGTTGCTATTATTTTAGATTTATATCTTTTATTCCTTTCTCTATTTATTCTTGTCGGAGGTCTCATTTAACCTTCAAATTTTATTTCATTTTTACTATTCATGTACCTTTAACAGTGTTTTACTGTTCATTTCCCGCCTATTACTGGCTCTGATACCAATTTCTGAGGGAACCAATTTCTGGATCGTTTATATACCTCACAATCCGTTGATGGCTTTATTCGTTGATGCATTAGCAGTTGAAGCTTTATCCGTTGATGCACTCATCTGTTGATGGATGTTATCCGTTGAAGCTTTAGAGACATTCGTTGAAGCTTTGTTTCTCATCCGTTGAAGGCCTTTAGCTTATCAGTTGATACTACTTCACTTATACAAAATTACAAGGCATGAAATATTTACAATTAGCCCTCCTATTTGCATATCCACTAGTAGTCAACATGACTTATAATTTCCCACAATCATCTAAGAATTATAACTTAAATACAGAAACTGAAATGTGCTACAATACTAAACTTATTTCTAAGTAAAGCTACTCCATCAACGGATAGCCATAATGGTCTTATCCGTTGAAACTACAAACACTAGATTTCTACTTAAGTGTTTTGTTTAACTTATCATCAAACTAATACACATATTACTAACAATTTCGCAATAACTTCTCGCATGTTATTTTAATAAAAATATTCATATATTCTTTGACAAATTACTAAAAGTTAAAGTTATAATTTGTTACCTAGCGTAAAAATGATATGATTTAATTTTTAATTATATTTCACAATTATATGAGTACTTAATTAATAGTATAATTTTATTACATTAATATATTTTAATTAAAAATTAATGTGAATTATACAATATTTTTTAAGAATTACTTAAATTCATTTAAAAAATGAAATTTTATACAATTCTATATTCTATATAGTAAAATATAACTATTAAATAAATAAATTTAATATCATTGAATTTGTATTATTAACTTTATCATTTAGAAAATTTGTTTATTAAATAAATAAATAGTATTACTTGTTCAGCATTCAGATTAATTACTCGTTCAGAAATTTATTTATTCAAAAATTATTATCCAGATTTAACAAATGACCCCTAACTCAAATGTCCGGTACCCATTACCCACAAATTCAGAATTTGCACGGCTCTCTGGTGCAAATGTGCATATAGAGATGTGCCAAAGTTAGATTCATACTAACTTAAAACCAATGCGATGTACGGATTGTACATATATTTTTTTATTATGTTTAGGACATTAGAAAAATACTATTTTAGTAAAATAATTGCTTAATCGATTAATTATGAGAGCTATTCAAAAAAGATAATAATAATTTGATTTATCCCGGATCAGTGATTTATAATATTTTATTTTATCCCGATACCCATTACTCCAACTAATTATTTTTAGTTTATTTTTAATTTTTTTAAGTCCGTATCAATTAGATAATTTTGTTTCAGCCCAAATAATTAGTTTATATGATTTTGTTCTTGTTGGTCAAATTATATTTTGATTTTAATTTTTAATCTTGTGTTAGTTTGGATCAATTATGTAACAAACTTTTTATCATTGATGAGTAATATATATTAATTTGTTTATTCTAGTTCAATGGTATATTTTTTTAGCCGGATCAGAAGTATTTATTATTATTTCTTAACCCGAGGCGCATAATATCAACTAATTATATTTAGTTTACTTAATTTTATTTCGGCCTGAAATATCAACTAGAATAATATTAACAAAATTTAATTTATTATATTTAATTTCCTTACATTTATTTTGGCCCGAAATATCAATTAGAATAATGCAGAACTCAATATGAATAATAATATAAATTGGTAAAAGAAGTTGACTTTAATACTCCCTCCGTCCCAAAAATGTTTTGCCTCTTTTTATTTTTTGTATTGTTCATGGTAAACGATTGACTACTAATTTACGTCTAATCTATAAGATCAAACATAGTCATTAGTGATTTTGTTGGATTCGTATTTATGAGTACTTTAATACAATGAAATTTTTATATTTAATACTTATACGAAATTGAAAATATTAACAATTAAAAGTGTATATTGGCAAACGTGTCCAATACAAATCAGAAACGTTTTTAGGGACGGATGGAGTATCAATTATAATCATATAGAGTTCGATATGAAATAGAATTTAAATTGTTATGGAAAGTCAGACTTTAATTTCAATCAGAATTAGAATTGATCTACCTACCAATTAGAATTTGAATATTAGAATAAAGGTAATTAAGTAAATTCAGTAAGTACTGACAATCGACTACCAAACTTTTAATGTTTCGTCTCTTATAATATAATATAGTAGAGATGGGTTAGGATTTGTGGATTCGCATTTTTGTTATTTTCAGTTTCGCGTGTTGCCAATCTCGTAGAATGGTAGAACTTAGAAGTATTGAACATCGGCAACTAGTTTGGTTGGGAAAAAAATAGTACTACGAATACAAAACACTGTATTGGTTATAGGCATTAAAAGTTGGTTCAAGCTTTAGTTAACAAAAAATACAGGTAAATCTGAGTTGTGTGATTAAAGGATTGGTCAGTGGGGACTGTAGCATTATAGTTACATGGACCAGTGAAACATAAATTGGGAATAATAATAATTCATCTTACCCCATTTCTTTTGTTAGAGCATATGCATCGCGGGTTTTTTTTAGTTGATTCAGCTGCATTATTAATGAGCAGGAAAAAAAAAGCATGCACCGGTCCATTTTTAAGGCCATCAATTATTAAAGTTTCAGCAGTTCAGCGACTTGAAGTTTGATTTTCAAAGGAGTTGATAACGGGCATCAATTTGAATGGGCCACAATTTTATTACTTTTCATGCATTGCAACAGCTCATGTACTGTATAACAGTCTAATTTATATGTACTGTATAACAGCTATAATATATAAAACGGTCATATTTTTATTTATAAATATCAGTTTTTTGTGTTCATTTCTTACATAAAATTTTACAATACCTACATTCTTACCTTCTCAATCTCATTTTTTTCTTTCATATATATATATATATATATATATATAATGAGTACTAATTGGCTCCCTTCCGAAAAATTACAATTATGTGTTTCGTGGGCTCGACAATCTGTTGATCCGATCACCGGTCGATATTCGAACAAAAATAATTTATGGGGACGAATTCACGACGATTATGCAAAAAATTGGTGTGGCACTCCAGAGAATCCTCATGCCGAACCTCGTTCAAAAGTTGCTCTTGACTCGTATTGGACACCATTGAAGAGAGCACTAAAAAAATGGCAATGTGCAAAAAATCAAGCTAGTAGATATAGTGCAAGCGGAACCAATTTGGTAGATGGGGTAAATTATAATTATATATATATTAAATACGCTTTTATATTATTTATGTGATAACTTAGTATCCAAAATTTGTTATTTTTTTAGATAACTCAGGCTCAAGGACTATATTTTAAGGAAATGAATAAGACATTTGACAAATGGGAATGTTATGAAGCAGTTGCGGCACATCCTCAATTTATAGACGTTCCCACTACTTCTCCTCCATTTCAACGAAATTTTCCAACACAAATGGATTCACCACCAATCAATTTGAATAGTGATGATTGCAAAGATTCATTATAATATGAAGATCATGATATTATTTATAGACAATTTGTAGTGATTATTTTTAATGATCTTTTTAATGAATTCATTATTGCAAAGATTAATAGTGATTTTGAGATGACTATAATATGAAGATCATAATATTATTTATAGACAATTTTCAATCTATAAATCTAGATCAAGACACGTGTCATAATGTGATTCAACGAAAATCTTATCAAAAATTTAAATTTATCCACAATCTTATTAAAAATCTAAAATTATCCAACAATATATTATTGGATATTATTTGTGGGACCAATAAATAATAGAGATGAAATTAAATTTATGATATGTAGTATAATTATTTATTTAATGAATAGTAATTGATGAATTGATGGAGTTACGTGGGTGTATAAAAACTAAGGAAAGTGAATTTAGCATGAATAGTAACCAACTCTATTGATTTAATTGATGAATTGATGAATTGATGCCCCCGATGGGTGCATATGCTCTTATGCTAGGTGGTAAGTAATAAAACAAGGAGGCAATTGATTGATAGTCATGACACTGAATAAAGCCTAGATGCCATAACCCGTACATTAATTCAGTAAGATGATGATGACCAAAATTGATGTGCCATTTCTCTGATTCTTGACCAGCCATTTGTCTTTTTACGTCCTTTTGTTAGTAGGAATAGCATATAGCCTAGCCAAATGTAAGATATATGTAAACCACTGAATGAGTATACTTTGTTTGTAGCAGTAAAACCCAAGCCATTAGATTTGCATCTATCTTTCGTCTTTCATAGGTTTAGGGTCAAGTCTAAGCATAGCCTTCTCTGACAAATTGAATTGAATTGTAATGTAATGAAAGAGGGTTTAGCTGAATGATGATACAAAACTACTGGCACAAGCAACTCAATCTTCTCCCCCCGCTCATGCCAGATCTTGACTATTACTGTCACTGCTACTTTTCTTTTTATTTACACGTGTATTCATCTTTACGGTTAAACCTACGTGCAAAATGGATCTGAATCTGAATAATCGAATCGAAATTCATGAAATCGAGATCCGAATTATACAATCCGATAATTATCCGAAAACCGATTTAAACTGATTCGAAAAATACCCTAATCGAAAATTTAACCGAAAATGATCTGAAATACAAGATCTGATTATAATTTGGAACCGATTAAAACCGAATAATATATTACCTGAACCGAATAGAAACCGAAATAAACAAAATTTATACTCTAAACAATTTTATTTTATAATAACGTATTTATTTAATCATATTCTTTTGTAAAATTACATTATATTACATTAAAAATACTAAATCAAATAAAAAAAGATATTTTTTTAAATCTCACAAATTGAAAATATAAATAAGTTATGATCCGAAAATATTCGAACCGAATTTAATTCGAACATAATTTTATCCGATCTTAATCCGAATTTTATCCGATTTTAATCCGAATTAGACCCGAACGGAATATCCGATCTGATCCGAATGGTCTTCAAATATATCATAAACCGAAAGTAGATCTGATCCGAACCGAACCGGTTATCCGAATTGTCAGGTCTACTCCAGAGGTATACATAGTCTCAAGCAAAAAAAAATGATAAAAAAAATAAGATATTGATAATATTTATTGATAAATATTTATTAATGTGATCCGCGAAAAATATGCCTAACCAAACTATTAATCAAGACATTCTTTTGGTTGGGTTCATTACCTATGAACTCCACCAATGTCTTAATCGATCTCGACGTTCATCACGGTAATAACAAAAGAGATCTAAGTATATAAATTAAGGAAGAGAATGAAGGGGTCGATTTTTGATAAACATTTAATAATAAATGGAGTAATGCACACTATAACGTGTCCGTTGGATTTCTGGGTTATTTGAATATAAATTTTGTTCAACTAGCCCACTTGAACGTAAACTTGCAAAAATAGATCACTACGTAGTAACTTGAAGTGATGTTGGCCCTCTGTGCCACTTGAAGTGGCGTGAGATTGTTGGTTTTATTTTTTTCCTTTTTCTGTTACACTGTAATACATAAGTAAATGATGTTCAGCGGGCAGCATAATATATCCTTATAAAATTTATTTATTTATTGCATAATGTTGCAGTAAAAGTACACTACTTTTATTTGACAAAAAATTCAAGAAAAAAAATAAAAAAGATATATTTGTAGACACTCGAACATGCTTTCTTGTAAGGAAATGTGAACTAGTATAACGAAGAGTGTTTTTTATATTTTTTTTGAAAATATAGTTATTTACTCCAAAATTTAAATTTTGTAACTTTATATAGTAATATTTCTACACTACTTTGACAAAAAAAATTCAAATTAAGAAAAAAAATATTTAGATAAAAGGATTTTAACCAGCCGAAAATGATATGGAAGTATAATGAAAAGGTTTGGATGAAGTGGGTAATTTATAATTTAATTAAAAAAAATATAAATATATGAATTTCCTACAAATTGGTTGACGAGACATACATCTGTAATTCAAAATATTTTGTTCCCGAAATGCATTTTCATGGATGTATAAAAATTATCACAATTAATACAATGTAACTTGATAACACTTGCAAACCTGAATATTCTAACAGATTTCCTGAAGGGTAGCTTAATAACAGTAGTGTCATCAATTTTGGGAATATTATCACAATTAGTACAAACTGTAATGTTGTAGACAAATAAATGTAATGATGAGTGCATTTTTTATTGAAATGGGGAACAAAATACATTTCAAGGGAACATCGAATAAGTAAACATAGAATGAGAAAAATACATTGTAACTAAAAATGGGAAAATGAAATAAGCTCTCAAATATTTTAGTCATCCGCAAGATTAATTACGTACTGATCAAACTCTGGATCCTCAATCTTGTTAGCAATCTCATCATCTACATCCACATCCTCTTGTATCTGAGGGGATGTATGCATATGACCTCCCTCCCCATATTCGTAGGTCGAGGCGTACCTACTCGATCGAGTATGACGCGATGGCCACAGGTCGGGACCCTCTGTGCTATGATAGATGGTTGTAGTCGTACCAGCATCATCGTGGTCTTGAGAAAAATCCCCAAGTTTGACAATATATTTCGCTTATTTTTTTTGTCCTGTTGCTGGTCCTCTTCATGTATATTTTCAGCCCTACACCTTGCAACTACATCCTCGTACTCCCTTTTCGTCATATCAAGCTCGTCCTCCATGAAGTGGTAGTGTCGAGACATTTGCTTTAACTCATAGTCATGTTCCTCCTTTGAAATGTGTCCAGCGTTGAAACTCTTGTTAATGTTTCCTTCATACTCGATCGAGGATTTCATAAACTTCAAGTGCATTTCCCCATAGCCAACAAACTGTTCATTGTCACGGACGGCATACCCTTGTGCGGCCCGTATATCTCGCATTCTTCTAACAAATTATTTGACAAGGCATATTTCTGCTCGTTGAGCTTTAGTAAGTTCCTGAGATTTGGTCCATTTATACCAATTAACTTTCCCGTTATTACCTATATCAGAACTTGCGTGTCCCTTTCCCTTGTCCATGACCTGAGTGTAGCACTCTCAAAATTTAGGAAAATGTAATACAGAAAGGGGGAAATGTTGATGACTTATAGTTTTGCAGATATTTAAATGCCAAATTTTATAATATTAAAATGTTATATTAAGTGGTGTAGTTAAGAATGTGAAAATATTTGATGTCATAGGGGCAATAATTTTAAAGATGAAAGTATTCATTTGTGTCGTTGATCTGAGAATAAAACCTGAGTTGTCAAATGATAGGGATAAAAATAAACCCTAGTTGTGCAATTAATATCGCATTAATTATGTCCGGGTTGAGCTGACAATAAAGCCCATTATAAAAAGCCCAAAACCCTAAATATTAGTTAATTTCATCATTAATTAGTATGGTTAAAATCGGCTGATAAGCAAAGTCCAAATAACGATACAATTCATAGGAGATTGGCCTCCAAGGAACCTCATGGGAAAAGGAACAATTTCCTGCATTCTAGGACTCCAAAGTCTACTCTAAATCTGAGACTTGTCCACCAGTCTCCTAAACCTAATTCAATTCAAAGGCATCCCATGCCTATATAAGGGGTCTCACCCCACAAATCAGAACTACGTTTTTTGACTTGATCTTTGATAAACAGCAAGGTACGTAGGCATCTTGTGAAGGCAGATCGAGTCACGAGACACAAGAGCAGTCAAATAGAGCCTTGAAGTTCACGAACCCTAGTAATAAATATACCCTAATTTTTTATACATAACATTTGGCGCCATTTGTGGGAAAGCATAACAACAACCATGGTGAGCATACGGAGTAGAAACAACGCCCCTGAAGGAACACCGGCTGGGATGACCCAAGTAATTTCATCAGTGGTGGAGATACCCTCGTATTCAACCTACGCCTCCACACAAGGAGGAACTATGGTGGGAGCAACCAAGGCATAACCTCAAGGGAAGAATCCCCCGACTCCTCAAGGGACGAATCCCCAATTCCAGCAGCTACATGCACCTGTGAACCCTCAACCCGTTGGGTATGAGTATTCAACAATCGTGACCACAAACCCCCCCTTATGGAATGCCCCTATACCCCGAGGTTGGAGGAAGTGAACACTACAATCGGGGTGAGGCACAAGAGCGAACGCCCCAATACAGACGTGGTTTGGCTCCTATTCCGGAGGATCTAGAATTCTCTAGACCCTATACAGAAAGAGACTTTGAATCATCGGATGATGATGTTGCTCCAAGAAGGAGGCGTGCTGGTTAAAAAACTGATGTATGATGCTAACCAGCGCCCTAGGAGTACTCGAAGGACGAATCCCCAAGATATCCAGGAAAGGATCACGACTCATGAAGCTAATATTCAAATACTGAAGTGCGACTTGGAGGCGCACCTAACCCCAAGACCCCCGCTAGCCCTTAGGCGGAGAAACCCTCCTCCAATCGTAGACCTGGATGACCCAATATAAAGAAGGTTTGTTGCCCCAAGGGCTGATCCAAGTGACCTTATGCCCCTAGGAGATCCTGATGATCCAACTCCACCATTCACAGAAGAGATAATGAATACCCACATCTCAAGAAAGTTTAAGATGCCCACCATCAAAGCTTATAATCATGTCAGGACATTCTCTAATGTGATGTTGCTACAGCCCGTGAACGATGCTATTAAGTATTGGGATTTTCCTCAAACCCTGTCGGGTATGGCTCAAAGGTAGTACAGTCGTCTACCTCCAAACTCGATTGGATCTTTTAAGGATTTAAGCAAAGCTTTCATCAAGCAATTCATCAGTGGAAGAGTACATGAGAAAAGTTCAGCATCTCCCATAAGCATTGTGCAAGGAGAAAAGGAGTCCTTGAGAGACTATCTGAACCGTTTCACAAAGGAAGCTTTGAAGGTCCCAGACCTCGATGACAAGGTGGCTATGATAGCACTGTAGCAGGGAACTAGGGATGAATTCTTCAAGATGTCCTTATCCAAGCACCCCCTGAAAGCATATTACAGCTCTAAGATAGGGTCGGGAAGTATATCAAAGTGGAGGAAAGCATGAGGAAGACGGTGGTGAACAACGAGCCCGCTGGTGGCAAGAAGTGAAAGACTGATCTGGAATATAATGCCAAAGACAATTATCCTAGAACCGAGAAAGACGCTGACTGAACCTCGAAGAAGGGAGGACCTGGAAAAAAATTTATCGAATATGCTAGGATGAATGCTCCTGGGAGCTAAATATTAATGGAGATAGAGAGAGATAGAGAAGTCAGCTGACATAAACCCTTGAAGGCCGATCCTGCTAAGCTAGACAAGAGTAAGTATTGCCGATTTTATAAGGACACTGGCCATGACAATGATGAGTGTAGACAACTGAATGATGGAATTGAGTTCCTTATTTGAAAAGGAAAATTGAGTAAGTATACTGGAGATGGAGGAGATAGGAACAATAATGGAAGAAGGAACTTTGATGATCGTAGAATGGATTAAGATGATCAGGGGAGAAATCCCCAACCTCAGGGGTCGGTGATAAACACAATCTTTGAAAGATCTCATCCCCGAGGGCCAGTAATAAATACGATCTTTGGAGGACCAACTGCTACTGGATTGTCTAAGAACTCAAAGAAAACTTATACTAGAGAATCCATGCACATAATGGGGGAAGCTTCGAAAAGAGCCAAGATAGGAGTAGCAATGGTGTTTGATGATTTCGACTTGGAAGGAGTCGAGTTTCCCCATGATGATCCCCTAGTCATAACATCCATAATAGGGAACAGTCCATTGAAAAGAGTCCTTGTAGATAATGGAGCATCGGTGTACATCTTACTCTATGATACCTTCATAAGAATGGGATACAATTGTTAGGTAATGAATCACACACAGAGGGGGGTGAATGTGTTTTGGTATTTTTCTGCTTATCTTGAAGTATTTATGGTGATGAACAAAGTAAATTAAAATCTTGTAGTGAAATGTGTTAATATTGAATTTAAACAAGTAAGAACAGTGCACACATATATTTCAAAACTCACTTAATTTTATATTAAAATTAAGAATGTTTTGCTACAAAATTTCTAGGCTCTTTGTTGTTAAAGAGCTTAGCTTCTTCCTTGAGAGAATACAAGATTTTTTTGATCTAAAATTATTACAGCTAACAAAGGACCAGTGTTAACTTTATAGAATAGTTAAACACTGGTTTACACAATATGTAATAAGAAGTGCTAATCACTTTAGCAACCTGTCACTAATCTTTCCATTTCTGGTTTAGCATATCTTTTCATATTGTGTTAACTTTGATCTTCCTTTGTCAGTTAATCTTTACCCTTTGTCTTGTACTCTTCAAATTGCTTTTTGTAGACTTGTCAATCCAGATGATTGGATCATTTTTTGATTGATAATCTTGGATATTAAACTGATCTCCATTCTGTACTTGAACTTTTACATCGAGATCTCCAGTTAGACATATAGAGAACTCGACATCTCGATAAGTATAATGACTTATCGAGATCCCTAATAACTCTACAGTTGTTTGATTTATCGAAGTCTCTGAGTTCTCTATAAGAGAATTTGGCTTGTCGAGATCTCTCATCTTCATGTCTTCACTTTGGCTTATCGATATCTCTGAGTTCTCTAGTGACAAAATAGACTTATCGATATCTCTGAGTTTTCTAGTAAAGAAATGACTTATCGATATCTCCAATCTTCATGTCTTCAATTTGGCTTGTCAATATCCCTGAGACTTCTCTATAGGCTTATCTTGACTTCTCGATAAGTCATTCTGGAGTTCTCTAATGACTTCTCTATAACACTTAATATGTGACTTGTAGACTTATTGACTTAGAATATTTTTCACAAAACAGATTTATTCAACTCCAAACTTCTTCACACTTTCTCGAGGCATGATCTTCATGATCTTCTTCCAGAGCTTATTCTTAGGCTTGAGACTGTTTTCAGAAAAATACTCCAGTCTAGTCTATTTACATTTTTACAGACTTAAATGTTACGATACGAAATGCAAACTTATATTACAATACAACTTACTTAGGGTTGTCAATTTGACTTAGTCTTGTTATAGTATAGGCATGTCTTGCACAACAATCTCCCCCAATTTGTGAGAATATTGCTTATCACAAATTCATGCCTGTTAACAAGACTAAACCCAAGCTACAATGGACAGATAGATTTATACATAAAAATTGACACAAGATACATACATCAGACAAATACTGTATCTCTTATTTCTTCTCTAATGAGGTCCTTTAAATATAAAAGAATTTACAGTTCCTCTATGATTGGTGTCCCTCTTAGAGCTTCCACAAGTTTGAGTCTGTCAGGTTTTAGATAACCACTCAGCACATCAATCCTAAATTTTGAGCATGTGCCAGCTGTGACATTTAGAAATCTTCCATCCTTGGAAATTCTGCTCATCCCTTTTGCCTTAAGATCTTCAAATCTTTGAATATACATTTCTATTTCTATTTCCTCTTCATACTTCCTCTTTCTCTCCTCATATTCAACCTTGTTTCTTGCTCTTCTTTCCACCCTTACTATCAACCATTCAGCTAAAACAGATCTCCATGCCCTGGTTACAGTATCCTTATCCTTCAGTAAGCTTATCACTCTCTTGATTTCTGTGGGTGAAAAGGTGTCCATTAAGTTGCAGCCAAGTAATGTAAAGAAACCATCCTCATAGTAGATTCTTACTTCCCTTAGTATTACAACCCAGACTCTGACTATTTTATCAACTAGTTGTTGAAAGTAGTCTTCATTTGAGATGTACCAGTTTAGAGGTAGAAAATCACTTTGCTTGTAACAATTCCAGATGGCCCTCTCAGTAACTTGCACTTTCTTAGGTTTCCTCCCAACAGACTTGTAGTGAACTTTGAGTGATGGCTTGACAGAAGGTAGGTTTGTGATTTTCTTGAGAAATGTTTGGCTTGAGGTGATTAGTATATTTAGAAAGGTGTTAGCAGTCTATTTGTACAAGTATTTAGTCTTTGAGATTTGAGGTGGTTCAGTGTATGAGTTTGTTGTCTTTGAAGGTTGATCTTGATTGGTTTGGATTTTTAGGGTTTGTTGGTGTGTTCCTGAATTGTCTTCCTTCTTTTTCCTCCTCCTTTCATCTCTCTTCTTGTCATCTCCTTTCTTCTCATCCTGCTTCTTATCCTTGCTGCCAGTTGCTCTTGAAGATTGACTTGGATTTGAGCCCGAAGATTTTTGTTCATCATGCTTCTGCTCATCATCATCCTTGTCATCTTTTAGATTAAATTGAGTAGTTGGCAACATGGTATCAGAATTCATTAGGTATCTGTCTAAGATCTTTATCATTTCCACATGCTCATGCTTCTTGCTCCTTTTGTACTTTAGATTAGACTGCAAAGTCATTATCAACCTCATATTTGATCTGACACAGTTTTTAGGAACAAGGAGATGTTTGCATTATTTGGTTGTTGGACAGGTGTAGACCACCCCTTTATTTGGATATAGATAGGCTTCAAGAAAAGCTGCTATCTGTGCATTTTTTAGCTCTCTTAGTAGCTGGGTGTCCTCTGGAATAACTGGATTTACTCTTTTAATAATTACATCAAGTTCAGATGCTCTTAAGGTTTTAAAATTTGGAAGAGACACCTGAAGACATCTGTCCACACCAGCATCATTGATATTCACAAAAATTCTCTTCTCCAAGAAATTATCAATTCTCACAACCACTGCCCTAATGAAGTTGATGTTTTTGGCCAATACTTTCTTGTAGGTGATGTAGTTTTTTGAAGAGACATCCTTAGTACTGCAAGAAGTTCACTGAATTTTTGGTCCTGATTTGGTCCTTCTACAGACTTTAGAAGTCTTTCTTTTCCAACATCATGAGAGACTTGAGCATGTTAAGAGCTTTGACCAACCTAAATAGGCTCTTTAGACTTAGATTTAGCATCTCTGGATTGTTCAATCCTAGCCTGAATCTCCCCCTTAGTCTTGGTGACAGGCATGAGTAGAGGAGTTGGTAATTCTGGCCTTATTTCTTCGTGTAGGGAGGGCAGCGGTATGTTGAGCTTCCCCATGATGACCCCCAAAGTAACAGAATTCTGCATTTGGAGATGCTTGTGAGAGTCCACCAGGATTTTGATATCTGTGTTAGATATATTTGAGATGTCATGTCTAATATGATTCATGTTTAGTTTTCAGATCTTAATAAATAAGACATATCAGGACTTACTGGAATCAGGACTTACTAGAAGTCAGAACTTCATATCAGAACTTAAGGTCATATCAGAACTTAAGTGCGGGAGGACTTACAGTTAAGGAAGGAAGCTGATTTACAGTAGAAGATCGTGAATTAAACAAAAGAAGATATGCATGGAAAGAGTTAGAAGACTGGAAGACTTGTAGAAGATATCTGATTGATATATTTTAGGAGACAGAATTATATTTCATATCAATTAGAAGTTATCTTGTAAATGTGTAGTATATAAACACAGACTTTGGGTTTACACTATATGTGTTATCATTATCGAGAATATTATACATTGTAACCTAGCAGCTCTTAGTGATATTTGTTCATCACTGAGAGAGAACAGTTCCATTGTAACAGAGTTTATCTTATTGAATATATCTGTTTACTGTAACTTGTGTTCGAAATTGATTTGATTGTAGTAACATTGTATTCAACCCCCTTCTACAGTGTTGTGTGACCTAATAAGTGGTATCAGAGCTTTTCTTTTAACACACATACAGTAAAGATCCAAACAATCATGTCTAAAGAAGCACAAACTCTAACCAAGCCCACCAAAACTGAAAAAACTCAAAAGACTCAAACCCACAGTCGATATGAGACTATTAGGGTTCCCATACCGAGACATTTTGAGCATCCCATATGGAAAGTGAAGATGGCTATGTTTCTAGAAGCTACAGATCCAGAATACCTTGACAGAATTAATGAAGGACCACATAAGCCTACCAAGCTCTCTGTTGTAGTTGTTGATCAACCAACAAAGACTATACAAAGGAGAAAGATGAGTACACAACTGAAGACATCTCATCTATTGCCAAGGATGCAAAGGTAAGGCATTTGTTGCATAGTGCCATTGATAATGTCATGTCAAACAGGGTAATACATTGCAAGACTGCAAAGGAGATATGGGAAGCTCTGGAGACAAGATGTCAGGGAACTGATGCAATCAAGAAGAACATGAGGACTATACTCACTCAAGAGTATGAGCACTTTGACTCAAAAGCTGATGAGTCATTAACTGACTTATATTTCAGGTTTGTCAAACTCTTGAATGATCTGTCACTGGTGGACAAGGAATATGATCTTGAAGATTCAAATCTAAAATTCCTTTTAGCCCTTCCTGAAAATTGGGATTTGAAGTCTACTACCATAAGAGACAACTATGACCTTACTGCAACTACTCTTGATGAAATTTATGGTATGCTGAAGACTTATGAACTTGAGATAGATCAAAGGAGCAAGAGGCATGGAAGAAAGTCAAGGACAGTTGCTCTTAAGGCTAAGGAGGAATCTCCTAAAGTTGTTGTCTCAAAGAGGGGCAAAGGAAAGGCTCTCATCATAAAGTCTGATTCAGAGTCATCACTTTCTGATGATGATGATTCAGAAATGGATGCTGATGAAGAGATGATGAAATTGTGTGCTCTTATGGTGAAGGGTATAACAAAGATAGCCTACAAGAAATTCAGAAAGGGAAAGAAGTTTTCCAGGAAAGGTGTAAGTTCTGATAAGAAAGGGTTCAGAAAGTCTGGAGGCAAGGGAGGAAAGTATGACAAAGGAGACAACTCAAATGTCAAATGCTACAACTGTGGTGAAAGAGGCCACATATCTCCTGACTGTAAGAAAGGAAAAAGTGACAAAGGCAAGGCACTTGTCACAAAGTTGAAAAGCTGGACAGACACTTCAGATTCTGAAGATGAGGTGAACTATGCCTTGATGGCAAATGCTGATAGCAGCCCTGAAACTGCTAAATTGAAGGTACCTCAAACAACTTATGCTTTTCATACTGATGATATTACTGAGTTGAGATTATATCTTAAAACCATGTTTATTAGTTATAGAGATCAGAGTTTAACATGTGAAAGATTAACATCTGAAAATTCTGCTTATAAAAGAGAAATGAATATTTAGAAAAGGAGTTAGTTGTTCTTTATCGAACTAAGACAAAAAAAGATGATGCTTTATATGTTAGAGATGTAGTGTTAAAACTGAATGAATCTCTAAAAGCTGACTTAGAAAAAGAAAGAGAGATTTTCAGAACTTGGACTAACTCTGGCAGATCAACTCAGAATTTATTAAGCAGTGGAAACTGGAAAGAGGGCTTAGGTTATGGAGATGATAAAAGTGAAAAAGGAACTGAACAAATTGAACCAATTGTTGTTAAACAGACTGATAAGCTAAAGGTTAATCATGTTAAGTTTGTAGCTAAAACTGTAAAGTCTGATTCTAAAAAGATGAAAGAGTATGTGACAGAAGTTAAGGAGGAGTCAACTTCTGAAAAATTAGAACAGGATAAACCAGCTGAAGTCAACATAGGCTTAATGACAAAGAAGCAGCTTAAGCATAAGCTGAAAGAGATTAGGAATGTCAACAAGGTAAAGGAAGCTAGGAAAAATAGGAATGGAAAGGAAGGTATGAATAAAAGCAATAATTATATGCCTGTTCTTAATGCTCCTAGAAAGAAATGCTATAATTGTGGTAACACTAACCATCTTGCTTCTTTTTGCAGGAAGAATAAGAATATAAACTCCTTACCTCCTAGATCAGGAGTTAAGAGTCAGTCTGTTAGGTTTAAGCCACAAAATCCTTGTTTTCATTGTGGTAGTTTATGGCATTCCATTTATACTTGTAAGGAATATCATAGTTTGTACTATGATTATTATCAAATAAAACCTTCTTGGAAGAAAGTTACTTTAATTCCTTCTAGTGTAAAGTCTGATACAAAGTCTGATATAAATTTTGATAAACAGCAAGTTAGCATAAACTCTGAAATTAAATCCGCTGTAAATGCTAACAAACTTAAAAAGGCCAAAGGATCAGAGCAAGTCTGGGTCCTTAAAACTAACCATTAGTGGTCTTTGTGATTACCGGGAAACAGAAAAAACATCCTAGTTTTGGACAGTTGATGTTCATGACATATGACTGGAAATAAAGCTCTGCTATCAGACTTTTTGGAGAAAGCTGGCCAAGGAGTTTCTTATGGAGATGGCAACATGGGACCAACTCTGGGATATGGCAATATCAATATTGGGAATGTCATCATTGAAACAGTAGCTCTTGTCTCAGGATTAAACACAATTTGCTAAGTGTGAGTCAAATCTGTGACAGAGGTTATCATGTGGATTTCTTTGAAGAACACTGTGAAGTTGTAAGTAATTCTACAGGCAAAGTGGTTCTGAAAGGTTACAGGCATGGTAACATTTATGAAGCCAGACTTTCAACAAGTTCTGATGGTTCTGCAATCTGTCTGTTGAGTAGGGCATTAATTGAAGAAAGCTGGAATTGGCACAAAAGACTCTCTCATTTAAATTTCAACAACATAAATGAGCTTGTAAAGAAAGATCTTGTGAGAGGACTGCCAAAATCAGTATGTGCTCCTGATGGCCTTTGTGATTCGTGTCAAAAGGCAAAACAAAGAAAATCTTCTTTCAAGAGCAAAACTGAATCTTCAATTTTTGAGCCTTATCACCTACTGCATGTTGATATATTTGGTCCAGTCAATGTCATGTCTATTGCAATGAAGAAATATGCTATGGTTATAGTGGATGAGTTCACAAGGTACACTTGGGTGTATTTCTTGCACAAGAAGAATGAGATCGCATCTACTCTAACTGATCATGTCAGACAGCTGGATAAGTTGGTCAAAGATTCTATTAAAATTATAAGAAGTGATAATGGTATTGAGTTCAAGAATTCAATCATGGAAGAGTTCTGCAAAGAGCATGGAATCAAACATGAATTTTCTGCACCTGGAACTCCACAGCAAAATGAAGTTGTAGAAAGAAAGAACATGACTCTCATTGAAGCTGCACGAACTATGCTTGATGAAGCAAAGCCACCAACCTACTTTTGGGCTGAAGCTGTGCAGACTGCTTATTTTACACAGAATGTAACACTCATAAACAAGCATGGAAAAACACCATATGAGATGGTGAAGAAAAAGAAGCTAAATCTGAAATACTTTCATGTATTTGGTTGTAAGTGTTTTGTTCTTAAGACTTATCCTAAACAGCTGTCAAAATTTGATCTAAAAGCTGATGAAGGAATTTTTGTTGGATATCCACTTTCCTCAAAAGCCTTCAGAGTCTACAATTTAAGAACAAGGGTTGTCATGGAATCTATCAATGTATCTTTTGATGATAAGAAGATTACTGGACTTGAAGATTTCAATGATCATGATCAGCTGAGATTTGAAAATGAAGATTTAAATTCTGATGACTTAAGATCTGATCTTTT
Source organism: Apium graveolens (assembly GCF_009905375.1). Taxonomy (NCBI): domain Eukaryota; kingdom Viridiplantae; phylum Streptophyta; class Magnoliopsida; order Apiales; family Apiaceae; genus Apium; species Apium graveolens. The sequence continues at coordinate 182,979,356 of NC_133649.1, read as the reverse complement.
AAGTTCTGACGGGTTAAGTTCTGATGTCATTGAAACTGTGGTAACAACTCTAAAGGAAAATGCACCTGTCCAGGGGGAGCAAGCTGAAGATCCTACCACAACACAAGACTCTCAAGAAGCATCAGAACCTTTACTGGCTCTTTAAGTTATGATTCATCAAGTTCTGATGAGCCAAATTCTGATAATTTTGAAAACTCTGATTCTTCAAATCCTGAAGGAACCAACACAAATTCTGAAGTTTCAGAGAGCATAACTACAGGGGGCATCAGAAAATGTTGATGGAGATAGCATGGATCATGGGGGAGGATCCAGTTCTAGAAATCAACTTCCATCTGCAAGGAAGTGGACCAAATCACATACACCTGACTTAATAATTGGAGATCCTGAAGCAGGCATCAGAACTAGAACTGCAACATCAAATGAATGTCTTTATCATTCTTTTCTATCTCAGACTGAACCAAAGAAAGTGGAAGAAGCTCTTCAAGATGCTGATTGGGTGCAAGCAATGCAGGAAGAGTTAAATGAATTTGAAAGAAATAAAGTCTAAACCCTAGTGCCAAGACCAAAGAACAGATCAGTTGTTGGCACAAAGTGGGTGTTCAGAAACAAAACTGACAGTGATGGCATAATTATAAGGAACAAAGTAAGGTTGGTTGCTAAAGGCTACTCTCAACATGAGGGTATTGATTATAATGAAACATTTGCACCAGTTGCTAGATTGGAAGCCATAAGAATCTTTTTGGCTTATGCTGCTCACAAAAAGTTTAAAGTCTTTCAAATGGATTTGAAAAGTGCTTTTCTCAATGGAGAATTTGAAGAAGAGGTTTATGTGGAACAACCTCCAGGCTTTGTAGATTAAAAATTTCCAAATCATGTCTACAGGCTTGGCAAAGCACTTTATGGCCTTAAGCAAGCTCCTGGAGTATGGTATGAGACTTTAGCTCAATTCCTTCTGGAAAGTGGATTTCACAGAGGTACAATTGATAAAATATTGTTCTATCTGAACCATGGAAAGGACTTACTTTTGGTACAGATATATATTGATGATATCATATTTGGTTCTACAAATGCCAAGCTCTGTAAAAGGTTTGTAAAACTAATGCAGTCAAGATATCAAATAAGTATGATGGGAGAACTTAGTTATTTTCTGGGAATTCAAGTCAAGCAAAATGAAGAAGGTACTTTTATCTGTCAATCCAAGTACACCAGAAATTTACTCAAGAAATTTGGAATGCAAGATTGTTCAACTGCATCCACTCCCATGGCCACTGCAACCAAGTTAAATAAAGATACTAGTTCATCAATAGATATTACTAACTACAGAGATATGATTGGCTCTTTACTCTATTTAACTGCTAGTAGACCTGATATCATGTATGCTACCTGTCTCTGTGCAATATTTCAGGTTGATCCAAGAGAACCTCATTTAATAGCTGTGAAACGAATTTTCAAGTACCTCAAGGGTACAACTGATCTAGGATTATGGTATCCTAGAGAATCAGATTTTAAGCTAATAGGTTACTCAGATGCAGATTTTACAGGATGCAAAATAGACGGGAAAAGCACAAGTGGAAGCTGCCAATTTCTTGGAGGCAGATTAGTTTCTTGGTTTAGCAAGAAACAGAAATCAATTTCCACATCAACTGCAGAAGTAGAATATATTGTTGTAGGAAGCTGTTGTGCACAGATTCTTTGGATGAAGAATCAGTTACTGGATCATGGGTTAGAATTTTGTAAAATACCTATTTACTGTGATAATCAAAGTGCTATTGCTATGACAGGTAATCCAGTTCAACACTCAATGACAAAGCATATCAGCATTAGGTACCATTTCATAAGGGAACATATGATGGAAGGTACATTGGAATTGCATTTTGTTCTAACAGATCAACAACTAGCAGATATCTTCACAAAACCACTATGTGAAGCTACTTTTACAAGATTGGTAAATGAACTTGGAATGGTTTCAGGTTCTTTCTCTAAATCTGCTTAGTTTTTATTCTCATGCATCAGAATTTATGATCAGTGTTTACAGATTGTCTTATCTTTATGTAATCTGTGCTTAAATTGAAATTTATTAAATGTTGATTGTTATCTGATGTGGATCTATATACTCTGATAGTGATTTGAATGTTCTGTGACTATTTAATCCAATGAGGATACATGTGCTAGATGCTGATCTAGTAGTCTTTAACATACTAGAAATCCCATGTTTGAATTAGTTGTTTATGTGGAAACTCATTAACACAAGCAAATTCTAATTTTGAGCTTAGTCAAATTTACTATGTGTATCTTATTACTAAGTCACAAACTAGATTCTTGTTTCTTATCTATCAAATTCTGATGTCAGTAAATCTTAAGGATGAACTAAATGCTGATAAGCCTCACTAATTTGAAGAAAAGAAAAAAAAGAAAATTTAAAGTCAGGTACTCCTTTGAGATCTAGAGTAAATATGTGGAAGGAAAGACCCAAGTGCATTGCTGGTATTAAGTAATATGCATTAGAAAACAAATAAATTTTTCTTGGTGACTTTTCACATTCTCTGATTACTGGAGAAATACTCTGATAATAGCATAAATTCTGATAAGTAGTTATGACTCACTTACACTGAGAAGCCACTGTAAAAAGGAATTTCAAAAGATGCATAAAATGAGCACAAACAGTTGAGGTAGACTCATGCACAAATTTATCCTATAGTAGACTTCATTATTAATGATAGATTTTAAGCACTTTTCTTAGTTATGCCTTATTTCTAAGATGTACTGAAGTTTATCAGATTTTAATCTTTATCTGATATTCTGCTAATGCACACACTCTCACTCCGTATGAATGATGAAAATTAATGTGATGATCAAGTTGTTTCAGATAAATAGTTAAGTGTCATATGCATAAATTCTGAGGACAAGTTTTGATGATTAAACTCTTAAGAAACAAGTCAGTATTTGTATGAAGAATCACAGTAACAAACATTCACTTTTTGAGTACAGAAGCCATGTTCTGGTGACTGTTAAAATCTGATAATAGTCAAGTTCTGATATTAAATCTGATGGAAACTCTGATGCTTACGTGGCATTATTCTTTACTTGACTTATTTGTGGTAAATACTGAAACGGTCATATTTAATCAGAATATAATTAGGTGAGATAAAAACAGTCCTAATCATTTGGGTTAGTGGTAAACGTGTTTGTCTTGGAAAACTGCATGTGCACAGTAATTGTTACTTATTTCTCGTTCCCATTAACTTATGCTTTAACTTTTTACTGACTGTTATTATTACACATCGGTCTAGGGAGACGAGGCATCATTAACTCTACACTTAATCATTAATCAGTCCTCTCGTCCCTTGATATTCAATTGGCTATTTAATAGCCATTTCGTCTCAGACAAATCATCTTCTATTCACACACAAAATCATTCTCTCTCTTTTAATTCTCACCATTTTCATTCTTCATAAAAATGGTTCTTGAAAACATGTTTATGAACTATGAAAACTTCAATGTCGAGTTCAGTTGTGGTGACTGGGAACAGGAATGGCACGTCACTACCATTCTTGATGAGATATGGAACTTGGTTCCACAAGAGGTTTGAATAAATCTCTTGTTCTATCAGATGGACTATCAACTCCATCTTGATCGCTTGGAAGAAGAACGAAGAGAGGCTCTTCTTCAGCAAGAACGGATCATCCGTCTTGCAGTGCTATTTGAGAGCAGCAGGATGAACCAATCTTAGACTAGGATTTTCTTGTAATCTTTTGCATGTAATGTACAAATTTCATACAATGTACTCTTTTGATATATTAATGAAATTTCTGTTGATTGCAGTATTTAGTCTTTGTTTATCTTGTATTATGTGAATGTGAATGTTCTCATTGAAACTAGTTAATCTTTACTTCATCTACTTGAACTGTATATCTTGATGAATGTTTTGATTAAAGCTGTGGTTACTAATACTTTGTGCTGATTTGATAAATAAATGTTGAATTTGAATCGACATATCCTGAGTTCCACTTGACAAAAACAGGTTTATCAGACCTATTTCTGAAAAGGTAGAAGCAATTGAGAAAACTCAAGAGAAGCAACAGGCCCAAATTTCTGAGGTTCTGACTAATCAAGCTTCTTAACAGGCTCAGTTGGATGAAATCCAATCTTCAGTTGAACTTCTTCTCTTACTCCTACTATCCGATGATGCCAAGAAGAAAGATGATGAAACTGATGACCAGGAAAACCCTAGCAAGGGTAAAGGTCAAGTTCAGGGAAAAGAACAGAACGGCAAGGTTTCTTCGAGGAAACTAATTACTGAAGCAAGCAAATCTTCTACTCAAAAGAAGACAAGTTCTGAAGTTGCTCAAACTCAAAATCTGACAACAAGCACTGAAACTCAAAATTTGATATCAAGTTCTGATGAGCAAAGTCTGACAAAGCCTGATGTTCTGATACAAGGTGGAAGTCAAGATTCTCAAAAGTTCATGCAAACTCTGAAGCTCAAGGGGAAGCAGACAACAGTCTACTATAAGGATCCCAAGATTCAGACACTTGATGAGGAAATTGCTAGAAGATTATTTCTGAAGCATAATCCAGGAATGGATTTAGAAAATCTCAAGGAGGAAGAGGCTAAATTTAAAGCTGAAAAGAAAAATCTAAATCCAAAAGCTTCTGTTGCAAAGAAACCTCCAAGGCCTAAGGAAAAAAGCATTGTTATCAAGGAGAAGTCACATACTGAGGCATCTAAGCCCAAAACAAGATCACAATCTGAGATTGATCCCAAAGATAAAGGGAATGGAAAAGTTGATGAACCAACTAAGCCACTGAATGTGAAAATTCCTCAAATTTTGATAAAGCCAGTGTGCAAAATGGTTCAGGTTACTGATGACAATCTTGCTGAAGATAAAGATGTTCAAACTCTGAAAAGAAAGAAGATATCTGAAGATTCAAAGACAACCTCTGACAAGGCTCAGGTTGTTCAGAGTAAGGAACAGCAAGCTATAAGTGAAATAGCAAGTTCTGATAAAGTCATCAAGTCAACCTCTGACAGTGCTCAAGTTGATTTAGACAAAATGGAAGTAGCTGATAAAAAGAAAACTTCTGTAGAAAAATGTCAAACCATCGGATCTAAAGAAAAGCCAATTGCTGTCTATATTCATGACTATTGGGTTAAATGCTAGAGAACCAAGAAACAGGGCTGGACTAGGTTCTGATGAAGCCAAGATCAAGACAGGAGTTGAAGTTGCTACAAGAGATCCATTTCTATTGACTGACAGACCACTTGAAGATGTTACACAGAAACATCTTGATAAGGTTATCTTTGTTCAAGTGGTATTGGATGCTCATGACAAGCACAATGTTAAGGAAAATATGATTCTATTTCTTGAAGATGGAAGGACATATCAGATGTCAGAATCAGATGTGCTGAACAAATCATTGAAAGAACTTCAATTCTTTCATTACCTTTTAGAGGTAAAGTCTGATATTACCAGGAGATAGTCAAGCTTCATATTGAAGACCATCAGAGATAAAGCAAGAATTTCTGGTTCAAGAGTTACAGAATTCATTCCAAATATTGTTGAAAATGATGGAAGTGAAATTCCAATGAAGAAGGATTCTACTAAGCTTAAAGTGATACTGAAAGAGAAATTTTTGTGCTACAATAAAGATTCTTCTCATTCTAGGGTAATAAGACTGAATGATGGTTTAGAAAGAAACCACATCTCTGCTTTAAGGACTGCAATCTATCATATTGGAAGTCAGAATGAAGAGATGAAGTAAGTCAAGACTACACTCTCTCAAGTCCTGAGGATTAAAGAAGAAAAGCTGATATCAAGCTTTGTCAAGGATTATCATGGATTCTGATTGACTCAGTGAGATTGGTAAAAGCTACAAGGACTGTAAGTTATAGTTAGTTATCTAGTTAAACTCTTATTGCATTTGTACTTAAATGTTTTTGACATCATCAAATCTATTGACTTGTATATTTTGCATAATTTACAAGTTGGGGGAGATTGTTAGATATATTTGAGATGTCATATCTAATATGATTCATGTTTAGTTTTCAGATCTTAATAAACAGGACATATTAGGACTTACTGGAATCATGACTTACTGGAAGTCAGAACTTCATATCAGAACTTAAGGTCATATCAGAACTTAAGTGCGGGAGGACTTACAGTTAAGGAAGGAAGCTGATTTATAGTAGAAGATCGTGACTTAAACAAAAGAAGATATGCATGGAAAGAGTTAGAAGACTGGAAGACTTGTAGAAAATATCTGATTGATATATTTTAGGAGACAGAATTATATTCCATATCAATTAGAAGTTATCTTGTAATTGTGTAGTATATAAACACAGACTTTGGGTTTATACTATATGTGTCACCATTATCGAGAAGATTGTACATTGTAACCTAGCAGCCCTTAGTGATATTTGTTCATCACTGAGAGAGAACAGTTCCATTGTAACAGAGTTTATCTTATTGAATATATCTATTTACTGTTACTTGTGTTCGAAATCGATTTGATTGTAGAAACACTGTATTCAACCCCCTTCTACAATGTTGTGTGACCTAACAATCTGTCTGTTGACTCTTCACTGGAGAAGTCAAAGCCTGGACTTGTACATTTAGGGAAGCATTTGAGGTCTCTAGAGAAGCAACATGTGCCTTGAGATCTTGAATATCTTGACTAGAGGAACCTGAAGTAGAGGTAGAAGTAGATGGTCCAAACGAAGCTTGCACATGCTTCTATATTTCATCAATGACCAAAGGGGAATGAGTGTATCTTGCAGTGTGCATTTCATCCAATTTCCACCTTGTGTCATTAAAAATTTGTTATGTGATCTTGAACTACCTTGTGCAGAGCTACAAAGGACTCCTTTAGCTGTGTCACACTCTTTTCTACCCCACTTAGATCATACCTTGACATTTATTCTAAAAAGATTTTGAATGGGTTCTTGATCTCTACCTGTGAGGGGATTATCTCATCCATCTTTCTCCTCACCATTCCCATAATTTTATCTTGATGGCTAGTTAACGTGATAGTGAGGGCCTTCCCAAAGTTGTGAAAGGCCTTGAATTGAGCTTTAGTCACTTCATTTACTGCATCATAGACTTCTTATGGAGACAGGCTTCTGGCATTGCTACCTAGAATGGTTAGATACTCTTCTCTAAACTGAGCTAGGAGTGCGTCCATTTATATCTTGAACTCCTTATCCAACCAGGCATCACAGTTTGCATCTCGGCCAGCTTTATCTACTATTTTGGCATGTTGGTCCTCCACATCTATTTGATAAGATAACATTATTGCTTGATAGTCCTGATTGGACATATCTGATGTGAGGAGTTGTTGAGAGATCTGTGCAAACCCTGCTAGCTGGTCAACCCTGAAATCTTCAAGGGTAGGTTGGGTTGCAACTTCTTGTAGCCGGTTAGAGACTAAATGAACTTGTTGAGAAGTTGAGGGTTTAGTTATTTGAATTGGAGAGGAGCCAGGAACACCTGTGACATGAGTCACAGTTGGACTCATAGTTAGCACTGTGGTTATGACAAGGTATTGTTCCTCACTAGTTGTCGGAACCTCCATTTGAATTGGAGGGGATTTAACTGTGCTACTATCATTTGCAATAGCCTCAAACCCTTGTGTGTCTTGCACCTCACTGTCACTTAAATGTGCTATACTTGCCTCTCCCATAACAGGGTCATTGGCAATTGTACTCCCAGCTTCAATTGTTAGAGCAATTCCAGCCAGGGTTTTGAGAGGAGTTGTTCCTGGAACAGGAACCTCCAATTGAATTGGAGAGGATTTAGATAGCTCCCCCTCAGGAGTACTACCCTCAAACCTTGCAGTCCGTGAAGACTGATTTGCTAATGAAGGTGCATTTGTGACCTCCATGGGGTCTTCAGTAAAAACTGATGAATCCTCCAATTTTTTTAATGGAGTCATCAAGGTCTACCCCAGCTAGTAGCCTCTCACCATCTAAATGAGGTGTTTGGGTGGTGAACAAGGTTTCTTGAACCAAGTCACTTGAAAGGGGCAATACTTGAGGATTTGATTCAAGTGTTTCAGTGTAGGAAGAAGAAATATTAGATATAAGATTTTGAAGCTTATGATTGAGTGTTGGCAGCTCCCCCTGCATGGATGAGGGAGCTTCAAGGGATATGCTCTCCTTGTGTGTGCCATCCTTGTTTCTCCTTCCATACACTTGTATTTGATCAAGTGATGGTTGTGCAGACTCTTTACATGGTGCATTTGGGAGAATGCTCTTTTCAATAGAGACACCATGTTGAGAGGATGCCCCTAGATTATGTTCAAGTCCCTTGTTTACAACTACATCATTTTGAGAAGATGTAGAAGTGTCTAGGGTGGTCAACTCAGTGTGCTTAGCCTTCTTTGGTTTTTTGACCAAGGGTGACTCAGTTGGTGTTTGTTCCTCACCACTCTCATTCAGTACAGTAAGGGTTATCTCATTTCTCTTCTTTTTACTTACTTCACCCTTTTGAGAGGATGAAGTGGTTGGTTTCCTAGCTTCTATTTATTTTGAAAAATGGTCTCAGCTTGGGAAGGCCCCTGTTAGTTTTTCTGTATTTTTACTTCTACAGGTTCAGGGACCATAGCTATACTAGATTGTGCATTTGATCTCATGTCAGGCATAGGGTAAGGGTAAGTCTTAAACCTCTCAATCGTGAATGGAGTGATTTTCAGGCTCACAGTTACTTTGTTCTTTGTAGTAAGTGAACCAAATATAATTTTGGACACTTTCTTACAATTGCCTATTTTTGTGTTGTCTATACCATTCAACAAATGTATGTCTAATACTTTATAATTTAAAGTAGAAATAATAAATCTAGGATAGAAATTTTCCTTACCTCTTGCAGATTGGGGCATAGTTAGCCTGGTGGCAAGTTCTTCCAGGATCAATAGACCAGCATTCAAGTGTCTGTTGTGGGCTATTGAGAACACCAACTTCCGCACCACACTTAAGATGTTGTCATATCCTATTTTCTTGCATGTGAAGGCCCTCACTATAGAATCAAACACAAAGGAACATTCCTTCCTTAGGTTTGTTCTATTCAGATTTGCCAGTCTTGTAGCCATTTTTGCTATCAGGTGTGTACTCCCTTTTTATTTCCAACTGCTGTCTTTGTTGAATGATTGTCCTTTTCCATTGAAGAATATTGGCTTCTTTACTATGATGTTAGAGACCTTTCTTGTCAGATAGGCCACTGATTGATCTAGTTCATCAAGTTCATCCAGGGTGTAGAACTCATATTCTTCTAATTCCAGTATGACTTACTCTTGTGAATCATTGCTTCTTTGCTCACTTGTTGAGGCATCTGGAGTCTAGAATTTTGGCTCATCATTTGAGATCTTGCTTTCATTAACAATTAGAGCACTTGAACCATCTACAACATGCCATTGACCAACTCTTAATGATTTCCTTTGAATCATTTCCAATTCATATCTTTTTAAGATTCCATATAGAACTTCCAGAGTCATTCTGCTTAACTCTCTCCCTTCTCTGATTGCTGGGATTTTCTGTTCCAAATGGCCATGGAGTGTGAGCAAAAACTTCAAGTTCACTTCTTCAGCTTCATAATATTTATCATGCAGCTGCAAGTCATTAATCAGCTTGTTAAACCTTTCAAACACATTAGTAATGCTTTCTTTTGGCTTAGCCATGAAACCCTCATACTGTGAAATCAGTATCCTTATTTGATTTGACCTAACTACCTCTGTTCCTTCACAAAGTATCTTTATCTTCTCCAAGATCCGCTTAGCAGTGTCACAGTTAACAATGTTGTTGTACATTACATTGTCTAGTGACTCTATAAGAATTAGTTACAAGCCACTGTCCAGAGAGACTTTTTCTTTTTCAGTTTCATTATATTCTGAAGGATCTTTAAGAGCATAATGTGTTGGAATAATCATGTCCCCATCTGTAGATTCCTCAACTCTTACCATGGGAGTGAAAGGCCCATTTTTGAGGATCTGGGTATATAGCGGGTTTGCCATCCTGATAAATAGCAACATTTTCTTTTTCCATAGAGTGTAGTTAGCCTTATCAAAAGTAGGGATTTTGATGCTACATAATTTCTGTGTGTTCATTCTTCCAAGATCTTGAATCTGTTTACTTTCAGATTTGGCTCTGATACCACTTGTTAGGTAAATTAAAATCTTGTAGTGAAATGTGTTAATACTGAATTTAAACAAGTAAGAAAAGTGAACACAGATCTTTCAAAACTCACTTAATTTTATATTAAAATTAAGAATGTTTTGCTACAAAATTTATAGGCTCTTTGTTGTTAAAGAGCTTCGCTTCTTCTTTAAGAGAATACAATATTTTTTTGATCTAAAATTATGACAGCTAACAAAGGACCAGAGTTAACTTTATAGAATATTTAAACACTGGTTTACACAACATGTAATAAAAAGTGCTAATCACGTAATCTTTCCATTTCTGGCTTAACATATCTTTCCATATTGTGTTAACTTTGATCTTCCTTTGTTAGTTAATCTTTACCCTTTGTATTGCACTCTTCAAGATGCTTTTTATAGACTTTTCAATCCAGATGATTGGATCGTTTGTTGATTGATAATCTTGGATATTAAACTGATCTGCATTCTGTACTTGAACTTTTACATCGAGATCTCCAGTTAGACATATAGAGAACTCTACATTTGTTTGACTTATCGAAGTCTCTGAGTTCTCTATAAGAGAATTTGGCTTGTCAAGATATCTCATCTTCATGTCTTCACTTTGGCTTATCGATATCTCTGAGTTCTCTAGTGAAAAAATAGACTTATCGATATCTCTGAGTTTTCTAGTAAAGAAATGACGTATCGATATCTCCAATCTTCATGTCTTCAATTTGGCTTGTCGATATCCCTGATACTTCTCTATAGGCTTATCTTGACTTCTCGATATGTCATTCTGGAGTTCTCTAGTGACTTCTCTATAACACTTAATCTGTGACTTGTAGACTTCTTGACTTAGAATATTTTTCACAAAACAGATTTATTCAACTCCAAACTTCTTCATACTTTGTCTGAGGCATGATCATCATGATCTTCTTCCAGAGCTTATTTTTAGGCTTGAGACTGTTTTCTGAAAAACACCCCAGTCTAGTCTATTTATATTTTTACAGACTTAAATGTTAAAATACAAAATACAAACTTAGATTACAATATAACTTACTTAGAGTTGTCAATTTGACTTAGTCTTGTTATAGTACATGCATGTCTTGCACAACAACAATGATTCTCAATTAACCCCAACTAATATGCCAATATATGGTTTCGCTGGAGTCGAGTGCCCCGTTAAAGGGATAATTAAGTTGCCTTTGACTATGGGTCAGGAACCAAGACAAGCAACACAGATGTTGAACTTTGTAGTGGTAAAGGCTGGATCAACCTACAATACAATCATGGGAAGAACAAGAATACATACTTGCAAGGCAGTCCCCCCTTCCTACCATTCAGTGATGAAATTTCAAACTAAGAATGGAATTGGAGAAGAGAGAGAAGATTAAAAGATTGCAAAGAGTTGTTATGTGGCCTCCCTTAGGGCAAATGGAGTTGGGGCAGGTTTTGCCTATTGAAGACCTGGATATTCACGAGAACGATGAGAAAAGAGGAAAGCCAGTAGAAGACTTGATTCCGATCCCTTTGGCTCACGAGGATCCTGAGAAAGTGACTTTCATTGGAGCATCATTGGAGGATCCCCTTAGAGGAAAGTTAGTGAGGTTTTTACAAGAGAATAGTGATGTGTTTGTATGGTCGGCAGCTAATATGCCTGGCATAGATCCAGAGTTAATCACCCACAAGTTGAACGTGGATCCAAATCGAAAGACCGTGAACAGAAGAAAAGGAGTTTTGCCTCTGAAAGGCAGGAAGCCATCAAGCAAGAAGTGGAGAAGCTCTTAGAGGCTAGTTTTATTGAAGATATACAATTTTCAGAATGATTAGCAAACCTTGTAATTGTAAAGAAGGCTAATGAAAAATGGAGAATGTGTATGGATTTAACTTATCTAAATGACGCATGCCCCAAGGATTGTTTCCCGTTCCCAAGGATTAATATACTGACAGATGTGACCGCTGGTCACGAGATGTCGAGTTTTATGGATGGATTCAGTGGATACAATCAGATCAAGATGCATAAGGGTGCCATCCCCAAGGTATCATTCATCACTAACTTTGGTGTTTTTTGTGATCTTTTTATGTCAATTGGTCTCAAGAATTCAGGAGCTACCTATCAAAGGTTGGTAAATAAGATTTTTAAGGATCTTATTGGAAAAATGATGGAAGTATATGTAGATGACATGTTAGTCAAGAGTCTTGTGAAGACAGACCACATAACCCATTTGAGGGAAGCTTTTGAGGTCCTGAGATACCACAATATAATGTTAAATCCTGTAAAATGTGCCTTCGGAGTAGGATCTAGAAATTTTTTGGGATTGATGGTCTCCAAGAGAGGAATAGAGGCCAATCCCGACAAGATAAAGGTTATTTTAGATATGGAACCACCACATTCCATAAAGGACATTCAGAAACTCACTGGAAGGGTCGCGGCTCTGGGTCGATTCATCTCCAAATATGGGGACAAGTGTTTGCCCTTCTTCAAGGCTTTGAAGAAAGTGAAGTATTTTGCATGGACTGATGAAAGTCATGAGGCATTTGAGAGTTTGAAACAATATATGGTACATGCACCGTTGTGGCTAAACCAGTTCTTGATGAGACCTTATACTTGTATTTGGCTGTTTCAGAAAGTGCCTTGAGCGCAGTATTAGTAAAGAAAGAACTTAAAGTCCAGAAGCCTATATATTATGTAAGTAAGATCCTGTATTGAGCTGAGTTGAATTATTTGACTATTGAAAAGTTTGCTTTTGCTTTGGTGATGGCCTCAAGAAAGCCGCATCCTTACTTCCAGACTCATAAGATTGAGGTGTTGACCAATCAGCCTTTGAAAAACATTATACATAGTCCCAAAGCCAGTGGGAGGCTGATTAAATGGGCCATAGAACTGGGAGAATTCGACATTAAGTATAAGCCACAAACGGAAATAAAAGCCCAGGCGTTGGCTGACTTCGTGGTGGATTGAACCATACCCAACCAAGAAGTCAGGGGTAGAAAGATATTGTACCTCAAGATATGGAAGGCAATAAAGGAAATGAAGAAGAGGGCATTAAGGAGAAGGAAATATGGGTTCTCTATTTTTATGGGGCATCAAAAACAAATTCGAGTGGAGCAGGGCTGGTGCTATAGAGCCCCGATGGTTTTTTAATTGAATATGCTATGAAGTTAGATTTTCCAACTATGAATAATGAAGCTGAATATGAAGCTTTGATAGCTGGGCTTGGCCTGAAAGGAACATTGAGGGTCAAGAACTTAAAATTTTGTGAAAATTCGAAGCTTGTCGTATCCCAGGTCAAGGGGGAGTTCAAAGCAAGAGACGAGACCATCGCGAAGTACTTACGCCTAGTGAGAGTTGGGATGATTCAGTTCGACGAGTGTCATGTTGAGCACATTCCAAGGGAGGAAAATTTTAAGGCAGATGCGCTATCTAAGTTTGCCTCATCAAGATAGAGAAAAGTTTAGTGAGTGTGTACTTTCATGTTTTAAAAACATGACGCACGGATGTTAAGCTTGTAACCCCTATAGGGCTGGGGACATCATGGATAGATCCCATCAAGGCCCATATTCAAACTGGTTGGCTCCCAAATGATGTTACTGAGGCACAAAAGTTGGTCATGCGAGCACTGAGGTATTCCTTGATCGACGGAATTTTGTATAAAAGATCTTATATGGTTCCTTACTTAAGATGTCTTAGGCCTGACGAGGCGCGTTTGGCTCTCGAAGAAGTACACGAGGGTATTTGTGGACAACACTTGGGGGACAGGGCTCTGGCATACAAGATAACCCTTTTAGGCTTTTATTGGCCAGATATGATGGTTGATGCCAAAGAATATGTGAAAAAGTGTGATCGTTGTCAGAAATATGCACCGGTTGTTCGACAGCCCCCCGAGATGCTGACTTCCATCAATTTTCCCATTCCCTTTGTTATGTGGGGAATGGATATACTTGGGAATTTTCCCATGGCCACAGCACAAAGGAAGTTTTTGATTGTAACTATAGACTATTTTACTAAGTGGATTGAAGCTAAACCTTTAGCTAAGATCACAACCAAGCAAGTTGCGTAATTCCTGTGGGAAAATATAATGTGCAGATATGGAATCCCTCATATTCTAGTCACCGATAATGGAACACAATTCAATATTGAAGAGTTCATAAAATACTGTGAGGAGAACGAGATTGAGTTGAGGTTCACCTCCGTGGCTCATCCATAACCAATGGACAAGAGGAAGTGGCGAATCGCATTATTCAAGATGGACTGAAGAAGAGAATTGAAAATTCCAAAAATAATTGGGTGGATGAAATAGTTTTAATACTTTGGGCTTACAGGAATACTTGTAGAGTCACTATCGGAGCAACGCCCTTCATGTTAGCATATGGGGCGGAGGCAGTCATTCTCGTGGAAATATCGCACTCGTCTCCCAAAATTTAAGCATACAATGCTGAATAAAATGAGGAGGTGCAAAGGTTATCCCTGTATCTGATTGATGAAGTACGAGATGAGGCGCATGCAAAGATAGTGAAATATCATAAAAAATCTTCCTTTTACTACAACTTAAGGGTGAAAGAAAGGTTCTTCAAACAAGGTGACTTGGTTCTAAGGAAGGTGGAAGCTTCTGGTGTAGTGTAGAAGGGAAAACTCGCCCCAAACTGGGAAGGGCCATACAAGATCAAAAGTGTTCAAGGAAGAGGATCCTACAAGCTGGAGACTATGAACGGTTTTGAAGTCCTAAGGACTTGGCACGCTCAAAACCTGAAAGTCTACTATGTATAAGTCTGATGAAAAAGATGTTTATTTGTTAAAGTGGCAAATAGGTTGAAAAGCACCTTGAAGTTTTGCTTGCTTAGGATTTTATGTTTTAGTTCTATAAGACTATTATTTCAAGTTTTAGTTTTACTAAGACTTATGTAAGGGATGAATCCCAAGAGTTTATGGAATTTATACAGCTTTCGATATATCGTATTAAGTTCCTACAACATACGAAGTTATAATAAATAAACTAAGTGCATGAATTTGAATAAAAAGATACAACATTCGATAAATGAAATAGTTACGAAGGTCCTCGACATAAATAAGGATGAACAAATACAAAGAGATAAGCCGCGCAGGGCCAACAAGCCTCTAGGGGGCACCAGAATCCACATCATCCATATCTTCATCATTCCCGCTCTCGCTCGATGTCACGACAATGGCAGTATCACCTGAAGAAGAGTTGACATCCTCCGCAGCAGGTCTGGAAGATGACTTTGGAGGGGGAAGGAGCTGATCATGAGGGATATCATCCAAGACAACTACGCTGCACGGAACCTCTGTAGTAAAGTCTCATCATCGGGGAACACGTAGTCGGCCGGGTTAATGTCGGGACAAGCCTCGTTCACGGTCCCGAGGGCCGTGTCCCAGCCAGTCCTCAAAAACTCAGGGAACACTGTGTTGTCCCTATCCCTCATAGACTGAGAAAACTCCTCCGTATCCAAATAAGAGTCGATGACTATGTCTTTCTCAGCCTTCAGAATAACTAGCTCAGCATTAGCCTCTCCTAGTTCTTCCTCATTCCACTTCATCTTCTTCTCTAGCGCAACATATTTCTTCTGTTGCCTCCTGAGGGCGTTATTTACTTTGTCCGAAGCTCTATTCGAGGATTCAGCTTGTCTAATAGACACCTGGAATTAGGCATAAGTCTGAAAGGAAAAAGAGAAATAAAAGGATGTAAGGCAAGAAAATAACGCAATCACAGGATTAAAAGAAGTTAAGACAAGAAAATATATACTGAGGCAATAGACTGAGCCCCTATAAGCTTCACCTGCTCCAAGTATGGGCCTGCCACCATGTCGATAAAGTCCTTGAGGGTGATGGAATGGTAGAACTAGTCCCAAGCATGCTTCGTAGAACCAACTATGGTATCACCACAGCGAAAACCCCAGAAAGGCTGAAATAAACCCGTTGGTGTGGGAGCAGGGACGGATGGGGCTTCAGTGCCCGCAGAAGAGGCCTCGACCATAGGCTCTTTATGCTTCTTCATAAATCTAGGCTCTGTTGCCTTTCCCCGAGGGTCGAGCCCTGCCAACCTAGCCTTTTTCATCCTTGTCATTTCCTCGACTACAAGCAAGTTCTCACTATTGATCTCCTTAGCCACTGAAGAGAAAAACAATAGACAAAGATAAGTGGTGTCAATAATACATGAAAAAAATATGGGAAGGGAAGAAAAAAAGTACCATGCGCAGAGATTGAGGAAAGGCCCACTTGAATCAAATAAAATTCCTCTAACAAAGTCCAGCTGGGAGTCTGACCATTATCCTTTATAAGCTCATTATATATGATAGTTTCCTCGGGAGATAGCTGGATGACTTTGGGGCTACCATCAATGACCTTCCCGAAGGAGGATCTAAAGAGTGTGCCCCAATCACCATTCTCCCATCTAAGCCCAACAAAACTATCCCTCCAGTGCTGGTTGTTATCAGGGATTGAAGCACTGTTGAAGATTTGTGGAGACTTAGGTCTTTGTCTAATATAAACCCAACCGGGTTGGGCACTATTATAACATTGAAATTTTTTCCTAAACACAGCTACGGAAAGGGGAAAACCACTCCTAAGGCATAAAACCATGAAATAAAGGATATTCCTCCAGACATTTGGGGGAAGTTGACTGGGATTAATTTGCAAATCAGCTAATAATCTAAGAATGAACTCATGAAAAAGAAACCTTAGCCCCGCGGTAAGGGCATCGACATAAACAAATAGAGTGTCAGGCTTCCAGTGGCATTTGCGATCACCACCTTCAGCAGGAAATATCCTAAGGGGAGGACGAATGTTATAAATTGTGTTAAGCTTGTTTAAATAACATCTGCCTAATACCATTTGTTGCAATAATCAAAGGAATATAAGTGAGCATTAGATGAGTATTCATCCTCTAGTGTTAATCATATCAATCAACGACATATAAGAAAAATGAATTTCAATGTCGTGACCTCGTTTGGAAGCTGAAACAATCTTAGCTGCCCTCTCTGAGCTCTTATCCGCCATTAAAGGAGGTTGGATTAAAGCTTGAGGCTGAAGATGGAGGAGGAAGGTGGCCGGAAAAGAATGACTTCACCAAAAAACTCTAAAGAACTTGCAGAGGAAAGGAGAGGAGAAAAATGAGAAATGAGAAATGAGGAAATGACTTGTGAAATCTCACTTCACTCTCCCCCTTATATAGCCCCTCTTATCCGGTCAATGGGCCGGTAAAATAAGAACTTCAGCCGGTTATAACCGGTTAAAACCCCAGCCCAAAGGCTTGGGTCCAACTCTAGAAGATTGTGGAAGTTTCCTGAGAAACAAAAATAAAACAAAAACAAAAATATATATAAGTGTATATGTATATACACAGTTTCCAGAACATTTTGGATAGAAATTGGGCCAACAAAAGCTCATCATGACAGGGCCAATTAAAATGGGTCAAGCCCAATATAAAGCCCACAAGTCAGGAAATAAAAATCATAAAAAATGGAAGGAAAAAAGAGCAAAATTCTAAAATCCTGACTGAATTTGGTCAGGAATCTTGATCGAATCATCCTGATCGAAAAGCACACGATCAAAAAATATCGACCCTTAATTCGATCAGGAAAGTAATTTAGCATTAAATCTTGACCAAAAATCTTGACCGAAATTCCTGATCGAAAAATGGACGCCGGAATTTATTGGACCTTAATTCGGTCTGAAAAGTAATTAGTATTAAATCCTGACCGAATTTCGGTCAGGAATCCTGATCGAACCATCGTGACCGAAATCTCCACGATCAGAAAACATGGGAGCATAATTCGGTCAGGAAACAAAGTCAACCAAAGATCCTAACCTAATTCGGTCAGAATCCTGATCTAATTCGGTCAGAATCCTGACCGAATACTTCCTGCCCGAAAATAACTTCGACCAGAAACATCTGGACCATAATTCGACCATGATCCTGGTCGAATGGATTCCTCGTCGAATTATATATATAAAAAATAGATAGAAGGAAAATTTTCTGGAAAATTCTGAAAAATAAGAATTTCTGAAATAAATTATAGAAAAATTCAAGAAAGCTTCTGAAAAATTGTAGGTATTTTTTAAAATCAGGAAAAATTCCTAGAAATTAAGGAAAATTTTGAGAAATTATGGAAAATTCGTATAAATTAAGGAAAAATCCTAGAAATTATGGAAAATTCCTAGAAATTAAGGAAAAATCTTAGAAATTAGAAAAAATTCCTAGAAATCAGGAAATATTCCTAGAAATTATGGAAAATTGCTAGAAATTCAGGAAAAAAATCTTAGAAAATGCCAGGAAATTCCTAAAAAATAGGAATAAGGTAAGGAAATTAATAGGGAAGTTCCAAAAAATATCCTAAAGCCTCGTATAAGGAATATCATTGTAAATGTGTAGGTCGCTCTAAACTTTACGCTGAAAACGATACCTTGTAAGGGAACAAATGAACTTAACTCCTGCAAAAATCTTTTACGATTTCCCAGAAGTTAGGGGGAATATGATAGGGATAAATTAAATCCTTGTTGCGCAATTAATATCGCATTAATTATGCCCGAGTTGGGCTGACAATAAAGCCCATTATAAAAAGTCCAAAAGCCTAAGTATTAATTAATTTCGTAATTAATTAATATTGGTAAAATTAACTGATAAGCAAAGACCAAATAAGGATACAATTCCTTGGAGATTGGCCACCAAGGAACCTCATGGGATAAGGAATCAATTTCCTGTATTCTAGGACTCCGAAGTCTACTCTAAATCTGAGACTTGTCCACTAAGTCTCCTAAACCTAATTCAATTCAAAGACATCCAATGCCTATATAAGGGGTCTCACCCCAAAAATCAGAACTATATTTTTTGACTTGATCCTTGGAAAAAAGCAAGGTACGTAGGCATCTTGTGAAGGCAGATCGAGTAATGAGACACGAGAGCAGTCAAATCGAGCCTCGAAGCTCACGAACCCTATAAATAAATATACCCTAATTTTTTTATCCATAACATCAAATCATTTGAAACAGTACTCTTGTGAATTTATGAAATGTGCAGTTCCTTTAAGTACACATAGTACTTTTTTAAAATTTTCATATTTGTGAGAAGATTCGCACATGGCATATTTTATTGCAACTGTGTGAAATCATTTAACAAGTCGGCTTTACTTTATAAAAGTTGGCAAGTCAAGTTTACTTTTTTAAAGGTTGATAAGTCTAGGATCCATGGTGGATACCGAATTATTATAGATGTTAGTAAGTTATTTTGATGTTATGTTATTGTAAGGGAGTTTAAAATTAATTTGCATCATCGCAGACTTTTGTAATGTAGTTTTGTGTAGATCCACCTTATGAATTGACGTGAAATTGAAATTAAAACCATAGTGAAAATTACATTATCAGATTTATGTAGCCGGGCGCAATGGACATTTTTTACTCCGTTTTGTGTGACCTTCTTGATGGCAGGCGCTGCATTTGTTGGCCGAATGTGAAGCATCCATCTTCGTTCTTATTCTCATGGATTACCCCTTTTCACTGCATTTTTTCTTCTTCCTCTTTAGGGACTCATCGGTCACCAACTTACCATATATTTTCCATTTGAGGGGTAATTGATAGTTCCAATATTCAGGTGGTTGTAGTGGATATATTAATGGCATATACAATTTTTGTTATTCTTGGTTGTAGTGGGAAGGTTCAATGATGTAATAACCCCAATTTTTGGAATTTTTGAAACACTGATGAATAGTAACTTTTGTTGATGATGCTGATTAAGGAAAATTATCAGACCACGCTATATAGGAGTACTGTTATGGAAATTCTAAGATCGTATTAGTATTCCATAAAGTAAATGAGTGTATGTAAAGGTCGTTAGAATTCGAATCCGGACACTTTGATTTTTCCCAAAAATCCACCAGATACCGAAAGAATTGAGTATAAGGTAACATGATTAAAAGGATTTAAATTCAAGGACTATAAGAGAGGATCATAAAAGGAATATAAAATATTGAGAAAGGTTTAAGGGAACCCAAGTAATAAGATCCCGGATATGATCCCTCAAACAATGAACGAGAACGAGAGTTAAGCGAACCGTATAATAAATAAATGACCAAGGGACAAGCTCATGCAAGTAGGATGGGAAGAAAGCTTCCAAGAGAAGTTAAAACATGTGGTTAAAGATTAAGACACCCTTACACCACAAGAAGTGGACATGTGGCATATTGATGATGCAAGCAATGATGTAATCAAAAAGCAAAAGCAAGACATTTTGCAAGGTTGATTTACAACCAAGTAAATTCATTTCACTTTCCAAAAAAAATCAACCAAACACCATTCATCTTCTCTCCCCCATTCCAAGCTTCAAAGCTCGCGGCCAAAACAAACCCAGCAACTTCAAACTGCCATATCTCCTTCAATACTCACTCAAATGTTTTGGTCTATAGCTCATTGCAAAGGTGTTGAGATGGCCTACAACTCTTGTTCACAAGTATCGTCTAAATAAACAAGGTAAGACCCTAATTTTTACAGTTCTTTCCATCAGACTTTTCGAAACTTCAAAGTCTAACTTTGTGTTCTTGATTTCTTTGAAAAGATCAAGCTTGTAGGAGGCTCCCTAAGGCTTCCTAGAAACTTAACACCTCCCAAGGAAGGTATAAACTTCAAACCCTAGCCTTTACTTTGATTATTAGTGAGTTTGATGGTGGATTTTCTAAATGAGAAGCATGATCTTTGATTATTAGTAGTTTGATTTGAATTTGGAGTGATTTGGTAAATGAATCTTGTTATAGTTAATAGAACTTGATTGTGGTTGGTTGAGATGAAGAATCTGGAGAATAAGGACTGGTATAGTATTATTTAGTTGAGGTTTTGATGTGTTAATAATTGTGGGTTGTTTGGTGAGATTTTGGTGTAGTGAGAAACTTGGAAAACTTGTAAACATTGCCGTCGTAATGCCCGTTTTTCTTAGACTGCTGTACATGAATCTCGGACCAGATAACTCACTGACCAATCTGTAACATTGCCATGATTTGCTAGAGCGTGTCGTAAGTTTCGTTTTGATATGTAGTTTGCTTGGTTCCGATGTACGGTTTAGGAGAAACAACCGTTTTAAGTAACGGCGTTTCGCGAATGAACCTTTACCCCTCGCTTTACTTTGAGACCTTGTTTAAGGCCCTTAAAAGACTAATTGGATTACGAAACAATTATGTAAGGTGGGTTAGGAAGTTGGTTGAGTATTCGCGAAAGAGTCGCCTTAAAATTTGTAACGGTTAAATTATTAAAATTGGTGGAGCCGAGGGTATGCAAGCGAGTAATGCAAATCGTTAAGCGTATAAGTGACCGTAAGCGACCGTTAGGGTATAAGTGAGTTTTTACTAGTTTCTTAAGTGACCGTGGTCTAATTCCGGCTTATATTATTTTTCATAGGTTACCGGACCCACTCTAAGCTTAAGTCTACCCCGGAACACTCAGGCAAGTTTTCTACCCGTTATACTGTTGTTGTGATGTAAATATATTGATGCATTATCTTGAGATAAGTGCATGGTTGTTATTAGCAAATCTTGCGATATATTGGAGTATGTTGATATGGTATATATATGCATGTTGTGAAATCTTGATATTTTATTATCAATTCAAATGCTTATAAACTACATAATACCTATGCTAGAGATAAGCAGTAGTTGCGTATACCCTTAGTATACGGGACTCAGAGTCGGACATTTTTCTATACCGGGAGGCGATGTTCCCGAGTATATTATATATATATAAATAGTTTTCAAAACTATTAATCGAATAATGTTTATTTGATAGTTTTATATTATAAGTGAATATTATTTTTTTGAATATTCATTTAAGATTCCTATTACGATCAAAGACTAGTTTAATTATTTGAATAGAGTTTCTACTTATGAAACTTATTTTATTTCTATTAATAAATGAATATTAGTCTGAATATTCATTAGAGGACTTATGACTCCGCTTATTTTATTTAATGAATATTAGTTTGAATATTCATTCGAGGACTTATGACTCCGCTTATTTTTTTAATGAATATTAGTTTGAATATTCATTCGAGGACTTATGACTCCACTTATTTTATTGAATAATATTCTTTATTTTCTTAAAGAATAATGTGTCAAAATTTGCCAAGTATTCGAAAAATGATTGATACTATCAAATCATTCTTACTTTAAATATTTCCAGAGATTATTTTCAAACTTTATCGAAACTATTTTTGGAAAGTTAGAGCGGATCCCAAAACTCGTTTTCAAATTTAAGATCTTCCTTTCGAAGGGGATTTAAATAATCACTCAAAAATCTGAGGGATCCGGCTCCGTGATGTATTTTTATATTCGCAACAAGGTTGCTGTTTTCATAAAAGAGTTTTTGATTACTTACCCAACACTCGGGAAGTGAAATTCTTGGAATAAGTTAATCCATTAACAGGCATCGCCTGGGAAATATCGGTGAGTTTTCCTTTCCAACTAGATACGACTTCTTGGTGGAGCCGTATCAACAAGTTTCTACTTGGGGAAAGGGGGGACGAGCTTTACGTTTCAGAGTCTTGGATTTCATCTGAACTAGGAGTGGCACAAGTAGTCGAGTGGCGCCAGCCCAGCCTTATTATATTGGCCCAAATGGCCCGGAAGTTCCGCTAAGACGATCCATTCCTTAGGAGTCCAGCGTTCGGTCGACAAGTAAATCCGATTGTTCTTCTCTACATGTAGAAAATGGTGGGGTTGCACTACTGTGACTAATCATCGTGAGTGGTCTTCCTAGCGCGACAAACTCCCGTAATGAGTTCATTATCCAGTTGGATATTTCTGTAACACTACCCAGAGCACTTTGAAAGAAATGCTACGGCTGGGCGATTGTTGAGTGTTGGCAGGGTCGAGTTTTCAAAATGATGTTTTCATCAAATGAAGTATCTCGTAACTTTATTTCATTTTGATAATATTTCAAAGATTGATTCTATATAAGTTTTGTCTTATAGCTTCATTTATAGGATGAACTATTTATACCTTGAACGGTGGTAGCTCAAGTAGTATTCGGAAAAAGATATAAGTATATTGGAGTATCTTGTAACTTCATCTTTTCAACTTATATCTGGTTAATGATTATCTTATGCATGACAAAAATTTTCAGATAACCGTTGAGACAAGGTTAGATATATGATATCACCTTGCAACGATATTTTTATACAGTTATAAACTGGAACTCTGTGTATATTATGCATGGAAGAAGACTTCCAAGATTTTGAAAAGTATATATACATATATACTGAATATTTTGCGACTTGGTCGCGTTAAGATATCAAACTTGGTTCATATCTGCTTGACCAAGACTTTTATGAGTACTATGAGAAGGCTCATATATTGTTAATTACAATACATGTTATTTTGGTGGGTTTGTTGCTCACCCTTGCTTTCTTCTTTCATCACACAACAACAGATAAACATGATGAACATGACCAAGCTCTCAATTCGCGAGAGGATAGGAAACATTCCGCAGTTTCCCGTAGGCGTTGATGCCGCTGTAGCCGCGGTAGTAACTACCAATAGGCTAGGTTTTCAACTGTTGATGTACCAGACTTATGTATATTTATGAATCGTAATAATGGCATGGAATATGCAAATTAATTCAGAAACCCTTTTAAGGTGTAATGGTTTATAATTGTGGAATAAAATGACTTATAGTATTTTTGGTATTCATCTCTGAGACTATAACTTGTGGTGTGTGTGTGTGTGTATTGTGGGGTCACAGTACGTAGTAGTTGGTTGTTTATTAAGATTAAGTGTTATTAAGGGAAATGGAACTCGTGATAACCCGGATCCCCGACCCCGGATTTGGGGGTGTTACAAATGAGATGTTTCCACTGAATGCTATTTTTTATACATCCTGCAACTATATTAGAGCACGACATATGATGGGTTGCCCATTTCCCGTACATGCAAATACGCTATTTTAGCTTAACAACTTACGTATTGCCTCCCTTTACCCCACCTTTGAATATGTACTGATGTGTACGTACACTGAACATCGCTTCCATACGATTATAAGTTGTGATCATGTATGCGATAGCCTTGGTTTCTATCTTAGAAAGCATAGCTGATGAACGTGAACACAATTCTTCCCCCCTTTGCATGCTATCCTCAATAATTTTTCAATGTGTGTCCAGAATTATTACAGTCTTGTAAAATAGATACTCCATCATTGTTGTAACATGAAGGAAACGAGCCCGTCATATGTTGCCAATGAAGCCTTCCATGATGTTTGTGGTAGTTTATCCGTAATAATAACCATCTGTGTCATAACACAGTGTCCATTTTTCAGTCGGTATTTTGTGAAGATATTCCAATGCCGGTGGGGATATCTCACCAATACTCTTCATACAGGCTTCATGTTTCCATACTTGCGTGGTACTTCCAGCTTTCCATATCAACTTTCATAATTCACCGCCCGGATGCTTCAAACTGAAGTTGCTTCTGACATGGAAGAGGCAAAATATATGAATGCCCAATGGCTCAACGAATCCATTATGGCGATCTTTCATTGTAGAGATAATGCTTGTTGCATGGTCTAAAATTATGCATACGCCGACTCTTTGTTGGTACACATGTCTCCACAAAAGTTTCAAAAACCAAGATCAATTGTCATGCGTCTCCTCATCTACCAGGGCATAACACAGAGGATAAGGGTGGTTGTTTGAATCAACACCCATAGCAACAAGTATCTTCCCTCTATATTTTCCCTTTAGGAAGCTTTCATCAATTTAAATGACGGGTTGTGAATGTTTCCACCTATCCATCATTGCTTTGAGACACCAAAATATACGCTTGTAACAGACGTACCCCGTTTTTCAGAATAAGGAACAACATCAATCTCAACAGCAGTTCCGGGATTAGCTGTTAATATTGCTGTGAATAATATTGGAAGACTTTCATATGTTATAGCCCAGCTGCCATATACTTCTTCAATTGCTATTTGCTTCCCTCTCCATGCTTTATTGTAATTAACTTGGTGGTTGTATTCGTTGATGACAAGTGGCAAGATTGTTTTGATTGCTAAAACATACATCTAAAATTAATCCCACAATATAAAGAAATAACATATTTAACATTTTAAAAATAATATTGGTATTGAATTATGTGAAAAATTAACTTACAAGTGGTTTGACAAGCTTGGAAATTATTCTTGCAGATAATTTCTGTGATCCTGCAATGACTGATTAACCATGCAAACATGTTGATCTTTAATAACAGTTATCTCAAAACATCCATGTGTCTTCTTTTTTTCGAAGCCGTTAACCTCCAATTACAGCCCGTCTCCGTGCACTTTATAGATAACTTAGACTTATTACTCTTCGTCACAACATAGTTCCTATCAGTCGCTATATGAACCTTTCTTATTGCATTTATGAGGTTGTCTTTTTCAGGAAATAAACATTTACGATATAGGTCCACATGATCTTCATCCCAATCGAGATACATGCCATTACGATTATCCACCGTAATAGCTATGTATTCCTCGGTGACAAACCATGACGCCCTAGCAACATGATGATGAGGGACAACTGCCCTAGTAACTTGTTCCCCCTATTAGAATTTCATTTCTCATCCTCACTCTCAGAATCTTCATCTTCATCTAATGGGTTAAAAAAGTCATCACTAGATTCATCATCGTCCTCTGGCTCCCAACCCTGAAAATCAGGTTCAGTAAGGGCTAACTGCTTACCCGCACTTGTTTGAGCTACATTCCTCAACATGTAGATATTCATGTCATTATTACCCCATCTACCTTGTTCACTAGAACCACCTTCATAACCTCCATAATTTAGAGTAAACTCCCTTATATAGCCACCTTGTTGGTTCAAACCCCCCTCATATCCTCCACCTTCTTGGTTAAACTCTCCTTTTAAAAACAGAACATCTACCCTAATTT
This sequence comes from Apium graveolens, assembly GCF_009905375.1. Classification (NCBI taxonomy): domain Eukaryota; kingdom Viridiplantae; phylum Streptophyta; class Magnoliopsida; order Apiales; family Apiaceae; genus Apium; species Apium graveolens. The sequence continues at coordinate 182,953,318 of NC_133649.1, read as the reverse complement.
TCATTTCACACAAACATACAGCAACATCCGCAACCATCGTCGTCCTCCTCCCCCTCATTTCAGCAACATACATCATCAGGTCTCTCTCTCTCCCTTTCACCCTCCCTCTCCCTCTCTCTGTATCTCCCCTATCTCTCTCTACTCTCTCTCTCTCTCCCTCCCTCTCTCTTCCCTTCGTCTCTCGATCTCTCTCCGTTATATCTCATGAATGTTTATAAATATTAGAGTTAATCTCTGTTATATCTCTGTTATAGATGGAGGTCCTTAATTTGTTTGTTATATCTTGTGTGTGTTTAATGTAGAGTGTTAATTTTTACCCCTGTTAATTTTTATGGTATATTTGTGTTATGTTTTAGTTTAATTTTTCCCATATTAGTTTAATAGAATGCTAGCACTTAGAACACACACATGCCTATGTTTAAATATTATTATGGAAGTAGTTATTTTGGCAGTTCAAATTTAATAAAGGAAGTCTAATTGTTAAGGAGCTAAGAATTAGGAGGGGGTGAATGCCCAATTTTTCTGTGTGAGCTTTTTAGTGTTTTGATAAACAAACAGCAAAGTAGGTGAAAGAAGGTTTGGGTGGGTAGGCTATTGAAGAAGACCTTTTATTTTCTTAGAATTGAAGCTTATGTAAATAACAATTTCTTCATATCTTTGAGACATTTTTTGTGGTTTCTACTTTTAAATGAATATGACTAATTATATTTAGAAATTTTACGATCCCTTGGTAGTAAATCTGAGTTTTCTTGGAATCCCTTTTCTCATATGGTTTGATTCTGTAAATGATTATGTTAGGCTTAGGGTTAGTGATGCAAATGAGTACTTTATCGGTGTACGTCGCGAATGGGTTTATCGACGCGAAGAATCCGACCAGCTGAGAGATGACCTGATTGCTATGTGTGTAAGGGTTCCGGTTCGTCAATCCCTTATAATGTATTCTAAAGCTGGGGAAAGTCCTACTTGGCCACAATTTAGGAGAAAAGTGATTAACGTCATGGCACGTATTAGGAAGGTAAATAATCAAATATGGTTGTATAGGAGTCGTCACTATATGTTTCAACTGGCGCAAGATTCACTCCGCGCTATTGGAAGAGAGCTTATAGAAGCGGAGCAACACAACCTATTACAAAATCAGAACTACCTTTCTAACAATTATATATCCGATGATTCCTTTTGAATTATGTGTTCTACTATTTCGTACCTTACTATATTTCTGTATTTATTTATTTATTAATGCAAACTTAACTTCAAACACAAATGCCATCGCATAACATCAAAGCAACTTACTAATTTCACTTCCAATATATTGTATTAAAAATATTGTTAAAGTTATTCACAAATGCTTGTTCAGGAGCCTATTAAATATGTTTTTTATGTGATTAAATTTAAAATTATTGACCCATATTAAAATATTTATATCCTACTTCGATACAAGCCAAAAAAACAAATGTTGGTATTAATTGGAGTTATAAAACACACGGTTACTTAATAATACGAAAATAGAACACGTTACATTGTCCATAGACAACGACAACATGATACAGAAATAGAAACTACTACGATGTAATAGTGCAAATATTTGTTAACCAGCAATAAAGCAAGCAGGTCATTCATCTGTATCATCGGAGTCATCGTCATCTTCAATGTTGTTCTAGGTGTGAGAGTCGATGAACGCCTTCATTTTCTGCAATTCCCTCCCTGCCTTCACATTTTCGCGCTACAACTCACGAATTCTTGCACGGTGGGATACATTATCTATTCCCTAAGCATTTCAATGAGAACTGTTGTACGGGTTTCAAACGTCTTCTCGATCCAACGTTCGTAAATGCAAACACCGTCAGGACATTTGATAAAACGTCTGCCTGCGTCAATACCCCGTCCAGTAATGCGCTACAATAACTATCTTCCCACAAAAAAATGTCCATATTTGGGAGTGAAGACATAATTAGTTTTGATGTGTGTTACTTTATGAGCCTGTAGCTCTCTATTTATAAGTGATTTGGTAAAGACTACATAAATTACAAATGTTGTCACAAGTGTGAAGCTACTTTGAATAACCGTTCACATGCTAAACAGAGTATACAATTAAAGTTCATATTTTAGAAAACAGGAAACAACATGCTACAAATCACTTATAAAATTAATTCAGACATGCAATAGACTGCTCATGACCTTTTATGTAATTCAGACACGCAACTGGAAATAAATCACTGATAAAAGTAAACACTCAAATCTTATCTACAACAGCAAGCAATTTCAAATTACATGTTCAATCTTTATTCACGTGCTAAAGTGACTATACAATTACAGTGTTTTTTTCAAACTTCAATACATACACTGAGTAGTCATTTCAAATTAATTAAAGAAGGAAGCATGTGACCTTTGCTGACTATTCATGACAACATAAAGCAAATTGCTTCTGCAATTTTGAAATAGTTAATCCAAAGTGATGTGTTAAACAAAGTGATGTGCTAAAACAAATATGTGATAAAGTATGGCAAAAGATTAAGGAACAATGCTAACATTGCCTGCATACCAACAAGCAACTGATGTTGTAATAATATAGAAAAAAATTTCGACAAATAAATTTCAGGGGCTACGTCACAAATCCAAATGTATTCGAACTTGCATGTGACTTAGAATATACTATAACAGGTACTAATCTTGACCAGGAGGATGACTTAGGAGCCTTTGATGTGGATGGCCCAACTGCTGTATTGGGATTGGATGATGCTGCGAATGTCGAGTGTCAGGTTTCAGCTATGGGTGAATCTGAATCCCTAGCATCAAGGCGCAGCCAGGCCATGCGGCGCGCAACCAAGTCTCTCCAGAGTCCCAGGACTTCGCATGGCTCCAGGTTCTTCAGCCCTGCTCGCCCTACTTCTGTACCAATTGCGTGCGTAACTAGCTCCCAAGCTCCTCATAGTGCAATATGGGAACCTCCCAAGGACTTCCAGGCGGGGACTCATGTTGATCCTGTTACTAATGTAGCGTCATGTGTGCGTTTAGCCCAAATTGAGGACCCTATAGAAATATACAATGTATTTGATTCCCTTGCAGAATTTGAAGAAGGAGAAATTTTAATGGAGGTCACCCATGTCAGTCGTAAAAGAAAAGATAAAGGTTCACCACCTCCTGACCAAATTGTTTTGGGATTGAAGGCACCAAATGCTCCTTCACCAAATTATGCAGAAAACAAGGGAACTGGGAAGAACATAAAAATCCAGCGCAAATGTAGTGTGAGACTTGCTAGTCTTAAAATAGCAACTCCAAAATCTCAATGAATTTAGCTTCTTGGAACGTTCGGGGCTTGAACAAGTGGCCTCACCAAAAAGAAGTCATAAATTTTATGGCTCTAAATCATGTAACTTTTATGTGTTTTCTGGAAACTAGAGTCAAGCTTGCCAATAGTTTGGCAATTTCTAAATGTATCAATAAGAATTGGAAGTGGCTTTTTAACTACGATCACCATGCAAATGGGCGTATTGGCTAGGTTGGGACCCCACAGTGTGGCATATTTCTTGTCACTCTCTCACGGCTCAACAACTAACTTGTCTTATGACTCAAATTGAGAAACAAGTACACTTTATGATAACTATAGTTTATGCGTACAATAAACCCCACCAGCGTACTTGCCTTTGGGAGAACATTAAAACTCTGTCAAAGGAAATTACAATGACTTGGCTTGTAACAGGGGACTTTAGTTGCATTGCAAATATGGATGAAATTCTGGGAGGTAGGGAACACTGGACGCCTGATATGCAGGACTTCAAGAATTGCATCTCAATTGCTGGATTAGAAGACATTCGTACGTTGGGGCCCCTCCATACTTGGAGCAATAAAAGGGACAACGACTTGATTTTTCGCAGACTAGATCGTATGATGGGTAACTCATTGTGGTTCAATACTTTTTCAGAAGCCTTTGCTCAAGTAAAAAACAAAGGCCTTATGGATCACTGTCCTCTGCTATTATATTTGCCTTTACAACTGGAAAAGGTGCACAAGCCCTTTCAATTTTCCAATTTTATGCGTGACATACCAGGTTACAAAGTGACTGTTATTAAAGGTTGGGACTCACAGTGGTATGCGGACCCTATGAGTATTCTTTGTAGAAAACTAAAAGAGGTGAAAGTGGAATTGAAAAATCTCAACAACAGCCATGGTAATGTGAGCTCCAATATGGTTGTTGCTAGGGAGGCCCTGGCAGAGATCCAAAATGCACTTTCTTTGGATCCCACGAACGTCAATTTCAATAGGGCTGAAAGAAAAGCAATCAAGGATCTTGAGAAGAAAATTCTTGAAGAAAAAGAACTCATTCATCAGAAATCTAGGGTTACTTGGTTGCATGTTGGGGACAGCAATTCTAAGTTCTTCTTCAGTCAAACCAAAGCCAGATGGAACCGTAACAAACTTTTGGCTATCGAAAATGCTGATGGGAATGTGGTATTTGGCCATAAAGCTGTGGCTGAGGTTGCTGTTGATTTCTTTACAAACTCTATAGGCGCCCTTCCAACAGACCAAGCAATTTGTTTGGAGGATATTAATTGTAATGAAATAACTCCAAATCAGGCCAGTATTTTGACCATGGAAGTCACTCCTGATCTCATATGGAAGACTATTAAATCTATGAAAAAGAACAAGGCCCCGGGCCCTGATGGATTCAATGTTGAGTATTTTATCTCCACTTGGGATATTGTTGGCCCCACATTTTGTGATGCTGTTATTCATTTCTTTAAGGGAGGACAAATGCACCCTAGAATTAATTCAGCATCTATAGCCTTGGTCCTCAAGTCATTGACGCCTTCAGGAATGAAAGATTTTCGTCCAATATCCCTCTGTTCAGTTGCATATAAGTGTATTGCAAAAATTCTAGCCGATAGAATGAAGTTTATCATGCCTAACCTGATTAACGAGGCTCAATCAGCCTTCATTCCAGGCCGTAGCATTTCAGACAACATTCTCCTTGCTCAAGAAATTTTTTAAGGTTATCAGAGAGATACGGGGACCCCGAAATGTGCTCTCAAAATAGATCTCCATAAGGCCTTTGACTCTATAAGGTGGGACTTTATTTTAGTTGCTTTGAGTAAAATGAAATTCCCCTTGGAATTTATTCACTGGATTACGGAATGCATTACTACAACTCGATTTTCAGTCAAGGCAAATGGAGGTCTCTCAAGATACTTTAAGGGGCTAAGGGACTTCGTCAAGGGGACCCTTGTCACCATATATCTTCACTATTGGCTTGAATGTTCTTTCTTGCTTGCTTTCAAACACTTTTAGAGAATTCAATTATCACTGGAAATGCAAAGGTATGAAATTGACACACCTTTTCTTTACGGATGACATTTTATTGTTTTCTAGGGGTGACAAGGGTTCCATCACTCATATTATGAATTGCCTTGAATCCTTTTCTAAAATGAGTGGTTTGCAACAGAGTATACACAAAAGCACTATTTTTTTGTGCAACTGCACTACTGATGTGGTCGATTGGTTTGATCTAAATTTTGAAGTCCCCCATGGGTCTCTCCCTGTTAAATTCCTAGGGGTTCCCTTGATCTCATCCCAGCTCAGTATAAATGACTGTAGACCCTTGATTGATAAGCTGTTGTAATGAATTGATAGTTGGACTACTATCTTTCTTTCTCTTGCTGGTAGGGTACAGATTGATCAAGACGATTCTCTATGCAATCCTGGGGTTTTGGACGAATCACTTTATGCTCCCCAAATCGGTTCATAAATATATTCGTCAAATGCTTTCTAGATTTCTTTGGAAGGGAGACTCTACTAAGAAGGGTGGTGCAAAAATCAGCTGGATTAATTTAACTTTACCCCGTTCTGAGGGTGGCATTGGTCTTAGGGACCCTGAGGAATGGAACAAGGCGCAACTGCTTTTCCAATTATGCAAAGTGGTTAGATGGGCTCCTTCACTATGGTCACGGTGGGTGCATTCCACTCACTTAAAAATTTCTTCATTCCAGACTATGAAAGAGCCTACAAATTGTTCATGGATTTGGCGTCAAGTATTGAAACTCAGGGATATGGCGAGACAATGTATCAATTACAACATAGGTGATGGTGGTTCAACTAACCTTTGGTTGGACCCGTGGTGGAGAAAATCTTGTCTTGCCACAAGTATCAAAGATCCAATTTGTTTACAAGTGCGAACTAATATTCGAGCTACAGTTTCCTCTATTATTGTTGATGGAAAATGGATGCTGCCTACAGTGAATAGAAGACTGCACCACATTAGTCCCACCCTCGAACAATGGCTGAACTCTTTTGAATTCCCCCTCTGGTAATCAACAGGTCTGATACAATCTGCTAGGACAATCTGGAGCTGAAGAAGGTTAAAACATGGCATATATGGGACACCATTCGCCATCGAGGTCAGGAATTCTCAAGGCATCGTAGTGTCTGACATAAACTCATGGTCCCCAGGTACGCATTAACGTAATGGCTGATCTGTCATAAACGGCTCCCCACAATGGACAAACTCTCTTCTTTTGGGCTCCAAGTTAATGCAATGTGCAGTCTTTATGTTGGTGGTATAGAATCTCATGATCACCTATTCGGATCCTGCTCTTACAGTAGCTATGTTTTAAGACACCTTGCCTTGAAACTGCACTTGCCCCCTAGGGACTCATGGAATGACCATCTCAACGCTTGGAATCAAATCTAACACCTGAGACATAGATCACTGGCCCTTCTTTGCTTGCAAGTTTTTGGATATCATATTTGGTGAGAAAGGAATGCACGCATCCACAATAAAGGTGCTTTTGGTCCCCACAAGATGATCTCGTGGATCTTACTTGATATTAAAGCTAGAGTTTCCTCTCCTAGTTGGTTTAGTAATTTAGATTGTATAGACATATTCTCTGATTGGCTAGGCTGATATAGGAATTTCTTTTGGTTTTCTATTTACAATCTTTCTCTTTTAAGATTGTTTATAGACAGTGGTCTCTAAGGCATGTCTTAGAGCAAGGGTTAATCCTTGCCCCTTTTGTTTTTTTATATAGACACAGCTTAGCAAAAAAAAATAGTAACCATTATAAAATTATTGATAAAAGTAACCACCGAAATCTTATCAACAACAGCAAGCGATATAAAATCTGTATTCGCGTGTTGAAGTGACTATACAATTACAGTGACATTTTTTACTGAATGACCAAAAAATCTAAGAGGATAGGCAGTTATTCCAAATGGATTCTAGTTGGATGTGACTTAGCATATACTATAACTGATAAAAGTAACCACTATAAAATCACTGCTAAAAATAACCTCTGAAATCTTGTCAACAACAGCAACCAACTTCAAATTGCTTGTTCAATCTTTATTCACGTGCTAAAGTGACTATACAATTACAATAAATTCTTGCAAACTTCAATATACACAGTGAGTAGTCAATTCAAATTAATATAATTAGAATGCATGTGATTTCTGCTTTAATTCAGATAACATATAAAAAATTGAATCAAAGGGATAATATGTCAATCAAAAGTGATGACCACAAAATCTGTTGGGATAAGATGTGAGTCCAAAGGGATAAGGTTGCTTTAGATTCTTGCCTATAAATAGTAGTTTCCAATTGTCATTCTAGCATAAGTTTATAATCTCATACATATTTATCTTAGCCATTGCTGTGATGGAGAGGCAAGAAATGTATTTTTGTAGCGTGGAACTTGAGATATCTAATATGTGGACCGGTGAATATGCCAGTAGGCGTTGGGAGTGGTGTGCTAGCCGGAAGTGTGCTTAATTTGTTTGGCTTGATAAGCCGCTGACAGGCCGTGCTTTGGAAGCTGTTCACCAGCTTTACAAGGAGATGGACATGAAACACTATGACATGAAAATGGAATTGTGGGCATATAATCAGGAGAAGTTGGTGGCGATTCGTGCTCAGGTGGTTGAGAAGGTGCGGGAAGTGGAAACCACCATCAACGATGCTCGAATTTAATAAATTCGAAGGTCGAATTGTCCCCACTTGTTTTCAATCTAGAAGTTATATTGTCAAGTACTGTTGCTTTGAGGTTGTTGTGCTTTCAAACTTTTGTTTTCAAGATAGAACTTATATTTGAGATAACAAATAATTCCTATATAGTAATCTCAACTTAACTATTTTACATTTGCTACTTTCTATTCGTGAGCTTATCTAACATTTTCCTTATGCTTCCATACCATTTTCGGGTGGTTAAAAACCTTTTATCTAAATATTTTTTTTCTTAATTTAAATTTTTTTTGTCAAAAAAGTATAGAAATATTACTATATAAAGTTACAAAATTTAAAATTTGGATTGAATAACTATATTTTCAGAAAATTTAAAAAACACTATCCGTTATACTAGTTCACATTTCCTTCTAAGGAAGTATGTTTGGGTGCATATAAATATATCTTCTTTAAATTTTTTCCCGGAATTTGTTTTGTCAAATAAAAGTATTGTACTTTTACTGCAACATTACGCAAAAAAATATATTTTATAAAGATATATTATGCTTAGTAATCCTCACAAACTGCTTGTTGAACATGATTTACTTTTGTATTACAACGTAACAGAAAAGGAAAAAAAATCAACAATCTCACGCCACTTCGAGTGGCGTAGAGGGGTCCAACGCCACTTCAAGTGACGTAGTGGTCTATTTTTACAAGTTTATGTTCAAGGGGACTACTTAAACAAAATTTATGTTCAATTAGCACAGAAATCAAACGGAGCCCACTATAACACTCTTGCAGTATAGGACTGGATGAAGGCTGTAGGTGTCGGAATTTTATTGAGTTGCTACTACATAGCTCTTGATATAAATGTGAAACTTATGATTTTTGTATATATTCATACTAAAAAAGTACAATATAATATATACGTCCCTACAAATATTTCTAGAATATTTGTAGATATCAGATTCAATGAATTCCTGATGATCAGATTACTATGTTCATGAACATATAATTAAAACAGATCTTACTAGAAAATACTAGAAATACATGAATGTGAAAGTGCATTAATTCCAACACTCCCCCTTAATGCACTTGTTTGACAACTCCAATGCGATCTCGTAGATTGCAGAACTTCTCTTTGGGGAGGGCTTTTGTAAAAATATCAGTGAGTTGTTCTTGAGACTTGCAATACTGTAGTCTAATTTCGCCTTCTTCAACTGCATCCCGGATGAAGTGATACTTGATTGCTATATATTTTGTTCTTTCGTGACATACTGGATTCTTTGCAATAGAGATGGCAGATTTATTATCACAGAACAAAATAGTTGCTTCCTTTTGCTTCTCGCCAATATCTTCAAGAATTCTTCTTAGCCAAATAGCTTGGGAGGTTGCCTTTCCTGCTGCTACATACTCAGCTTCTGCTGATGATTGTGTAATAACTTTTTGCTTTTTTGACAGCCACGAACAGATGTTTGTACCTAGTAAAAATGCATACCTTGAGGTACTTTTTATGTTATCAATACTTCCAGCCTAATCACTATCTGAGTAAGCAATCAAATTTAAATTTTATCCAGCCTTGTAACAGATGCCATAGTCCAGAGTTCCTTGCAAGTATCTTAAAATTCTTTTTGCTGCTCCAAAATGAATTTAATTAGGATTTTGCATAAATCGTGATAATAAAGTAGCAGCAAACATGATGTCAGGCCTTGTGGCGGTAAGATACAAAAAGCTACCAACTAAACTTCTATAGAGAGAGCTGTCAACCCTTGATGTACCATCATATTTTGATAACTTTTTACTGACAACTAATGGTGTAGAAACAGGCTTGCAATTTGACATATTAAATTTTTCAAGAATACTTTTTGCATACCTCTTTTGTGAGACAAAAATCCCTTCTGGTTTTTGAGTTACTTCGACACCCAAAAAGTAGTTAAGCAGCCCTAAATCACTCATCTCATATGCCTTCATCATGTGTTCTTTAAAGCCTTGCATCATTGTTTTATCGTTTCCTGTAAAGATGAGATCATCTACATAGAGACAAACAATCAGAATATTGCTTCCATTTTTCTTTACATATAAGGTTACCTCACTCTTACTTCTTTGAAATCTATTTTTTAAGAAGTATCAATTTCTTTGTACCAAGTTCGAGGCGATTATTTTAGACCATAAAGGGCCTTTTTGAGTTTTAATACTTTATTTTCTCCCCCTTCTACCAAGAAACCTTGCGGCTGCTCAACATAAATTTGCTCATCCAACTTTCCGTTTAGAAGGTTGACTTAACATCAAGCTGAAAAATTTTCCATATCTTTTGTGCTGCAAGAACAATTAAGGTTCTTATAGTTTCTAGCCTTGCCACAGGTGAGAATGTCTCTGAAAAATCAATACCATCCTTTTGAGTGAAACCTTTAGCGACTAGTCTCGCCTTATATTTCCGTATTTCTCCATTTTGATTTAACTTAGTCTGTAAATCCATTTTAGCCTGATAATTTTTTTCCTTCAGGCTTGTCTACCAGTTCCCATGTTTTATTTTTCTCAATCATATGCATCTCTTCTTTCATTTCTTGCTGCCATACATCATGCTTCACATCTTCTTCAAAGGTTTCTGGTTCACCAACTACAAAATTACAGGTCTGATAGATATCGCTTAATCGCCTCCATTTTCTTGGTGGAGATTCATTATCATCCTCGGATCCAGATTCTGAGCTTGTACATCTCTTTCATCACTTTCTTCACTTATTATTGAGGAATTAGGATGAATGATATGGTCTTCTTGTTTTCCTCTCCAATCCCAGGCTGCTTTTTCATCAAATAAAACATCTCTACTAACAATCAGTTTGTTAGTTTTGACATTATAAAGTCTGTATCCTTTAGTCTCAAGAGTATATCCGATAAAAATGCATTTTGTACTATTATCATCTAATTTAGTACGCTTTTCTCTAGGAATATGGGCATAACAAACACAACCAACAATTTTAAAATGACTTACAGAAGGTTTTTCACCACTCGATGCTTCCAAAAGTGTCATGTTTTGTACAACTTTCATGGGAAACCTATTAAGGATATATACAGCCGTGTTTGTAGCTTCTGCCCAGAACCTTTTTGGCAGCCCTTTTTCATTCATCATGGATCTGCCCATTTCAACATTCGTTCTATTTTTCCTCTCTGCAACTCTGTTTTGCTGCGGACTATATCCAGCTGTTAATTGCTTCCAAATTCCTTCGTCTTTGCAGTATTCTTCAAATTCTTTAGATGTATATTCTCCTCCTCTATCGCTTCAAATGCACTTTATACTAAAACCAGATTGCTTTTCTACAAGAGCTTTAAATCTCTTGAAGACAGTGAAAGCTTCTAACTTCTCCTTCAAAAAGTAAATCCAAGTCATTCTTGTAAAATCGTCAATAAAAATGATAAAGTACCTTTGTTGTCCCAGAGAAGGAGTCTTCATTGGGCCACAAATATCGGTATGTATAAGCTCTAGACGTTCCCTGGCTCTCCATGACTTCCCTTTAGGAAATAGAATTTTGTGATATTTTCCCATGATACAACCTTCACAAGGATCCATCTTACTTTGTAATTCTGGTAGTCCGTCCACCATGTTTCTTTGCTTGAGAAGCTTTAATCCTTGAAAGTTCAGGTGACAAAATCTTTTATGCCAAAGCCATGACTCTTCAACAACATCAGCCTTTAAAGCTTTGTAGTCAAATATTATAGGAAAGTTTCTATTGCTCTCCATTATTACTTCAGCAGTGGCCTGATTGTTGTTGTTCTTGTCAAAAATCTTGCAAAAGTTATTTTCAAAAACAACACAATAACCATGCTCCAGAAGCTGTCCAACACTTAACAAATTTTCTTTCAAATCTGGAACAAGAAGAACATCACTGATATATTTTACACCAGATTTTATTTTGACAGCAATTGTGTCTTTGCCTTTAGCTTGAGCTACTGTCCCATTTCCCATTCTCACCTTTGGATTTACAGTAGTATCCAGGTGCACAAAAATATTTTCATTTTCAGACATATGATTGCTGCAGCCAATATCGAGGAACCAAACATTATTATCTTCGTGGTGACTAGAATGACACGCATAAAATAAACAATCTTCCTCTTTGTTATCCACCTTTTCTTCAGTAAAATTTGCTCTTTCCTGAAATTTAAATTTGCAATCTTTCTCGAGATGACCAAATCTATTACAATAATGACATTGTGGTTTCCCCTTAAACGAACATTTAGATGTCATATGACTAGTCTTTTTGCAAATTTTACAGAATAATAGTTTAGAATAATAGTTCTGCAAAGCCTTTCTCCACGATATTCCACAAGCCTTTAGCCCGTAGAACAATCTTCATTTTTATCTTCCAGTAGTCATAATCTTCACCATCGAAGAAGGGAGTTATTGATGACTAGGACTCACCACTAGGAACTGAAGTAGATGCCATATCTAACTTCTTATTTCAATCCCAGATTGGAATCGACACACTGCTCTGATGCCAATTTGTAGGAATTTTATTGAGTTGCTACTGCAGAGCTCTTGATATCAATGTGAAACTTATGATTTTTATATATATTCATGCTGAAAAAGTATAATGTAATATATATGTCCTTACAGATGTTTCTAAAATATTTGTAGATATCAGATTCAATGAATTCCTTATGATCAGATTACTATATTCATGAACATATAATTTAAACAGATCTTACTAGAAAATACCAGAGATACATGAATGTGAAAATGCATTAATTCCAATAGTAGGCCGTAGCTAGCTTGATAGAAATTCAGCATGCATGGCGTGCTGTTCTGGGTAGAGGTGGCCAATCGTGCGGGTTCGAACCGCACATTCGGGACCGGCTCGTACGGAAACCGTAAAATATTCGGCCCGATTCGGGCCGGTTCAAACCCGCACAACCCGCCGAAATAAGCGAACCGAATACGAATTTAATTTTAAAAAACCGGAACCGGCACTAACCCGCACGACCCGCACAGGCGAAGCCCGCGTGAGCCGCACGAACTGTGCAACCCGCACAGCCCGCACAGCCCGCACGGCTGTAGCCTGTAGCCTGTAGCCTGTAGATGACTAAATGGAATCATGTCTTCCATGTGGATTATTTCAAAAGTAAAAGATAACCATGGAAGAAAAGAGGGACCAAGTTGTAATTTCACGTAGAGAGACTTTGCACACATTGAAATACAGCAGTGGGAAATGAAAAAGAAAGAAAGAAAAGGACATGAAAATCACAGTCAAAAACAGAAAGAGGGGTAGAAGAAGAAACAAACCATAGAAAACCTCATCATCATCCAAAAAAACAAACAACACTCCATACCATTCTCAACTATAATATCCTATCTATTCTTAATGGCACAGCTGGAGAAGAAAAACAAAATATCAGAAAAAGCAATAAAACAACAACACCAACAAAAGAAAAGACCATGTCTTGAATTTTGTCATCATGTTTCCACTTTTACCCTTCTGCAACCCCCCAAAATATTCCCACCTTGATCAATTTCTTGTTCCCTAAACATACAATGTATTTGAAGTCTTTGTGTTTGAAGTCTTTGTGGGCTTTTTGGGCTTTTGTTTTTTCCACATCAAAGCTAATTACAAGAACCTTCTCACAACCCGCACAACCCGCCTGTTCAACCCGCCAGCGAACCGCCCGCGAACCACCCCGAACCGCCCGCGAACCGCCCGCGAACCGAGCCGAATACGGGTTACCGTATGTCAGCTCAACCCAGCCCGGCCCGATTCGCTCGCCTCCCAGTGTCGGTTAAGTGTTCAATTTTTCCGGTTCCAACCCGCTTCCAACCCGGCCCGGACCGCCCGACCCGCACGGTTGGCCACCTCTAGTTCTGGGAGTACACATGTTTACCGTCTTGCGCTGCCATTTTTACCAAGTCTATCACCCCCTATATCTACTGTATGTCTGTCTGTATGTATGAATTCAAGTTTGTACATGTGATGTTTTGACCGCTACTTTCCGGTAATTAATAGTTTCTGCTTTCATTATTTATACCACTTATTAAAGTTTCCATTGCGTACTGCTGTTCTAATACTTGATATTTCTTCAATAATGTTAGATGTGCACAAGCTTTACATTTATTTTCTGCAAACAGCTCCATGCCATTATGACAATCTAGATTCTAGAGTTGTATCTTATTTCATTGTATATTTTGGCACTGTAAATATAAGTATGATAATTATGATATTTTTCGACTTTAAATCCTAAATTACGTTTTTTTAAAAACGGGTTTAATATCAACTCAACCCAATTTTTTTCTAGTTGAACTAAAAGCAAACGAACTCATAATAGAATGAGTTAGATTCTCGTTTCCAGTTCGCGGGATATTAAAAAAAACAAGTATATGAAGTATAAATAAAATTGCCGGCTGCAATATACTGCGTCCGCTCCATTGGGATATATATGTGTATTTATACGTATTTCGAGATTTTTATAAAATATAATTTTATAATATTTTTTTCAAATATTTTTTTTGAATAAAAGTTTAAACATTAAATTTTAATTTAAAAAAAATTAAAAAATTATTATGAAACTATACTTTAAATGAGTATTGAAAAACGTGTCAAAAAGTGATGTATAAAATATAATGGGACGGGAGTCCAGATATGTAATAGTGTGGTACTCTATGATGCAACATGAGTTGATTGAAATTAAAAAAAAAATTAAAAAAAATTGGTCGCCTTACACCCCTCATCGTCATGGATTATTGGCTGACAGAAGGAATCTCTCAAAGCCAGTGAAGCAATTGCAGGGGTGGTTGAATTTCCAGACTCCCCCCACATATTTTTATTAATAAAAAAATGTGCCCTTGTTTTGTGTACCTGAGGTCCAGAACTTACCATTTACTCATTACACTATTTTTCTGGAGAACCAGACAAATTTAACACACCATTTCTAATCATCATTTAGTTTAAGCAAATCATATTGCTCAAACATTGGCAGCTGGCGACACGGGAGAATCGTTTTAGTACTATTTTAAACAAAAATCTTTACGGTGGAAGATGTGAAGTATAAATTCCCGTTTCCCACTTCTTTTGTTCTGATGCCTTCTCTTTTCTTATTCACTTTGCAATTTTGCATCTTTTTTTTTCTTAATTCAAAATAAATATTCGCCTTCTTAAACATTAATAATAGATTATAATCACTCCTTCCCATTTTTTAGGGTAATCCTTTTAAAATTAAATTTGTCCCCATATCATACATATGTATATCTCTTATTTCAATATTAATATAAAGATATTTTCTTAGAACTATTAATATAATTTTTTCAAGGTTTAACATTTTCTAAACTTAATTTTCATTTTTATTTTTCAATATTATTATTTAAGGGTACATGTAGAAAACAACAATTTAATAAACATTTTTATCAATATGCTTAATTTTTTAAAAATACTACCTAAAAACGTGAGAAGGTGATATAAATAGAATATGTAGTGATTATTAATGACTTAAGTTGGCTTAATGATTCTTAAAAAAATCGCATTTTTAGGTCATGTCTTTTGTCCCAAGGCATGTTTGTTTAAGTTTATTTTAATCATATAAATGTTTTCTTTTTCAAATTTGATCCAGAGAAACTAAAACCAGCTGTAGCAACAATATACTAATACTAATAAAAACCATCTAAAAACAGTGAAGTAATAAAATAATGACAAGCGTAACTCGAAGAAGTAATTAAAAAGTTCGAATGTGATTAATTTTGTAATCATCGATGCATACATTGAATAAAACCAAGTATAACATACTCAATAGTCGATCCAACTAAAACACTAAAAAGGTTTTGATTCAATGCCTTCAATTTCACCAATAAGAAGAAACCGGGATCGTACTGCTGCTGCTGCTGCATGTTTCGTCTTGATTTAAAGACACATATGTTCAGAAATTCCACTTGAACATGATGGTGAAGCCAAAGGAGGGCCTGATTCAGTGCTTTCACGAATAATAAAATTATCACATTTGGCAGCTAGCTAGCACATCATCTTCATTTGTAGTTGTTTTGTTCACTTGATGCTTCTTGCCTTTTCTTCTCCTTTGGTATGTGCAAAAGATAACCCAGTCTTCCATTTTCTGTAACAAAATTAAACATGAGAATGAACCTAAGGATAAAAACACAAAAGAGAGTATATTAACAAGAAAGCCAAAGGGGCAGTACCTGGTTCAAAAGTGTGGCACTTCCAGAGGGTACAAGTGAGAATTCTTTCATGACCCATTGAGTTCTGCTGCTGTGGGGATAAATCCCTTGGTGAAAAACCCAAGATTTCTTAGTCCCAATAATAGAACCAGTTGTTGAACAAATGTACTTGTCTTTGCTTAAAGCTTTCCAATAACCAGACCCATCAGATGTTGAGAGCCTACACTTCTTGTAATGATTCCAACTTCTTTTGTAGAAGAAATACTTCTTCTCCTTACAATCACCTTTACCGAAAACAAAACTATGTCAGTGCAATTATATATACATGTACTGGCGGCGCCAAGATTTTAAATTAACACCATCTAAAATAATGTAAGAATATTGAAATACAATACTAATTGATTCTCTTGGCTTCATACCTAGGAAGAGAGATGGATGATAGACGAAGAGATGAAGATGTTGAGGGATGATGGACGTAGGGAAAGGAAAAGAAAGGAGTTTGGGTTTGAGGTAGTGAAGAATAAGTTCTTCATCTGTGGGACGAAATCTATATCCAATGGGAAGTTGAAGTTGAACACCACTATCATTTCTTTCATTGCCATTGTTGTTCATCATAGTCCAGAAAAGTTGTGTTTGTGTTTCTAAGGAGCTAGACAAGTTGGGGTGGTAGTTGTATGAACATAGGAGTATTTATTTGTTTCCTAGTTCTAAAGGGCAAAGTCTTTTGTGTCGTTGGAATGTGTCAATTAACCCTTTTATTTTGGTATGGCCTCCATGTTTAGATAAAATTAAAATTTAAATCGCATGTCTTCAATTTTATTTATTGAAAATCGAATATGTCGGTTCATTTTTAATTTCAAAAATCTCGATTCGATTCTTATTGACTCAGTTTAGATTATGAAATAGTCAGCTACAAAATTTAATAAAAACGTTATATTGAATAATCAAAACTTAGTTGTAATAATTGATTTAGAGTATTAAAATACTTTTTACATTATAGACATGAGACATATTATCATGTACTTTTTATAATTTTAGATTAGAGTAGAATAGTAAAGGTTCCATATTAAAGAGTGAAGCTATTTAGCAAAAAAAAAAAGATGAAGCCTAGAGTTAGCCATAAATTATCATCTTGTAACAGGATCGAATATTACAGGTTTGAATTCTTCTTTATTCATATTAGTTTAATTATGTTTCTTTTTTTATTAGTTGTTTTATTTATTTATTTATTAGTGAGTAGTTGTTTCTAGAGCAATAAACGGAAACAATGTTGCATTATAATATTGACACAATTTTCACAGTAATTTGGTTGATCACAGTTAATTCTAATTGATTATGTATTGATGTTAAATTTGTGTCATTGACCGATATTAGGAATTAATTCTATTAAAATATGAGTATGATCGAGATATAAAACTAGATGACATATACGATTTTCATAATTGATATTGAGTTCGAGAGCATCATTGAATTTATGAGAGCGTTAATACTCAAGAGAGATTAACAATTGCTTTAATTGGTTGGTTAATTGAATTACAAAAAGTTACTAACGTGTAAATATATTTTGAGAGTGTTAATACTTGAGAGAGATTAACAAACTTTAGTTGCACGACCACTTTAATTGCTTTAGTTTGGGTGCCAATTATTGTGTGATCATGGTAATTCCATGTTTAGCAACTAATTAATTAGTTAAGTGTTAACTTAGCTATAATTATTAGTTAGTTATAATCTTTACAATCAATTTTTTCTTGAAACAATTTATAATAATTGGATCGAAAATCGATTGAACTTGTCTCCTTGTGAAATTTATAATATTGATGGTTCTAAAATTTGTCTATTAAGTAGATCAACTATGGAAGACAGCTGGAACTGGAATAGAAGATTTTATCATCTCAGTTTCAACAATATCAATGAACTTATGAAGAAAGATCTTGTAAGAGCAATGCCCAATGCATTGTTTACTCCTGATGGCCTATGTGTTTATTGCCAGAAGGCCAAATTAAGGAAATCATCTTTCAAGAGTAAGACTGAATCCTCAATTCTTGAACTATATCATTTGTTACAGATTGATTGCTTTCATCTGTTTTAGGTGATTGCTTCTTTGTGAGATTAAAGTGACTCACCAACATTATACTTCCGGTCTTCGCATCATGGACACTGAATTTCTGCAACAATTTCTCTACATACTTCTCTTGAGATAGTTTCAAAGTACCTTCATCTCTATCCCTTATGATGCTCATACCAAGTATCTGTTTTGCTGCACCCAGATCCTTCATCTCAAACTACTCAGACATATGTCTCTTTAGTTTGTTGATTTCCCTCATGTTTGATCCTGCTATCAACATATCATCAACATACAATAACAATATGATATAAGATGAATAAAACTGTTTAAAGTAACAACAATGATCCATAGCACTCCTCGTGTACCTATTCTTCATCATAAAGTTGTCAAACTTCAAGTACCATTGCCTTAGTGCTTGCTTTAAACCATACAAGCTTTTTATAAGCTTGCAACAAGGTTTTCTTTCCCATCTACCTGAAATCCCTCTGACTGAACCATGTAGATGTCTTCCTCAAGATCACCATGTAAGAACGCGGTCTTAACATCTATTTGCTCTAGATGTAACTCCTCTGCAGCCACAATACTTAGCATAATTCTAACTATAGTCATCTTAACAACGGGAGAAAATATATCGGTATAGTCAATACCCTTTTTCTGTTGATAACCCTTGATTACTATCCTCGCTTTGTATCTCTTGCTTCCATCATATTCTTCTTTGATCCTGAACACCCACTTATTCTCTAAAGCCTTCTTTTCTGCCAGTAATTTTGTTAAAGACCAAGTCTCATCATTCTCAAGAGAACTCATCTCCTAATCCAATGATAATTTTCACTGAACCGAATCATCCACTTCTACAACCTCTGAATAACACTGAATCATCCACTTCTCCTAGATTTTCTTACCTCAGTCTGTGGAGTTACTGGAACCCTGTTGTTAGATATTGCATGTAACACAGGGAGGGTGAATGTGTTTCTTTCATTTGTAGCCTTTTAAAATTGTTTGGATTGTAGGTGAACAAAGCAGTTAAGATATTATAGAGATATTGTGTTTACAGAATTAATCAATAAGCACAATATTTTCAAAACTCACTTAATTTGTATTAATTATGTTGGTATTGCTACTAATTCTGTGTTATTAAGAAAATAAGAACTCAGCTTCTATCTTGATAAAATACAAGAAAATTTAAATCTGTTTGTTACTTGTGAACTAAGGACCCGTGCATACTTTATAAACTAGCAACACGAGTTTACAATACTTGCACTAAAATGTATTAAACTACTTTCTAAATCAACCTTTTTCTATTTTCATTTCTATCTTAGCAAATCTGTGTAGAATCTTGCAGGTCTGTGACCACCCTTTTTCCAGTTAATCTTGGCCCTTGATCTTGTATTATTCCAGCTACTTTGTAGACTTTTCAATCTAGTGAATAGATCATTTATTGACTGATAATCTTGAATCTTGAATTTGTCTACATTATTTATTTAAGAAGTATGTCGAAATCCTGAGTTTGTTCTATAGAGAAGTGACATCTCGATAAGTATAATGACTTATCGAGATCTCTGAGTTCTCTATAGGTATACTTGACTTGTCAAGGTCTCTAGATTCTTACATGTGAAATGACTTGTCGATATGTCTGAGATCTCTACATATAGAAATGACTTGTGGATATCTATGAGATCTCTTTATACATATTTTGACTTGTCGATATCTCTGAGATCTTTATATGATAAATTGATTTGTCGATATCTCCAATTCTTCACATCTTCATTTAACTTGTCAATAAATCTGAGTTCTCGACTTTTCGATATCTCCAGTTCTCTACATCTTCATTTGACTTGTCGATATCTCTGAGACTTCTCTATAAGCCATTTTGGACTTCTCTACAAGTCATTCTGGACTTCTCGAATGACTTCTCGATATAACTTGACCCGTGACTTGTCGCTATCTTGACTTAGAATATTTTTCATACAACAGCTTTATTCAACTCCAAACTTCTACATCTTTTCTCTGAGGCATGATCATGGCTTGATCTTCTTCCTGAGTTTATTTCTTAGCTTGAATCTGTTCACAGAAAAATCCCCCGGTCTAATCTTCCAACCATTTTTACAGACTCAAGAAATATAATAAAGAATACAGATTTAGATTATCATTCAACTTAATCTTAAGGTTGTCATTGTGACTTAATCTTGTTATTATACATGCATGTCTTGTACAATAATCTCCCTCAATTTGTGAGAAGATTGCTTATCACAAATTCATGCATGATAACAAGACTAACCCCAAGCTAAAATCAAATACACATAAATTGAAAGATTGACAAATACAAACTTGTATCCATCGAGTAATTATATCTGTACAAACATTACAGACATTAGGTAATTTTTTAATAGCCTGGTTCTTTCGTAATGAGGTCCATGAGATTTACTAGCACTTGGAGTTCTTCAATTATTTCTGTCCCTCTTAAGGATTCTACCAGTTTGAGCCATTCATCCAATGAGTAATTGTTGAGGTAACCAACCCTGAAACTTGAAAATCTGCCAACTTGAATGTTTAGAAACTCCCCATCTTTTGTGATTCTACTCAGCCCCTTGCTTTGAGTTCATTTGATCTTTGTTCAAACATTTCTATCTGCTTAGCATACTGTCTTTCCCTTTCCTCCCCCTCAACCTTTATTCTTGCATGCCTCTTATTTCTTTCTCTCAGCCTCTCTGCTAGCACAACCTTTCACATTTTGGTACTTGAATCCCTTGCTTTTATTAAACTAATCACCCTCATCAATTGTACGGTAGAAGTGTTTTCAATAACATCCATGTTCAATAAGATAATGAGGCATCCTTGAAATAAATTCTGACTTCACTCAAAGAGACAACCCAAACTCTGACTATCTCTTCAACTTATTGTTGGAGACACTCTTCATCTATTATACTCCTCGAGATTGGTAGAAAATCTTCTTGATTAAAACAGTTCCAGATAACTCCATTTTCTGTTGTGATTTTTCTTGGTTTTCTTCCTGTAGTTTTGAAATGAGTTTTGGTTGGTAGTTTGAATGAAAAAGGTTTTGATATTTTCTTTAGTGTGACTTGGTTGGCTTTGATAGGTATCTTGAGCAGAGAGTTTGTAGTTTGATTGAATAGAAATTTAGGCTTTTTAGGTTGGATTGGTTGAGAGTTTGTTTGGCTTGACTTGGAGGGGTTAAGTAAGTTGGATTTGTGAAATATTTATTTCCTGGACATTTTTCTTCTTTGTTTCCCTTTCTCCATACCTCTTCTTCTTCTTTCCATCATTCTTCCCCTCCTCCTTTCCTTTTCTCTTCTCATACACTGTTAAGTGACATTTATGTTCTTTTTGAACACTTCATAAAGGCTCGAATTGGTGTTTTGTACTCAAGTTATTTGTGTTTTTGATGTGTTTTTGTAGTGTTTTGCATTGCAGGGCATATTCGAAAGCAGTAATGGTTTTACATTATTTTTATGCTAGAAGAATGTTAGGATGGAGCTTCGGTTGATTGCGTGGAAGAAGCCAGCAATTGTAGTCAAGAAAAGAAGAAATTTCCAGTTTTTCCAGAAGCTCAGCGCGGCCGCGCTACACTTGGGAGCGGCCGTGCCGGATCCCAGGGCGGTCGCGCTAGGTCAATTTTAAAGAATCCTGTTTCTATTGGAAGACTGATTTTATGGAATCCTGATTAGATGGGCTATTATTTAAAGACTCTTTAAAGACGTTTTTCACAACAGAGACTAAGGAAAAGACAAGAAGAAGACCTAATAGCACAAATTCAACGAAAGAGAAGAAGAGCTTGTTTTTACTTGTGATTTTTTGCTTAAGTTTTAATCTTGGATGCTTGTTTTCTTTATTGTTTGAACCTAATACTCTTGTTAACCTACTTTGTTAATTTATTCAGTTTATAAAGACTTAGTTTATTTACCATGCTTCATCTGAACCCACGGTGATGATGAGTTCGGTTATGAACTAATCGTTATCGTGGGGTTCTAACAGATTTACTTATGAATTTCAATAGTTAATTTGTTTCGATACCTAAGTGTGTGATGATTGTATGATATCCTAGTATTGGTTGTGCTTATTCTTCTTATGAGCATCGCGAACTTCTAAGATAGCGTGTTAATCTCTATTGAAGCGATATTGAATATAAAGGTTTAGAACTTGCCATGCTAGCATAGGTTCATGTATTTGTTATGCATAATTTATAGGTAATTTTAACCATATTACTTGCCTTATGTAATCATGGTAGATAACTTGCGTGTTAAACCTTTATGTTGTCAAATTCTATAGATATATAGGGTCTCAACATATTTGGTGTCTATTAAACTTCTATCTCCTTTGTGGATGTCTGGTAGTAGGGTATTCGTACAATAGAAGTTGGCATTTAATAGTTTCATGTTATCTGATTAGTTGTCATCACTAGAGGTGGCCAAACGAGCGGTCCGAACGAACCGTGCCGAATTTTAGGTGGGCTGATTCAGCTAATACAGGACTTGTGAACGGCATGCTTAACTGGATGAGCTGTGCCGGGCTCGTGCCGATTCAAGAAATGAGAGCCCGTGAACGGCTCACGGTTTAGACGAGTCAAACGAGTTATAGAATTGTACTAGTTGCATGCTGCGATTTATTAAAGCAGGAGCCTGGGCCGTGCCGAGTTGGCGAGCCGAGGCGAGCTGCATCATTATTTTATATTTACCAATTTCCATTTCCTGTCCACACAATTCAGTCCATCAGCCACCACTTCAATATAATAATATTTATAATTAATTATTTTAATAAAAAGCACAATGAATCATGTGATGATTTAGACTGCTGCTGTCTTGCTGATATTCAAGGAGTGATGATTTAATTTAGTTAGTTGATTATTAACACGAGCCAGGCGGTTCACGGGCCGAATAACGATTAAGCCAGGCTCTTATTCGTTTACGAATTACACGGGCTGGTTCGCGTCTGGTTCGCTTGCCGGTCCGTTCGCGGTTTTAACAATCCTGATTCGTGTTCGGTTCGCATCTACAGGCGGTTAGTGCCGAATAATTAACCGGCACGCAACGAGCCTAGTCAAGCGAGTTTTAGGTGAGCCGATTCACGTACGTGCCGAGCCAAACCGGCCGTCTGGCCACCTCTGGTCATCACCATTGCATGCTAAGGTTAAGAACAATGACTTTGAATGAAGTAATAATGAAGTTAGAATCCCATATTTGTCTCATATAAGTAATTCAACCTCAATTCTCTTAGTTAATGCTATTTAGTATAATCTCTTAGTTTAATAAAAACCCAATTTGTTATTTGTATTAGCAGTGAACGATAGCCATATCATTGTTGCATAAGTGCATAAATTGAACTTAACATAAACCAGTCTCTATGGGAACGAACTAGAAAGAATTCTATATTACTTGCGAACACGTATACTTGCGTGTAATTTTAGCGCATGTTTTCGTCCTAACATACACCTTGTTGTCAATTGCTTTAGAAGATTGACTTGGATTTGATCCAGAAGATTTGTGCTCATTGTTGAGTGGCATTTATGACAGTTTATAACGCTCCATAAGCTCTAAATTGATGTATTTGTACTCAAGTTATTGGTGTTTTAATGTGTTTTCTAGTATTTTTACATTTCAGGCATTAATCTGGAATTCAGGTAAATTAGCATTGATTTGATGCTAATATGGTGTTAGGATGGTGTCCAAGGAATAAAGGCTTGTGAAGACCAACTCATTGCAGCAAGAAGCGAAGGCAATTTCAGTTTTTCCAGAAGACCCGCGCACCCGCGCTGTGCTAGCACGCGGCCGCGCTGTGCTTGCGCGCGGCCGCGCTCTGCTAGCGTGCGGCCGTGCCAGAGAAGCAGAATGTCAGTGCGACCGCGTTGGTGAAGCAGAATGTCAGCGCGTCCGCGTTGGTGAAGCGCGCGGCCGCGCCAGGTCAGGATTCCAGATTCCTGTTTCAATTAGAAGACTGATTTTCTGGGCTTTTGTATTAATTGGGTTGCTATTTAAAGACCACAAAAAGACATTTTTCATAACACAGCTTAAGGAGGAGACAACAAGAAGACCTATAGCACAATTCGACAAAGGTGAAGACGTTCTAGTTTATTCTTGCGAATCTTTATTCTAAGTTGTAATCTTGGATGCTCGTTTCTTATTTTGTTAAACCTAATACTCTGGATTACGTACTTTGTTTATTATTTGTTTTATAAAGACTACGTTTATTATACCATGCTTTCATCGGAACCCACGTTGATGATGAGTCCGATTATGGGCTAATCGTTATCGTAGGGGTTCTAGCGGATTTATTTATGAATTTATTTAGTAAATTTGTTCCGATTAGTGTGTGGTGATTGTATGATAACCTAGTATTGGTTGTGCTTATTCTCCTTATGAATGTCGCGAACTTATAAGATATCGTGTTAATCTTTAATGAAGCGAAAATGAAATTAAGGGTTTAGAACTTGTCATGCTAGCATAGGTTCATATGTTATTGTTATGAATGATGCGTAGGTAATTTTAACCATCTTACTTGCCCTATGTAATCATGATATATAACTTGTTCATTAAACCATTATGTTGTCAAATTATATAGACATATAGGGTCTCAATATAATTGGTGTCTATTTAGCTTCTATCTCTTTTGTGGATGCCTGGTAGTATGGTATTCATATAATGAAAGTTTGCGTTTATCAGTTTCGTGTTACCTGATTAGTGTCATCACCATTACATGCTAAGGTTAAGAATAAAAAGGCTATTGAATGAAGTATTTAATGAAGTTAGAATCCCATGTTTGTGTCATATATTATTCAATTCTCTTCAATCTCTTAGTTAATGTTCTCTAGCATAATTCTCAATAGTTAATCGTAGTATAATCAAAACCCAAATTGTTATTCGTCTTAGCATTGAATAATAGCCATATCATTGTTGCATAAGTGCATAAATCATAAAGTTAACATAAACTAGTATCCGTGGGAACGAACTAGAAATAATTCTATATTACTTGTGAACACGTATACTTGCGTGAATTATTAGCGCGTGTTTAGCGACTAACAAGTTTTTGGCGCCGCTGCCGGGGACTCGGCGTTAACTTTTAGTTTATGTGCTTATCATTAGTGATCGTTAAAGTTCATTGACTCGGACATTGTTACTTACCTACTCTTTTTCTTGTCGTGTTTCAGGTACTCTAGCGAGCGTGTATGCATACGCGTTCGCGGGCTCGTAAGAGAACTCTGGATCAAGCCGAGGAGGAAGCTGTAGTGATTCGAAGGGAAGTTTTTAAGGATGAAGAGAAAGTAGAAGAAGAAGAGGAAATTGAGGAACCAGCTTTAGTAGTGATGGGAGATCAAGCAGAAATTCCTAAGGCTTTGATGGACTATTCTCAGCCTAAGATCAATGATATTCAGTCAAACATCATCAGACCAGCCATCTTCGCCAATACTTTTGAGATCAAGTCGAGCACAATTCAGTTGTTAATGAACTCAGTTCAGTTTGGGGGTTCTCCTACAGAAGACCCCAACATGCACATCAGGGATTTCATCGAGATCTGTGACACTTTCAAGTTCAATGGGGTGACCAAAGATGCTATCAAGCTGCGACTCTTCCCATTCTCTTTGAGGGATAAAGCAAAGTGCTGGTTATATTCTCTACCACCAGAGTCTATCACCAAATGAGAGGATCTTGATCAAAAATTTCCCACTATATTCTTTCCTATGGCGAAGACTGCTGCAATCAGGAATGCTCTTACTCAGTTTGCACAACAAACTGGAGAATCTCTGTGTGAGGCTTGGGATCGATATAAGGAGATGCTAAGGAAGTGTCCACACCATGGTATGCCTAATTGGATGATTATAAACTGTTTCTACAATGGTTTGGGCGCATAGTCTTGACCTATGCTCGATGCAGTGTCTGGTGGAGCCTTATGGGCCAAAAACTATAATGAAGCCTATGAGTTGATTGAGCTCATGGAAGCTAATGAATACCAGATTCCTATGCAAAGAATGTTGCAAGGCAAGGTAGCAAGAATTCTGGAAGTAGATACATCTACTGCTAAAGCTGCTCAACTTCAAGCTTTGACGATGAAAGTGGACTCTTTGGCTAATTATAAAGTTAATCAAATCACTAGTATTTGTGAACTTTGTGCAGGGCACATGAAACTGAGTAGTGTGTGCTATTTCTAGCGAATCATCTCAATTTGTGAGCAACTTTCAGAGATCATAGCAACAAGTTCCAGCCACTTATCATCCCAATAACCGCAATCATCCTAACTTCAGCTGGAGCAACAATCAGAATACGGTGCAACAACCTTATCAGCCATACACAACAAAGCAATATAACCCTCCTGGTTTTCAACAACCGCAATATACCCCTAGGCAACAACTTCAACTTCAGCAGTTACCGCAAGCTAATGAAAAATACGAATTGGAGGAGTTAAGGCTCATGTACAAGAGCCAAGCTGTTTATCAAGACCTTGGAGAATCATATTGGGAAGACTGCGAATGCATTACTAAATCATCAACATGGAACGCTTCCAAGAGATACTGAAGTGTCAGGCAAGAAGGAAGCTAAGGACCATGTTAAGGCAATTACATTGAGGTCTGGTAGGCTTGCAAATCCTGAAAAAGCTAAGACTCCAGAATCTGAAATTGAGGTTGAAGAAGAAGTGCAGAAGGAAGTAGAAGTGGAACTAAGGAAGACTACTGTTGAGCACACTCCTTCTGAGGGTAATACAGGGGATAAACAGATCTATCCTCCACCTTTTCCTAAGAGGCTGCAGAAGAAAAAGCTGGAAAAGCAGTTTGAGAAGTTTCTGGAGGCGTTCAAAAAACTTCACATCAACATACCTTTCGCTGAAACTCTTGAACAAATGCCTAGTTATGTGAAGTTTATGAAAGGTATTCTCTCTCGAAAGGTGAAGCTTGATGACTTAGAGACCATTGCTCTCACGGAGGAATGCAGTGCTGTGCTGCAACATAAGTTGCCTCCGAAGCTTAAAGATCCTGGAAGCTTCACTATTCCATGCACCATTGGAAATGTGTCATTTGACAAATGCTTATATGACTTGGGAGCTAGCATCAATCTAATGCCTTTTTCAATCTTCAAGAAGTTGGACTTACCAAATCCAAAGCCTACTTATATGACTTTGCAGTTGGCCGATCGTTCTATTACTTATCCACGAGGAATTGTTGAGGATGTTTTGGTCAAGGTGGATAAACTCATCTTTTCTGCTGATTTTGTAATTCTTGATTTCGAGGAGGATAAAAAGATTCCCATAATCTTGGGAAGACCTTTCTTGGTGAATGGTTGAACCCTGATTGATGTGCAGAAAGGTGAGCTCACCATGTGAGTGTTGGATCAGGATGTAACTTTTAATGTGTTCAATGCCATGAAGTTCCCTACGGAAAATGAGGAGTGCTTAAAGGTGGAATTGGTTGATTCTATGGTTACTTCAGAACTTGATCAATTGCTAAGGTCTGATACCTTAGAAAAGGCCTTGTTGGGGAATTTTGACAGTGAAGATGATGAAGGGGATGAACAGTTACAATTTCTGAATGCTTCTCCCTGGAAGAGGAAGATGGATATGCCTTTTGAATCTCTTGGAATGGAGGAGATGAACAAATCTCCTAAGAGCCTCAATCCATCTATTGAGGAAGCTCCTACACTTGAGCTTAAACCTTTACCTGAACACTTGAGGTATGCTTTTTTAGGTGATGCACCTAATTTACCTTTTATTATCGCATCTGACCTTTCAAGTAGCGATGAGGAAAAACTCTTGAGAATTATGAGAGAATTCAAATTGGCAATTGGATGGACGATAGCATATATCAAGGAAATCAACCCTTCTTATTGTATGCATAAAATTCTGCTAGAGGAAGGTAGCAAGCCTATTGTTGAGCAATAAAGAAGGCTAAATCCTATCATGAAGGAAGTCGTGAATAAGGAAATTCTTAAGTGGTTGGATGTAGGGATCATCTATCCAATTTCTGACAGTTCTTGGGTGAGTCCAGTTCAGTGTGTACCAAAGAAATGAGGTATCACAGTCGTTGCTAATGAAAAGAATGAGCTCATTCCTACTCGAACAGACACGGGGTAGAGAGTTTGCATGGATTATAGGAAGCTGAACAAGGAAATGAGAAAAGATCACTTCCCTCTGCCATTCATTGATCATATGCTTGACAGATTGGTTGGGCATGAGTACTACTGTCTTCTGGATGGCTATTCAGGCTATAATCAAATTTGCATTGCTCCACAAGATCAGGAGAAGACTACTTTCACTTGTCCATTTGGTACTTTCACCTTTAAAAGGGTTTCTTTTGGTTTATGTGGAGCACCGACCACATTTCAGAGATGCATGATGGCTATCTTCTCTAACATGATTGGTCAGAATGTGGAGGTGTTCATGGACGATTTCTCTGTGTTTGGAGATTCATTTGATGAGTGCTTACAGAATCTAGGCGATGTTCTCAAGAGGTGTTGAGCCAATCTGGTTCTCACGACAGGGCATTATTCTTGGGTACAAGGTCTCTAGTAAGGGTCTTGAGGTGGACAAATCCAAAGTGGGGGTCATCGAGAATCTTCCCCCACCAATTTCTGTTAAGGGAGTTCGCAGTTTTCTTGGGCATGCGGGCTTCTACAGGCGGTTCATCAAGGACTTCTCAAAAATTTCTAAACCTTTGTGCAATCTTTTGGAGAAAGATGTTCCATTCAAGTTTAATGACGAGTGTTTAGCTTCTTTTGAGTTCTTGAAAAAGAGTTTAATCACAGCACCTGTCATAACTGCACCTGATTTGTCTGAGCCGTTTGAAATGATGTGCGATGCAAGTGACTATGCAGTTGGAGCAGTTCTTGGGCAGAGAAAGAACAACATATTGCATGTGGTCTACTATGCTATTAAGACCCTAAATGGTGCTCAACTGAATTATACTACTACGGAGAAAGAACTTTTGGCTATTTTCTATGATTTTGAGAAGTTTCGATCTTATCTGCTTGGGATGAAGGTGACAATTTTCACTAATCATGCTGCAATTCGATATCTCATCTCGAAGAAGGACTCGAAGCCTAGATTTATTAGATGGGTTTTTTTGCTTCAGAAATTTGAGTTGGAGATCAAGGACAGAAAAGGTAATGAGAATCAAGTCGTTGATCATCTCTCTCGTTTAGAGGATCCAAGTGCAACTTTACTGGATAAGGCATTAATAAATGAGTCTTTTCCCGATGAGCAGCTGTTTGGAGTGTAAGTGGAAGAACCGTGGTTTGCAGACATTGTGAACTACCTTTTGAGTAATATTATGCCTCCCGACTTGTCGTACGCTCAAAGGAAGAAGTTTCAGCATGAAGTGAAGTGGTATATATGGGATGAGCCGTTTCTTTTTTGACAAGGAGCTGACCAAATCATCAGGAGATGTATTCCTTACAGCGAAACGGGGGGAGGGGGTGGATCTTGCGAGATTTCCATTCAACGGCTTATGGAGGACATTATGGTGGAGAAAAGACAGCAGCTCGTATTCTTCAAGCAGGTTTCTTTTGGCCGACTTTGTTTAAAGATGCTCATCAGTTCGTTTTGAAATGTGATCGATGTTAACGTGTGGGTAATATGTCCAAGAGGGATGAGATGCCTCTTAATGTGCTTCTCGAGGTTCAAGTCTTCGATGTTTAGGGAATTGACGTTATGGGGTAATTGTCTCATCTTGTAACAATCAGTATATCTTGTTGGCGGTCGATTATGTCTCGAAATGGGTTGAAGTTAAGGCATTGCCAACAAACGATGCGAATGTGGTGCTTAATTTTCTTCACAAGCAGATATTTACAAGATTTGGAACTCCAAGAGTCATAATCAGTGATGAGGGGTCGTATTTTTGCAATCGAAAGTTCACTGCTATGATGTAAAGGTATAATGTGAATCATCACATTGCTACGGCTTATCATCCTCAGACGAATGGTCAAGCTGAGGTATCTTACAGAGAGATCAAGTGCATTTTAGAGAAAGTTGTGTGTCCATCAAGGAAAGATTGGTCTTTGAAGCTTGATGAAGCTATTTGGGTGTATAGAACAACATACAAGACTCCATTGGGAATGTTGCTGTTTCAGTTGGTCTATAGTAAGGGGTGTCATTTGCCGGTGGAGCTCGATCATAAAGCGTATTGGACTTTGAAGAAGTTCAATCTTGATTTGGATGCAGCTGGAAAGAGGAGGATGCTTCAATTGAATGAACTCGACGAGTTTCGACTTCAAGCATATGAAAATAAAAAAGTATAAGGAGAAAGTCAAGAGGTGGCACGACAGGGGTCTAGTGCTCAAATCATTTTTGCCGGGACAACAAGTTCTATTGTTTAACTATTGCCTCCGTCTTTTTCCTGGAAAATTAAAGTCAAGATGGTCAGGGCCTTTCATAATCAAAACTGTGTTTCTTCATAGAGCGGTGAAGATTTTTGAGAATGATCCGGGCCAAACATTCAAGGTAAATGGGCAGAGGTTGAAGCATTACTATGGTAACACGGCAAACCTCGAGGTGGTTAGTGCCGTTTTATTGTCTGTTTGATCTCGCATTTCTACGTCAAGCTTATGACGTAAAGCAAGCGCTTCTTGGGAGGCAACCCAAGTTTGTTGTACATTAGTAGTTGGAGGAAGAAGAAAGAAAGGAGAAAGCACAAAAAAATCAAAAAACTAAAAATTTTCGGGGCCAACTACAGTAGCACGGCGCGCCCGCGCTGAGGAAGCGGGATGGCCGCACCACTTTTCCAGAAGAAGGGTTCGCCCGCGCTGCCTAGCGGGGCGGCCACGCTGAAAAGTCAGAAGCACGGCACGACCGCGCTGCCCCTGAATTCGAAAAAAATAATAACAGCTGGGAAAAGAGAAAATCGGGGACTTATTCTAAAAATCAATTTCTACCCGAATTTTACTCTTCCACATCCCAACTTTCGCTCTCCAAATCAAACCCATTATTCCCACAATCAATTCTCACTTCTATTCCATATCTAATTCTCTTCTAACCTCCTATATATACACACACACTTATACACAAACTTCTCCATCACTTTTCAAATTCTCAAACACAATTCTCTCTCAAACACTTATCTTTTATTCTCTCTTATTCAATCCCAATGGCACCCAAAAGATAGCGAACTCAAGTAAACAGCAGCACCACTGATTCTTCGAGTGTAGGTGGTGTGAGGCCAAGGTTTTCAACTCCCGAGGCTGAAACGGAGTATACGAGGCTTCTCTCAAAGCCTATAGCCATGGAGCGGGGTTTTCTGCCATCGGGGAAAGATGGTAAGTTGTTGGAGATGATCTTGGAGATGGGCCGGATTGCTTTTTGTGAGGCACCCGCTACTGTGCCCATGAGTGTGGTTCGTAAGTTTTATACTAATGCGAAGGCAGAGAAGAATGGTTTTACTATGGTTCGGGGGATGACGGTGGAGTACAGTGCTGAGGCGATATGGAGGGCGATTGAGCAGCCTGCGAGTAAGCCCGAACATGATATTTGGAACGAGAAGACTCTGGAGGAGTTTGATTTGGATTTGATAGTTGCTATTCTGTGTGTGCCTGAGACTCACTGGAAGTTCAAGAGGGGCACAACTGATTATTCCATGTTCCCTGCTTCGTGCATGAACAGGTTTGCAAGTGCATGGAATTCATTTATTTGTGCTAACATCATGCCATCTTCTCACGTGCATGATGTTACTGTAGAGCATCCACGTTTGTTATGGGGTATTCTGCAGTGTGACTATTTGGACCTTGGTATGGTTATTCAACAACGTATTCTGAGATTTTTCGAGGGAGTACTAAGGGTTCTATACCCTATGCGTCCATTGTGACAAAGCTGTGTGTGGCAGTTGATGTTCATTGGCCAGCACACGAGCAGCTCTAGATTCCTAGTGCTACGATTGATAGTTCGATGCTGCTGAACATGACAGAGTGGTATGGTGGGAAGCCCGATCCTAAGGGGCTTGGATATTATTATGACCATCTGCCAGGTGGAAGGCCAGCTCCTCAGGCATATGCTGGTGGCACGGTGCAGGCGAGCAAGGCCGCTTGGAGAACTGAGTTGGGAGAGGCCGGTCCTTCGGCATCGCAGCAGCAAGAGCAGGAGGAAGCATGAGCAGATGTTGGAGTTGGTTTGAGTTCGATATAATATAGGCATTTAGCGAGGAGGATGGATGCTATGCATGACATCCATAGTCGGTTTGCACATGATCTCAGCCAGGCACTAGGGACTACATTCAGAGCCACAGGTGTTGACATCCAGTGGCCAGTATTTGGTGAGGACTCCGTGTATCCACCTCCAGACACGCCTGAAACTCCACCCATTGGGGGTGAGGATCCTGATTCCAAGTAGGTATGCCTGATTCCTTACTATTACCTTCGCTGAGGACAGTGAAAATTTTAAGTTAGGGGGTAGTAGTTGAAGGAATATGTTTTGTGTGAGTCGCATATAGTTTGCATATTCATGATAGTTTAGCGTATATAGTTGCATGTTTTCCATGTAGTAGTTTTTTAATTATTTTTGTAAGTTTTTATGATAGTTTGTTCATATAGTTTCATGCACTTGCATAATAACATAATCCCGTAGATGATTTTTCCGATTGATTTGTGATATTGATGCTAGTGTAGTGATGTCGTATCCAGTGATGTTAAGTCTTATCGAATTGATTTGCATGCTAGAGATAATTGCATTTCACTAAGTCTTATAGGTTGCTTGAGGGCTAGATCATGGTCATGGTTTATTTGTTTGTCAAGGTTTAATCGCTTGTTTATATTTAGAATTTAGGATATTCTCTTAATAATATATTAACATGGAAATTTAAAAATTGGAGGAAATTGTATTTCATTGCTAGTTGTTGTGGCCAGGTGTCAAATGGCTAGTAGCCAGCTCATTTTATGAGTAGTCTAGGGTTGAGCGAGATGGAGCGAAACGCACTCGTTTAGAAATGTCAAAAAAAGAGAAAAAAAGAAAAAGAGAAAAAAAATATAAGTGTTATATATAATTGATCACGAGTGGGCTCTTTACTACTCGAGTTATTAAGTTCTTAGGGTACTTTGTTCCTAGTGACCTAAGGCTTTTATAGTCTGGGATCCGCTAACCTAACGCTCGCTACATGGGTACTATTGTATAAGTCTTTTGTGGACCTCACTCATTGCACGGGCAATTAAGCATATTTGTGTTGTTTATGTGTTATGAATAAAAGAATAAATCCATATAAAACTCCAATATAAGAATTGAAGTGTTATAAGTTATTTTGAGTCTAGCTTTTATTTTATCTAAACCTTGCGATTGCTTTGATGGGTAGTGAGTCATGATTATTGATCTAGTTGCGATGGTATATCTGTAAGCATTTGCACACACGCACGTCTCTGGTTTGTAGGTTGATTTGTGAGGTTTGATTGATCTTTATGCGAATAATTGCATTTTTGATATGTCGCTTGTTGATTGGTTTAGTTATTCTATAGGGATCGTTGCATTCATATAGTTGCATTCATGCATATATTTTTTGGTTTCTTGTTCTTTGAGTCTGTTTATGCTTGAGGAAAAGCATCGATTCAAGTTTGGAGGTATGTTGAGTGGAATTTATGACACTTTATAACGCTCCATAAAGCTCTAAATTGATGTATTTGTACTCAAGTTGTTGGTGTTTTAATGTGTTTTCTAGTGTTTTTGCATTTCAGGCGTTAATCCGGAATTCAGGTAAATTAGCATTGATTTGATGCTAATATGGTGTTAGGATGGTGTCCAAGGAATAAAGGCTCGTGAAGACCAACTCATTGTAGCAAGAAGAGAAGGCAATTTCAGTTTTTCGGGAAGACCGGCGCACCCGCGCTGTACTAGCGCGCGGCCGCGCCAGAGAAGCAGAATGTCAGCGCGCTCGCGCTGGTATAGCGCGCGGCCGCGCCAGGTTGGGATTCCAGATTCCTGTTTTAATTAGAAGACTGATTTTCAGGGCTTTTGGATTAATTGGGTTTCTATTTAAAGACAACAAAAAGTCATTTTTCATAACAGAGCTTAAGGTGGAGACGACAAGAAGACCTATAGCACAATTCAACGAAGGCGAAGACGATCTAGTTTATTCTTACGAATCTTTGTTCTAAGTTGTAATCTTGAATGCTCTTTTCTTGTTTTGTTGAACCTAATACTCTGGATTGCGTACTTTGTTTATTATTTTTTTTATAAAGACTACGTTTATTATACCATGCTTTCATCGGAACCTGGTTGATGATGAGTCTGATTATGGGCTAATCGTTATCATGGGGTTCTAGCAGATTTATTTATGGATTTCTTTAGTTAATTTATTCTGATGCCTTAGTGAGTGGTGATTGTATGATAACCTAGTATTAGTTGTGCTTATTCTTCTTATGAGCATCGCGAACTTATAGAATAGCGTGTTCATCTTTAATGAAGCGAATGTGAATTTAAGGGTTTAGAACTTGCCATGCTAGCATAGGTTCATGTGTTATTGTTATGCATGATGCGTAGGTAATTTTAACCATCTTACTTGCCCAATGTAATCATGATAGATAACTTGTGCATTAAACCGTTATATTGTCAAATTCTATAGACATATAGGGTCTCAATATAATTGGTGTCTATTCAGAATCTATCTCTTTTATGGATGTCTGGTAGTTTGGTATTCGTATAATAAAAGTTTGCGTTTATCAGTTTTGTGTTATCTGATTAGTGTCATCACCATTAAATGTTAAGGTTAAGAACGAAAAGGCTATTGTATGAAGTATTTAATGAAGTTAGAATCCCAAGATTGTGTCATATATTTTTTAATTCTCTTTAATCTCTTAGTTAATGTTCTCTAGCATAATTCTCAATAGTTAATCGTAATATAATCAAAACCCAAATTGTTATTCGTCTTAGTATTGAATAATAGCCATATCATTGTTACATAAGTGCATAAATCATAAAGTTAACCTAAACCAGTCTCTATTGGAACGGACTAGAAATATTTCTATCTTACTTCTGAACGCGTATATTTTCTTGAATTATTAGCGCGTATTTAGTGACTAACACTCATCTTTCTTCTTCTCATCATTATGCAAATCATCCTTAGTATTTATTTGAGCTCTAGGAAACAGTTCATCTGCCTTTCTCAAACATCTCCCCAATATCTTGATCACTTCTTCATTTTCAACAGTCATGATCTTCTTTGTTTTCAAATCAGTTTCTAGTGTCATTATCAGCCTCAAGTTCCCCATGACACAATGCTTTGGAATCATGAAACGTTTGCACCTTTTGGTTGATGAACATATGTAGGTCACTCCCTTGCTAGGTTGGAGATATACTTCTGAAAAAGTAGTTACTTGCGATTTCTTGAGTTCATTTAGCAAGAGAGTGTCCTCTGGAATGATCCTGTTAACCTCGTTGATTAGGATATCCAACTCAGATGATCTTTTAGATATGAGATAATTAAGAGATACCCGCGTACATCTATCCACATATGAGTCATTTATGTTTACAATAATCCTCCTCTCTTGAAAGTTTTCTCTTGTCACCGTTATCACCCTCAGAAAATTGATATTTCTGTCTAGAGCCTTTTTATAGGCGAATAAGCTGTTGGTTAGACAAACTCTGAAATCCCTGAGCAAATTATCAAACTCTTTGTCCAAACAGGGTCTCTCAGCTACTTCCTGTAGTATTTCTTTCCCAACATCATCTTAATATGTTTGCATGTGACTTGGCTGGATGATTTTAGCAGTCTAGCTTTTATCTCCCCCTTAGTCTTGGTAGTAGGCAAGATTAAAGGAGTAGAAATTTCATGTCTAATTGCTTCTAGAAATTCTGAAAGAGGAATGTTTAAAGCACCCATAATAGCTCCCAAAGAAATAGAATTTTGTATTTGAAGGTGTTTATGGGAGTCTATTAGGAACTTTATATCTTATTGTTGACTTTATACCAAAGCTGCAAATTGGGAGACTTGAGTTTTCAAATAATCATTTGAAGACTGTAGAGATGAGATTAGAGCTTGCAGGTTTTGGATTTATAGGTTTGATGTAGGCATAGGTTTTTGTGAGCTTGATGCTGCCAAAGTACCAACAGAAGTTTGCACAACATTTTTGACCTCCTCTATGACCAAGGCTGGAGGTTCAAACCTAGCTTTGTAAAATTGATCCAGCTTGACCTTTGAGTCATTATTTTGAGTAATTTGCTTCTGGATCACTTCATGGAGAGTAATGAAAGATTGTCTCAATTCAGATACACTCTCCTCCACTGATGTAAGAGAAAGTTCCTGGAGTTTGTCAAAAAACTTGTTGAACTTGGTTTTAATAACTTGAAATGTTGGCATCATCTCATCAATAGCAGCTCGATGCTTGACCAGAGTGTTTTCCATAGCTCTTCCAATATGATGAAAGGCCTTCAACTGTGCTTTATACATCTCTGTCACTGCATCATACACTTCTTGGGGAGTGAGGACCTTAGCATTGCTACCCAACATGGTGATAAATTCCTCTCTAAATTTTGTTAAGGCCTCCTCCATAATGGTAGTAAAAATCCTTTGAGATCCATGCATCCACATTACCATCTGTTTCATCTGCAATATTCTCCGGTTGCTCTTCAACATCCTCTTTGTTGGAAAGTAGTATGGTTTGATAGTCTTGGTTTGACATATATATCGTGAGGAGTTGTTGAGTGATATTAGCTAGGCCTGCAAGTTGTTCAACCAAAAGATCATTAACAGTAGTTGGTTGGGCTTGATCATCTTGCAGCCATTGAGAGATGATATGAGAAGGTTGTGGTGTAGTGTTTGAGGTAGGGGTATGTCTGTTTAGTTTGAGGTTGAGGGTATGGAGGTATTAGGTAACCTTGTGACATGAGTCACAATTGGACTAACAGTTGGAACTGTGATTGTGACAGTGTGTTTTTCACCAATAATGGGAACCTCCATTTTAATTGGATGGGATTTGACCAGGTTACTATCATGTACCATGGCCTCAAACCCTTGTTCTTCTTGCAAAGAACTTGCACTTGAATTTGCTATACTTGCCTCCCCAATAGCTGGGTCATTGGCAATTTTACTCCCAGTTTCAATTGATAATACAATTTCAGCTAGGGTTTTGAGGGGAGTTGTCCCTACTTGAGGAACCTCCAATTGAATTAGACAGGATTTAGATAGCTCCCCTCAGGAGTACTACCCTCAAACCTGTCAATCTGTGAAGATTGTTGGGCACATGAAGGTGCTAAAGTAACATCCACAAAGTCTTTAGTTAAAACTGAGGAAACCCCTGTGGTTTTGATGGTGTCATTAGGGTCTACCCTAGTTTGTAGCCTCTCACCATATAAATGTGGTTCCTGGGTGGTGAGTACAATTTCTTGAACTGTGTTACTTGATATTGGAAATACTTGAGAAGAGGATTCAAGTGTTTCATTATATGAAGAAGAAATTTGAGTTATGAGAGTTTTGATGTTAGCAATGAGTGTTGGCAGCTCCTCCTGAATGGATGAGGGATCTTCAATTGATGTGATCTCAGTGTTAGTGATGACCATATTTCTTCTTTCACCAACTTGAGAGTGCTCAAGTTGGCGTGCAGACTCTGTACAGATTGTAGTAGGGAGATTGTGATAAGTGGATTTTATATCCACTTGGAATGCTTTATTACAAGCTTAAATTGGTGTTTTGGACTCAAGTTGTTGGTATTTTGATGTGTTTTTGTGTTAATGCATTTCAGGTATCAGTTAAATGAAGAAAAGAGCTTTTAAAGGAAATATGATTAAAAGTGATCAGAATTGGAAGCCAAGGCCATTGTCAAGTTGTAGAGAATCTCAATAGCTTCGCGTGGGCAGTTGAATCGCCTAATTCTGACGAGTAGAACTCAAGTTATGGCCAAAACAAGATTCATCAGAATATTTTTCCCAGTCAGTAGCTGAGCGCCCGCTCAGCAGAGCTGAGCGCCCGCTCAGAGAGCTGAGCGCCCGCTCAGGAGAGCTGAGCGGCCGCTCAGGGCGCGGCTGGTCGCTGATTTCGCTGAAAAAGCCTTTTTTGAGTAGAATTTGACGATTTTAAGGGTCCAGGTCCACTAGGGGCGTATATATACTTAAAAAAAAGGGTTTTCATCATCCGGGAAGATTGGGATACCAAGGAGAAGACCTAGAAGCACAGAACAACTCCGAAAAAGAAGATCTTGTTTTCAACTTGTGATTCTTTGAATTAGTTGTAACTTTGGATGCTCGTTTTCATTCTTGTTGAACCTAGATCTCGTTTATTCGTACTTTGATTATTATTTAGTTTATTAAGACCTTGTTTATACCATGCTTTTATTGGAACCCATGGTGACGATGAGTTCGATTATGGGCTAATCGTTGTCATGGGATTCTAGCGGATTTACTTAAGGATTTCAATAATTAATTGTTTCGATATCTTGGTGTGTGGTGATTGATTGATATCCTAGTATTGGTTGTGCTTATTCGTCTTATGTGCGTAGCTAACATATAAGATAGCCTGTTAATCTCTATTGAAGCGACAGTGAATATAGAGGTTTAGAACTTGCCATGCTAGCATAGGTTCATGTATTGTATGCATGATTCGTAGGTAACTCTAACCGTTTTACTTGCCCTATGTAATCAAGTTAGATAACTTGTTCTTAAACCGTTATGTTGTCAAATTCTATAGACATATAGGGTCTCAATATAATTGGTGCCTATTCAGCTTCTATCTCTTTTGTGGATGTCTGGTAGAATGGTACTCGTGCAACGAAAGTTGACGTTTATCAGTTTCGTGTTATCTGATTAGTGTCATCACCATCACATGCTAAGGTTAAAAATAATAAGGTTATTGAATGAAGTATTTAATGAAGTTAGGATCCCATGTTTATCATATATATTAATTTAACCTCAATTCTCTTAGTTAATGTTATTTAGTATAATCTCTTAGTTTAATAAAAACCCTATTTGTTATTTGTCTTAGCATTGAGCGATAACCATACATTGTTGCATAGGTGCATAAATTGAACTTAACCTAAACCAGTCTCTGTGGGAACGAACTAGAAAATATTATATACTACTTGCGAACGCGTATACTTGCATGAATATTAGCGCGTGTTTTCGCCCTAACAAGTTTTTGGCGCCGCTGCCGGGGACTCGGTGTTAATTTTTAGTTTATGTGCTTGTCATCAGTGGTCGTTAAAGTTCACTGACTCGGATTCTTTTAGTTTCACGGTTTATTTGTTTGTGTTTCAGGTACTCATTACAATGGGAGATCCAGCAGCAGGAATGAAAGCCTTGATGGATTTTTCTCAACCCAAGATCAATGATATTCAATCTAGCATTGTCCGGCCAGCTATCACAGCTAATACCTTTGAGATCAAGCCTGACATAATTCAATGGGTACAGACTTCAGTCCAGTTTGGGGGTTCTCCAACGGAAGATCCTAATACACACATTAGGGATTTCATTGAAATATGCGACACCTTCAAGTTCAACGGTGTTTCTGAAGATTCTGTGAAGCTGAGACTGTTCCCATTCTCTCTGAAGGACAAGGCTAAGAGCTGGTTACACTCTCTACCAGCTGGTTCGATTACTACTTGGGAAGATCTTGCTCAGAAGTTTCTTACTAAATTCTTCCCTATGGCGAAGACAGCTGCACTCAGGAATGCTATTACTCAATTTGCGCAGCAAACGGGAGAATCGCTAAGTGAAGCTTGGGAGCGCTACAAGGAGATGCTTAGGAAGTGTCCTCATCATGGAATTCCTGATTGGATGATCATCACTTGTTTTTACAATGGGTTGGGAGCACAGTCCAGACCCATGCTCGATGTAGTATCAGGCGGAGCATTATGGGCAAAGAGCTATAAGGAAGCTTATGATCTAATTGAACTGATGGCTGCTAATGAATATCAGTATCCAACCCAGAGATATCCACAGGGCAAGGTAGCAGGAGTACTTGAGGTGGATACAGCTACGGCTATCACTGCTCAACTAAAGGCGTTGTCTATGAAGATCGATTCTCTGGCTAACTATGGTGTTAAGCAGATAATTAGTGTTTGTGAGCTGTGTGCAGGTCCGCATGCGACAGAGCAATGCGCTATATCTAGCGACTCAGCTCAGTTTGTGAGCAACTTTCAGAGATCGCAACAACCAGTTCCAGACACTTATCATCCTGACAACTGGAATCATCCTAACTTCAGCTGGAGCAACAATCAGAATGTGATGCAACAGCCTTTCCAGCCGTTTGGAAATAAGCTGTTCAACTCTCTTGGTTTTCAGCAACAACTCCAACTTCAACAACAAACTCATGATGCAGGTCTATCTTCCAATGAAAAATCTGAATTAGAGGAGTTGAGGCTTATGTGCAAAAACCAGGCTCTTATATGCCAAAGCCAAGCTGTTTCTATCAAGACTCTGGAGAACCAAATAGGGCAAATTGCTACTGCCTTATTGAATCGACCACCAGGAACGCTTCCTAGTGATACAGAAGCCAATCCAGGAAAGAGGGAAGTTGAAGAACATGTGAACGCCATCACCTTAAGGTCTGGAAAGGTCGCAAGCCCCCAAATTCAGCAAGACGAAGAGCCTGAAAAATCTCAAGATTCAGAAAATGCAGTTGTGGCTGAAGAAGATGTGCAGAAGGGAGTAGAGGTGGAACCAAGGAAGACTACTGTGGAACACACTCCTCCTGAGGGTAATACATGGGAGAAACAGATCTATCCTCCACCTCCTTTTCCAAAGAGGCTGCAGAAGAAAAATCCGGATAAGCAGTTTGAGAAGTTTCTGGAGGTGTTCAAGAAACTTCATATCAACATACCTTTCGCTGAAGCTCTTGAACAGATGCCTAGCTATGCGAGGTTTATGAAAGGTATTCTCTCTCGGAAAGTGAAGCTCGATGACTTAGAGACCGTTGCTCTAACAGAGGAATGCAGTGCTGTGCTGCAACAGAAGTTGCCTCCGAAGCTTAAAGATCCTGGAAGCTTCACTATTCCTTGCACCATCGGAAACTTGTCGTTCGACAAGTGTTTATGTGATTTAGGAGCTAGCATCAATCTGATGCCCTTATCTATCTTCAAGAAGCTTGGTCTGCCTGAGCCAAAACCAACATACATGTCATTGCAACTAGCTGACCGTTCCATCGCTTATCCACGAGGTATACTGGAGGATGTCTTGGTCAAGGTGGATAAACTCTTCTTCCCTGCTGACTTTGTAATTCTTGATTTCGAGGAAGATAAGAAGATTCCCATTATCTTGGGAAGACCATTCTTGGCTACAGGTCGAACTATGATCGATGTGCAAAAAGGAGAGCTTACGATGAAGGTTCATGATCAGAAGGTCACTTTCAATATGTTCAAGGAAATAAAATTACCCACAGCTAAAGAGGAGTGCTTTA
The DNA here is from genome assembly GCF_009905375.1 of Apium graveolens. Taxonomy (NCBI): domain Eukaryota; kingdom Viridiplantae; phylum Streptophyta; class Magnoliopsida; order Apiales; family Apiaceae; genus Apium; species Apium graveolens. The sequence goes on along the minus strand of NC_133649.1, from coordinate 182,911,887 downwards.
AAGTAGAGCTAATTCAGGTTTTGAATGCACCTCTGTGGAAGAGGAAGTTGGATGTGCCATTCGATTCTCTTGGGTTAGCAGAGCTGAAAATTTCTCAGGATCGTCTTGAGTCGTCTATTGAAGATGCTCCTACACTTGAGCTCAACCCACTACCAAATCACTTGAGTTATTCATTCTTAGGTGCACCCCCTGACAAGGGGTTGGGATATATCTTTGATGATGTAGAGGGTAGCCGAACGGATCCTCCAGTGACTATAGAGGGTTCTTCTCATGTGCAACAGGTAGTTGATAGGACTGGTGTTGGTGACGAGCAGTACAGGCGAGTAATTAGGCGTATGGAGGCCATGCACGACATTCACCATCATCTTGCTGAAGATTTGACACATGCTTTCGGTACTATTTTCCGAGACACTAGTGGCGAGGTTGATTGGCCACCTGATCCTCCACCCGAAGAGGGTGATCTTTCCGACGACTAGGTATGCCTGAAATCCTTATTATTACCTTCAATGAGGACATTGAAAATTTTAAGTTTGGGGGTGATAATGTAAGGATTAGTAGTGTGTGTCCATATAGATTCATATAGATTTATGTTGCATGTTTAGTTGTAGTTCATTCATATTTTTGTATGATTGTTCATTTAGGACATATTTGTTTGTTTTTATGTAATTTCATATAGTTGCATTTGCATGCATATTTAGCATGATCCCTTAAGATGAACTACGATATTGGATAAGTTGATGTTGATTTGAGTGTGGTGATGAGGAATAGAGGGATGTTTAAGTCTTAATGAATTGATTTGCATGCCAGAAATAAATATTTTCACAAAGTCTTATAGGGTTGCTTTTGATCTAGATCATGATCATACTTGTTTGTTGTTGAGATTTAATCACTTGGTTATATTTAGAATTTGTGATATTCTCGTAATGACGTAAAAACACTGATTTTTTTTATCTGGAGAAAAACTTGGATTTCATTGCTAGTTGTTGTAAGGCTAGGCGTCAAATGGCTAGTAGCCGACTCATATTTTTATGAGTAGTCTAGGGTTGAATGAGATGGAGCGAAACACACTCATTCAGAAATTGTTGAAAAAAAAAGAAAAGAGAAAAAAAAAGAAAAAAAAAGAAAAAAGTATGTGTTTATGCATAATTGATCAAGAGTGAGCTCTTTAATACTCGAGTTATTAAGTTTTAGGGGACTTTGTGCCTAGTGACCTAAGGCTTTTATAGTCTGGGATCCACTAACCAAATGCTCGCTACATGGGTATTATTGTATAAGTCTTTTGGGACCTCATTCATTGCACGATCAAATAAGCATCTTTGCTATGTGTTCAATAATAGTGTGAATCCTTGTATAACTCTAGTAGAAAGGAGGTGTTGTGAGTCATAATGCGTTTATTGTCTATTCTGTTTATAAACTTTTGATTGTTTCAATGATAGATAAGTTAGGGTTATTGATCTAGTATCGAGAGTATATCTGTTAAGCATCCACACCCGCACGTTTCTGGTTTATGAGTTGGTTTGTGGGATTTATTTGAACTCTGTTTCAAGTTATTGCATTCTTAGAGGCATTGGCTTATTCATTTGGTTATGGTTATTCTGAGGGGATCGATTGCATTATCATTTAGTTGCATTCACATAGTTGCATTCATACATTAGGTTTGTTTTGTAGTTTTGAGTCTGTTTATGCTTGAGGACAAGCATCAATTCAAGTTTGGGGGTATGATAAGTGGATTTTATATCCACTTGGAATGCTTTATTACAAGCTTAAATTGGTGTTTTGGACTCAAGTTGTTGGTATTTTGATGTGTTTTTGTGTTAATGCATTTCAGGTATCAGTTAAATGAAGAAAAGCGCTTTTAAAGGAAATATGATTAAAAGTGATCAGAATTGGAAGCCAAGGCCATTGTCAAGTTGTAGAGAATCTCAATAGCTTCGTGTGGGCAGTTGAATCGCCTAATTCTGACGAGTAGAACTCAAGTTATGGCCAAAACAAGATTCATCAAAATATTTTTCCCAGTCAGTAGCTGAGCGCCCGCTCAGCAGAGCTGAGCACCCGCTCAGAGAGCTGAGCGCCCGCTCAGGGCGTGGCTGGTCGCTGATTTCGCTGAAAAAGCCTTTTTTGAGTAGAATTTGACGATTTTAAGGGTCCAGGTCCACTAAGGGCGTATATATACTTAAAAAAAGGGTTTTCATCATTCGGGAAGATTGGGATACCAAGGAGAAGACCTAGAAGCACAGAACAACTCCGAAAAAGAAGATCTTGTTTTCAACTTGTGATTCTTTGAATTAGTTATAACTTTGGATGCTCGTTTTCGTTCTTGTTGAACCTAGATCTCGTTTATTCGTACTTTGATTATTATTTAGTTTATTAAGACCTTGTTTATACCATGCTTTCATTGGAACCCATGGTGACGATGAGTTCGATTATGGGCTAATCGTTGTCATGGGATTCTAGCGGATTTACTTATGGATTTCAATAATTAATTGTTTCGATATCTTGGTGTGTGGTGATTGATTGATATCCTAGTATTGGTTGTGCTTATTCGTCTTATGTGCGTAGCTAATATATAAGATAGCGTGTTAATCTCTATTGAAGCGACAGTGAATATAGAGGTTTAGAACTTGCCATGCTAGCATAGGTTCATGTATTGTATGCATGATTCGTAGGTAACTCTAACCGTTTTACTTGCCCTATGTAATCAAGATAGATAACTTATTCTTAAACCGTTATGTTGTCAAATTCTATAGACATATAGGGTCTCAATATAATTGGTGCCTATTCAGCTTCTATCTCTTTTGTGGATGTCTGGTAGAATGGTACTCGTGCAACGAAAGTTGGCGTTTATCAGTTTCGTGTTATCTGATTAGTGTCATCACCATCACATGCTAAGGTTAAAAATAATAAGGTTATTGAATGAAGTATTTAATGAAGTTAGGATCCCATGTTTATCATATATATTAATTTAACCTCAATTCTCTTAGTTAATGTTATTTAGTATAATCTCTTAGTTTAATAAAAATCCAATTTGTTATTTGTCTTAGCATTGAGCGATAACCATACATTGTTGCATAGGTGCATAAATTGAACTTAACCTAAACCAGTCTCTGTGGGAACGAACTAGAAAATATTCTATACTACTTGCGAACGCGTATACTTGCGTGAATATTAGCGCGTGTTTTCGCCCTAACAGATTGCTTTGTTCAAATAGAGACACCTTGTTGAGAAGGTGCCTCAAGAGTCTGGTTATTTTCCTCTTTTACAACTACATCCTTTTGGAAGGATATAGAGGTAGCTTCATGAGTGGTCAACTCAGTTATTTTTGTCTTCTTTCGCTTTTTGACCATGTTAGACTTTATTTAGATTTGATCCTCACCACTCTCATTTATGGCATTTAAAGGTTCCCGCTTTCTCTTCTTTTTACTCACTCCACCTTGTTGAGAGGATGAAGTGATTGGTTTCCTAGCTTCTAATGATAACGAAAAAAGGGTCTCAGTTATGGAAGGCCCCTGTTGGTTTTCCTGTGTTTGTACTTCCACAGGTACATGAGCCATAACTGTATTAGATATGGCACTAGACCTCATGTCAGGCATAGGGTATGGGTAGGTCCTAAATCTTTCTAACATAAATCAATGATTCTCAGACCTACTTCTACCTTATCAATATACTCTTAAAGTGTACTAGCACTAGGTTTTTTTAATTACACATTTTACCCTTATTCCTATTTTTTAGTTAATTCAAAAACACGTCCTTTTTGTCCATAATTTTTGTGCTGGATATATTCATTTTAAGTCATGGATCGACCCATACCCATTTAATACTATTTTGTATGTAAGCATTAACTATTCAACCATTTTCATGGATCTTGGCTTTTTTAACCCATGTACAACATGGACTACCTGGAGAACCCATGATCTTACGTGCAATAATTTGAACGTATATCTAGCAACTGATTATAAACAACCACAATTTGTATTCAATTTCACAACAATAGGCTTGCATCAATCAATTATGAATTACAGGGCATCAGTTATCACACACAATTTGATACACTCTATTATATCTGTGATTCATTTCCTTGTTCTCTGTTTCTAGGTTGGAAGCGACTCAATATTGGGCCATCATATATTTTATCTACATAAATCGATTAGTCGATGCGAACGATTACTTCTTATATCATTGTTTATATTTGTGGTGTTTCAGACTTTTAGCGGTGAAGAGAACTATGCATTCATTTATTAAGTAATGAGTAGTTAATCTATAAAATAATTTTCGTTATTGTTTGGTAGGGTGAGAAGTTGCAGTGAGTAATAAGTCAAACCTCTGTTGTGTAATTAGTATCTTCTTCACTTGATTTAAATGTTATAGAGCACTATTAATTTAATGTACTTGCCGGTTTATGTCAGAAAATTGTGTTTGATATTCTGAAAAGAGAGAAGCAAAATATACACTTTCATTTTAGGTGACCATAGGTCTTACTTCCCGTTTTTAGTCACCCAAGACAGAAGTAGAAGGTTCGATAATTACCTGACATAGAAATCACTTCTTTTGGCAAGTTTGTACTTTGTATTTGTAATTATACAACACTTTACAAGTTTATATTGACATAAAAATTGGTTTAATATTTTTGTTGAGGAATATATAATAAAATATAAAATACGTATCTTTGTCATTTTGATCATTTCTATGTTATGCATTAAAATAACAAAGAAACTGACAAAATGACAATAAAATCACCATGACATCCGTTACTATAGTATATGTTAGTTTAAGATTATGTTTAAAATTATGTTGTTGCTGGTTAAGTAAATTGACTCGGACTTCTATAGGTAAATAATATCTATTATTCCATACTGATTGAGAATAAAAATCCTAATGCATCATGCTCATTTAATATAAATATCTTAATTTTCAATGCTCTTTATGTAAAAGTATATTTATTGTGTGTTAAATTGATTTTATATTTCCTCGGGCATACCCACTCAAAAGAAAAACACGAAGAACAAAATCACATCAAATAGTCATGTTAAAGGTATTAAAATATTTATTAGTTTTCCTTTTTATTATTTTTTATGCATCATTAGCAAGTATGTTTAATCCACTTTTTGAGTTAGGCGGAGACTTATAGTATGCCTAACCTCCGGTTTTCATATGGGTCATAGCCTTTTTAATAATGCCTTAATTTGCTCTTAAAAATTGCTGATAAAACTTAATTAGCCTATTTGTACTCTTATTTATATAATATTTTTTATTAGTGATTGACTTAATTTTTTTAATAATGCCATAATTTTCTCTTAGAGATTGCGGATAAAACTTAATTAGCCTATTTGTAATGGGGACCAATCTGTAGCAACTGTTTGCTATTATTAGGTTGTTAACAAACAGTTTAAGGGCCGTTGGATGGGGGATTAACGGGTGAGATGGTACCCGGACCGCGGAAAGTTTCAGCGGTTGGTCTGGACGGACCGCGGAAAATTTCCGCGGTTGGGTGCTGTCCCCTTATCCCCAGCATCCCAACAGCACCTCATTTCACCACAAAAACACCAAAATTTTCTAGAAAAATTCTACTCTCTCCAAGTTTACATTTTAGGCGATTTTGGGGCATTTTCATCAAGAACTTCAAGTTGTTTTGTCAATTCAAGGTATATTTCTTGTCTTAAATTTCACATTTTCATGGCGGATAAATTATTTGCTCGTATGTTTCGTCATAAACGTCAAAATGAAAAAAGAGAGGCTATTGATTGTAGTTTACATCTTGATAGTTTAAATAGTAGTGAAGAACCTAAAACCCCTGTATATGTTGAAGATGATGATTTTGTAGATAGAAATGAGGAATTTATTAATTTAGATGACGATTTGGTTGATGTTGAAGATGAAAGTGATGGAAATGAGGTTGAAAATGATAGTGATAATGTTGAGGGTGAGGATGAAATTGATAATGTAGAGGATGCAAATTTGTATGAAAATGTTGATGGGGGGGGGTTCCATATTTGAATCAAAATTTTCAAAGTATGGATGAGGCCGGTCATTTTTTTAGGGCTTATGCTTTACGAAATGGATTTGCGATTAAAATTCAAGCTAGCCATCATAATAAAGACAACGAGATATATGGTCGTTTATATGTTTGTAGGCTTTATGGAAAAAGTGTCGTCGCCGAGAGTAGGCAAAATAAACGGCGTAGAGTGGTTCTTCCTAAAAGCGAGTGCAAGGTGAGGATGTATGTCAATTATCAAAAGAAAAAACGTCACTGGGAGGTAACTAGCCTTGAATTGGTACACAACCACGGTCTTGTTTCCCCTAGTAAGATGAATTTGGTACAACGAGAAAGACATGTCAACACCGCGACCCGTAGTTTGATAAAAATGCTTTATGGTTCGGGGGTTCATAATTGTCAAGTGATGAATGTGATTGGTAACATTCATGGAGGTAATGACAAAGTTGGTTTCAATGTTTAACATGTTAGGAATGTGTTAAGAGACGAGAGGAAGAAAAGGTTTGAGATTAGTGACGCCCAAGCGGGGTTGGACTTGTTGCATAGGTTGAATGAAGAAAGTGGTTCTAAATATTTTATTAGGACCGAAGTCGATGAAGAGAATCGCTTGAAGTGTCTAGTATGGATTGATCCGAGATGTATAATGGCTTACCAAAATTTTGGCGATGTTATGGCTTTTGATACCACTTATCGGACAAATAGGTATGCAATGCCATTTGTCCCATTTACCGGAGTCAATCATCATTATCAATCGGTAATTTTCGGGTTTGCATTGATGCGGGATGAACACGCGTCGACTTTTGAGTGGATTCTTCGTACTTGGCTTGAAGGTGTGGGGAGTAATCCTCCATTGACTATAATCACGGATCAAGATCAAGCCATGGCAAGCGCTATTGCGGTTGTACTCCCGAATACTACCCATTTATTGTGTTCTTGGCACATTAGTCAAAAATTCCCGGAGAAATTAGCTCATTATTATTCGGCTTTTCCGGAATTCAAGACGGACTTCAACAATTGCATTTATAAATCTCTCACCGAATGTGTTTTTGAAGCTAGATGGGCGTCGTTTGTGGAAAAGTATCACTTGCAAGATCATAAATGGTTAAAGGGGTTATATGAGTTGAAGCACAAGTGGATTCCTGCATATACTAGAAACAAATTTTCGGCGTTTCAAAATAGTACATCGAGGAGTGAGGGGATGAATTCTTTCTTTGATAAGTATGTGAGTTCGGCAACGGGTTTGAAGGAATTCATTGAAAATGCCCAAAAAGCATTGGCAAGGCAATTCATGAGGGAGAAGGAAGAAGATTATGTCACCATTAATCTAAAACGTCCCATGAAATTGCATACCACATTGGAGTATCATGCTTCTTGTATCTACACTAAGGAAATGTTTAGAAGATTTCAAGATGAATTGGTCGAGTCTTCAAAATACTTTGTTGAAAAAGACCGACGAGCTAGTGAAGAAGGGGAGAGAATGGGGGATGTTTATACGTACTATAGTTGTTATAGGCCCATGTCCGAGCCTACGAGAAGAAATGTTTATTTTGTGGCATTCGAGAAAGCAAGCTCTTTGGGAATGTGTACGTGTAGAATGCTTGAACATTCGGGGCTACCTTGTAGACACCTATTGGCGGTCTTCACTAAGAAACGGGTTTCGGAAATTCCCCCGTATTACATAAACCGGAGTGGACAATGCATGCCAATAGAGTTGATGGTGTGTTGCCTAACAATTTGGATGTTGGACAAAGTCATGAGATGACCTCAACCGATCGATTTAATAGCATGACAATGTTAACCATGAGTTTTTGTCAAAGTAGCATTGCATCCAAGGAACGGTATGATTATGCCGTTGGAGTGATGAATCGAGAAATACCAATTCTCGAAAAAATGAGCGTTGATGGAATTAAATCTTACGAAAGCAATTCGCAAGCTCCAAATGCAAGTGCTCATGAAGAAACAATTGTTGACCCTATTATGTCCCAAACTAAAGGGAGGAAGAAGGACGTTCGTTTCAAAAGTCCAATAGAATCGATTGGTAAAAAGGAGAAGCCGCCAAGAAGGTGCACTTATTGTCAAATGGAAGGCCATGATAAAAGGAAGTGTGCTAGTAGACTAGAAGATCTTAAAAATGTTCAAGAATCGCAATATAATTAGTGGTGTACCATTTTGTAACCGAATGTTGTAATCTTTAAATGGATTTTAATTTTAAGTGTTTAACATTGCTTTCTTTTTTGTTATGTTTTATTGTCATATAATTGCCAATTATTGTCATATAATTATGTTTTATTGTGATAGGTAACATGACTAGCGAGTATAGTGGTGAGAACAACTCCGATCATAGTTGTGATTCGGTTTCCCACATTAGCAACACATTCTCGGACTCCCTACCAAGCGACTCGTGGTATGAGGACAATGACGAGGAAGATGTGGTCTCACCAACCTTTAGTGAGATGGAAGATGCATGTGCCGAGTTGATGCCCCTTGTGGACAATGACGAGCCGCCCCATGTGGAGGAAGAGGAAACGAACTTGTACCCACCCGATGAGGAGGCTTATAGGGCCAAAAATTGGATCGAGACATGCAATTGGATGGAGGGTACTGAACCGTGGAGATTGGTGAACTCTCATCCGGATCCGTACTTCCTTCCGATCTTGAATTTGGGCAACAACACGCCCGATGGAAAATGGAAAAAATCCGGATGGAATGGCGGTAAGCTTGTTAAATGTGATCGGATTGCCGATATTGTAAACTTGAGGCCTAGTGAGGGTTGTAATATGGACCAAATACGCATCGAATATGTGAAGGGTTGGGTTTCACACCTAACGGGAGGGACGGAGAGGGAACGCGGGACATGTTTTGCAAGATTTCGTCTCTACGATGGCTCGAATACGATTCCGGTTACCATTTGGAACGACTCCAACCCTTACCCTTGGAAACTTACGGAAGGCCATATCCGTGATGGTTGTGTACTTGTTCTCTACCATATTGCATGCTTCGTGGATACTACGCAAGGAGTTGCTCAACACCGGTTATCCGGTGGTCTTTCTAATATACTAGGTATTTTTGTTTAGGACCAATATATTTCATAAAATTTAGTGGATTGTATTGATCGTCTAATTTTCATTCGAATCTATGCATTTTCATTGAATTTTATATGAATTTATATGAATCTTCTATGAATTAAAGTATGAAATTTGAGATTGAAAGTGTACCTAAAAATTTGAGATTGAAAAGTAAAATTTACAAGTCGAACTATACATTACAAATTGTTATGAAATGTATTGAAAAGTTTTTTTCAATATTTGGACAAGCGTTGACTTTCGTTGACTTTTTTAAGGAATTTTCAATTTATCATAAAAAATGAATTTTTTTTTTTTTTTGAAAATCACTCATTACCATATTTTAAGACTTTTGAGAGTAGTTTGGATTAGTGAAAGTTAGTTTAGGACTAACTTCCAAAAATTAAGCAATTTCAACAGAAGATTAATTTGCACATACTCTGTTTCCCCTGTCTTTTGCTCTGTTTTCAGGGGCAAAAAACAAAACTGATGGACCGCGGAAATTTTCCGCGGTTGGGCTGTAGACGGACCGCGGAAATTTTCCGCGGTTGGGGCCATTAAATTTTTTTTTTTGCAGATTGAAAACAGAGCAGCCAGGAAATTCACAACCAAATCCACAACCAAATTCCACCAAAATCCCAACACCTACAACACCAAAATCCACCAAATTCCACTAAAATTTACCAAATTCCACCAAAATCCACAACAACCCAAAATGCTCAAAAATAACAAAAATCCAACAAAATTAAACAACATCAAACCAAACAAACCAAATAAACCAAATAAAACCCGACAACATAAAATGAAATCCAACTACATAATTCAACAACCTAAAATCAAATGAAATCCAACTACATAATCCGACAACCTAAAATGAAATGCAATCCAACTACATAATCCGACAAACTAAAACACTATGAAATTCAACTACGAAGCCTCGTGACGCCTACGCATACTAATCCCGGGAATCCCCCTTGCCTTCCCTAACTGAAGCTCCCTGGCTATCCGATACCTAAAGGTATCCACCTCCTCCTGCGACCAATTTGGTACCTCAGCTAAGTCATATCCTTGTGTGAAGTAGTCCATGTACTTCATCACATAAACACCACAATCATTAGAGTTTCGTTGCTTTGGCCTGGACGGTAGAGCTAGGACCTCGGCTGAAGTAGGGTCAAGCCCCTCGAGTGGGTGTACCATATGCAATAGCCTCGGCAACAACCATGACTGCAATGAAATTATGATCCGAGAATGAATATAATATACAATTGGTAAGGACTATATAGAAGACAGTAATAGTAGAGGAACATACCACCACTCGTATATCCTCACGATAATCCGGCTCATCATTCATTGAATCTATGATAAGACCTTCAAATCGTCTAGTACCGAACATGAACAAAACCCAATGCACATCTCCGACACAACATGGGATGAATATGTAGTCCGCCTCGAGAACGGAAGGACCAACAGTAGCACTGGAAAACCCGGCAAAGCTACGTAATGCTTTATTCCATGCCCTCTGCAATGTATCTCCACCGACCCTCGATGCTTTTCTGATTTTCTTCACATGTCCTTTCCCAAGAACCATGAAGTAGGGATCCATGAAATAATAGACGGGTTTCCTCTCCCATATACCTCCAGTGTGAATCTCCTCCTCCCGAGTCCTTAGCAATCCCTGCAAGTATATATGAATGCAACAAGTAAAATAAATGCAACAAGTAAAATAAATGCAAAAACTAAAATATATTAGACAACGAACAATACCATATAACTGTATATGATCCTGTCATCAACCTATGTTCCTGGAGCCAGACTCTACATAGCTGATGCATGGACGTGATAGTCCTGAACATTAAGACCACCGGGATTCCTCGGCGCCATCCCAAAGCCCCATCCCCAATCTGAATATATAGCATTCTTCTTTGTCATGCTGAGACTCTTAGTGATACTCCACTTCTCCTCTTTCATCCTGCGGGATGCAAGCTTCACGGGCCTACTAGATGAGGCAATAGCCTGGGGTGGCTGAGACACATGCTGGGATGGCTGTGTCATGTCAACGACATCCTGGGCAGGAATGGCTGGAATGTCAAAGTCGTCAGCCAAAGGTGCAATGAAATCTGATTTTATGTTCTGAAATGTGGGAGGTCTGTAGGCGGGTCCTTTGATCTTCTTCATCAACCGAGAGAATGGTGTGAGGAAGGTAGCAGAAATCCTCCCAAACTCCTCCACAAACTCAAGAGGAACCCTAGCATCCAGCTGCTTCAACATATTAAACCCGACAACCATCTACAAACAAAAATAAGCAAACATTTTTTCATTAATTCCACAAGGATATCATATCATCAAGATGAAATACGTGTGAATGCAAATTTAGTAGTGTGTGGGGGTGTAATGTGAAATATGCATATTTGTAAAATACTTACAACTTCATAGCCCTCGAGGCTATCATACAACTCCCTCGTCTTGTACTGCTGCTGAGGCTGTGGATCGGACTTCCCTATGCGCATACGAGATATATCAGCATACCACGCCATGTAATCAGCCTCCGAAGCTATGTCTACCGAGTCATCAATAAGGCCATCCAAATCTGAACAGAACCTGGCCCATTAGCCAATATCAATAAACCACCGCACCAGCCAATCCTCCCCTGCAAACGTGGCATCCTTAGCCCCCTGTAACCAACCATGTTCACCGGTGCCCGTGGAATCTGGGGACTAGAACCAAACTGTCTCGACACCCTGTCCGGATGCTGCCACTCGACCACGTCATAACATACAAGGGGAACTCGACCGCACCCAGCTAACTGTGCCTGTATCATCTCGCTGTCCATAACATCCTCGAACCTAGCATACGGCCTCCAGACCACCTCATCACCAGCAACACCATCAAACTCACCCCTATAGAACGGTAAGCTGTGGTGAGGGCCTGACATCCTGCGCTTCTTCGAAACCCCAACATGAGTATCACTAGCATAGGCCCATCCCTCAGCAACCGGATAATCCTCCTGACCGGGAGATCGTAAAGACACACCAATACGAGGAAATCTCTCGTAAGACCAAACCTGTAACACCCAGACACAACAAGCAATGCTCTTGCTGCCCTTCCTTGCAGCAATCTCCAAACCCCGGTATATATGAGCTAACAAAGCTGCACCCCAAACATAATAAGGAATCTCCCGCATATTAATCAACGGGTGCATATACCGAACATGAACAAAAGAGCGGTTGATGCTGGGGAAGAGGATACAACCCATAATGAATAGCAGATATGCCTTGATATGTACAACCGTGGCCCTCATATTGTTCTTCTCAGGCTTCTGTGCACCATATCTCTCAAACAACCACCCCAGCTTGATGTTATTCCGATACAAAGGCTCCTTCACCTCCTCCTCGGTCAAAGGCTCAAACCAATTATTAGCAAAATACGCCGCCTTGTTCTCTATCACCCCACAAGTCAGCGCATCCCCCTGAACTGGCACCCCTAAAATAAACCCCACATCCTCCAATGTAACAGTCATCTCGCCCTGCCTCGTGAAAAAAGTGTTGGTCTCAGGTCTCCAACGCTCCACCAAAGCAGATATCAACCGAGTGTCAGTAGCCAAGACAACATCAGGGTCTGCAAAAATCCCAAACCCAAGCATGTGTAGCAATTCCCGCTGTGGTCTCCTTAACTTCCACAAGTGCAATGACTTGTTCCCCGAATAGCTCTGCAACTCATCTCTCCCTGCACCATCCTAAACATCCTCACTGACGTGATACCGATTGTCCCAAATAATATTATGTGTGTTAGGACCCGGCAACATATTCCCGAAATCATCAAAATTATCCATACCTGAAAATATTGCCAACAAAATTCATCAATCACCACAATAAAAATACCACAACGTACACAATAAAAACAATCACCACATATATAAACACCAAGTACATAATACATTAACCACTATATTCGCAATTCGTAATTATACATCCCAAAAATTAATTACATCCCCAAAAATTAAGCACCAAAATTTAACCCCTAAATTAACCCTAATTTCATAATTATAAATTCTTAATATAATTCGAATATAACACCAATTTTATCATAAAATTCTATTTTTACACTAAATAATTCGAAATTAATACTAATTCATTCGAATTTCACACTAATTTTTTCATTAATTCGATTTATACACTAAATTAATTCGAAATTATCACTAGTTATTTTTGATTTTACCACTAATTTATCCTGAAAATTATTCGAAATTAAAATTTAATTAAACGAATTTTAATTAAATGAAATCTAATGAAACGAATTTTTACACTAATTTTATTCGAATTTTCCACAAATTCAATTCGAATTTTTACACTAATTTTATCATTAAATCCTAAAAAACGAATTAAAATATACGAAAATAACACTAATTAATCCTAAAAAATGAATTAAATTAATCATAAAAAATCTAAGTTAATACACAATTATTAAAAAATCGAATTAAAATTATAAATATTATTACGTTAATTCAATTTTACATACACTAAATTAATTCTAAATTAACACTAATTTATCCTAAAAATCGAATTAAATCAATTCCAAATTATGAACCCTAGAAATTCTAAAAATTCGAATTTAATCATATTACGATTCATATGTTAATTCATTACAAAGATTCATACATAAATTAACCCTAAAAATTTGAATTACATAAACAAAATCAGATATAAAACAAGAAAAATACATAAATTTATATCAATAAAACTGTAAATAACAAAAAAGAATCGAATATATACCTTAATGACGAAAAAGGTGAATGATTTAAGCTTTTGGATTGCTGGGTTCTTGCTTCTGCTGCTTGTGTTGGAATTTTCTGCGGCTGCTGTGCGGCTGTGTTTGTGTTTGTATATTGTGAAGAGTATGTGTTTGCTAGGGATTAGGCAAAAAAAAACGACACCAACCGCGGAAATTTTCCGCGGCCCGTGGCTAGGGATATTTTAGTAATTTCTTTGGACCGCGGAAAATTTCAGCGGTCTGCTGTGATCTCAGCCTTCTATTTCCCCATCCAACGGTTACAATTGTGTTTGTTGTGAACCGGTCTACAACAAACGTTTGTTGTAGAACGGCCCCCATTTGTAATATTATATATACAATATTTTATAGTAGTGATTGACTTATTTTGTTTTGGGGCAGATATCCTGCTCACTGTGCACTGAGACAAAAAAAATGCTAAAATTTTGCTGAGCATAAAGGTCAATATTGGCCGCAAATAATTGTGAGATTTAACTACTGTGAGTTTCCATTGCCTGCAGTTAATCTATTAATGCATCATGCAGTAGATAATTATGCTTTTAAATAGAAGCTGCAAGTTGCATGTATAAAATTTATGATGTAGTGGTTTATTTACATTAGCAAATATGTAAGTTATAAAAAATGACAGCTTAGCTCTATAAAATCTGTAGTGTCAAAAATATGCAATGCTCTATGTTTTTAATGAAACCAAAATAATGAATTTAAAAGTAGTTGTGTATGCCTTCATTTTCTGATTCAAAACTTAAACTATCATGCTCATACATCAAAAGTGATAATTTCTGACGTTTAGACATCTAATACTTATTATGCTTTTATCTTCAGATGCTCCAGCGAATGCAAGTATCCATGGAATTTCCCCCACAAAATATCCTACATAAGTTGAAAATGATGCGGGGCTGCTTATTGCTTTTATGCAGGAAGCAAACCAGATGCAGGGATTTCGTTTTTAATATAACTCAGATACAACCAGTAAACATGTTCCTCAGATGCAGGAACCAAACTCAGATGTTGGGAAACCAGCTGCCCCTCTCTAATTTGTGTTTGGATATTGAGCTTAAGATTTCCATGGTTAATCATTGCTCTGGAGATGTAAGTTTACCTGATCGAAGCATGGTGCCTTACCACTATCAGTATTCAAATATGCTTGCCATCTTTTCAAACCGCGGTCTCTTACATCCGAATTACCAGTTGAAGCACCTGAGCCGGTAGCATCTGCTACAAAAAATTGTGAACCGGGACTAGGTGGTATTTTCTTGATATGGATAATCTTTCTGGTCCAGAACCTAATGTTAAAAACTCTGAGAAACTACCAGAAACTTTGTTATCCAGCAGAATGGATGGATTAGAAGAAGCAAATCAGTTCAACGACGCGTTATGATTCTTGGTAATAGCATATTCAGTAAAATTTACCTTTGGATCTGTTAAAATGAAATTACAAACTGTGCTTTAATAGAAGTTTATATTTTTATTTCATAGAATACCTTAACTTTCATCTAACATATATTTGTACTATCAGGTCTTCAAATTGACCAGTTTATGCAATTATGTAAAGTTCAGAATTATATGCGATGCTTTAAAACCGTCATGAAAAAAATATGATTAGTCGTAATAACTTTACATTTATATGTAGTCCTAGGCTCTGAGATATTATTCTGATTTAATGTTACATTTAGTTGGAAGAAATGCAATGAAAAATTGCAAAGAAAATTAAAAGGAGGTAAGAGTGAATATGTGTTGAGTCTTTGGTTTTAATATTTCTAATTGAATTTTTTTGGTTAGTGAATATACCTAGAAGCAGGCTACATATGGTGGTTATGGAAATGTTTATGTCCTGCCACAAGTACAAACATCTGTGCCTCAAGCTGCTGTTGCTTGTGGTGCTTATCCTCTTGCGCACACAGTTTAGCAGGCTCAACCCCAGTAAAAATACACGCAAGCAACTACACCAGCCACTTTAGCTCCAACACAACCTACTATTGAAGGGGCATATGTAGCACATGATTCTTCAGTTTATAGCTAAGATTTTAGTATGTTTTTGGGTCTTTTTGTGGCGCCGTGTAGTTAAAAAGTGAATTCAAGCATGAAATTATTTTAAGGTTGTTAGTTTATTGACATTTTTGTTGTCAGTGTTTATATTCCTCGACATATTTCAGGTTGAGCGACTCATGCTTTCTAAATGAAGGATGATTTTCGTCTCTTTACTAGAGTATGTGGGGAGTTTGTATGTTTTTACTACTGAAACATCAAATATGACTTATGTGTGCAGCAGAATACTCATGGTATACCATCGAATACTGCATTAATAATAGGTTTGACCTTTAGTGTGTCTTTACTACGCAAAAGACTACATTTTTACAATTCAGAACTATATAGTACCACTTTTCTGCTTCAAGTTATCAATCAAATTATCCCCTTCCTTTAGTGTGCTAAACATCGTCTACTACTAATTTTATGTTTTATCCTTTGTAACTCCTACTTGATTCAAATTTTAATTTCTTTATATTTTTGAAAATTGAAGCCCATTCATTTGCATCTTCTTCTTTTTCAATTCCTACAAGGGATGTTTAATTATAGATTAGGGAATTATTTTACAGTCAGATTTTTTGATTTTTTTCAGGGCAACAACTCAAATCTGGAGATGACATTGAAGATTATCTGGACATGCTCCCGGTGAGGGTGAGAATTTTTCGACTGGTCTAAAGGCAGAAGTGCCAATCTTTTCAATAAATATGGTGATATTAGTGTTCATCTCTCTTTGTTAAGTCTCCAAAATATAATTATTTTTCCTCCTTATTATACAAGCATACAGATAGTTTGAGATAGGCAGTTGGTCCCAGATAGCATCTTTTTATTTGTTTAATTCATTGCGTTTGTAAAGTTAAGGTATTAAATATATGTCTTAATAATGTTTCCAAACCAAAATTTTATATAGCAAAGTACAAAGAAGAGAGAGCAAGGGAAACAGCTACTGATAAGAAGGTTAGTTCCTTTTAAGCTCAATATTCCTTAATTTTCAATTATATAAACACTGTGAAAACATGAGTTTCAGTTCTTATGGTATTTTGGTACTTCAGTGCAGTTTCTTTTGAGCTCACAATTTTTTTAAAAAAAATTTGTTGTGAGAACATACACATTTTAAACTTCTAAATTTTCTTTCGAAGAAAAATTATTTATGCTATAAGAAATTGTAGCCATAATTTCACTTTACTTTATTAAATTTTTCTGTAGGTAGTCAAGGCTATTTTCTTTTCTTTTTCTTGATTATAGGTTCTTAAAATGGAGAACTATGAACCATGGATGAAAATATACATTTCTAAAATCATGAAAAAATGAGTTACTCATTACGGCACATCCACATTTTGAATGCAAATATGAACCTAATTTATCTAAATACTGTAAGTCTTGGAGTGAGTTTCTTTCAGACGCAGAAAAATTACTACTTTTGGTGAGAGTTAATGTAGGAGAAACTGGCACTAATTTAATTTAGGCCTAAGCTGATATTATTGGTTTATGCTTTTGACCTTTTTCTGATCTAGACTGGAGTCTTTCAGCTGATGGAAAATATGCATGTTACAAAGTATAATTTTGTTAAATTAAGAAAAAGAAAATAAGAGAATTCAAGTATGTTGGAAACGTGTATGGGATTTTTATAAAAATATAACTACATTTTCAGTATAACAAACACATACTTTCTATATTGATATCACGAAGTAGAGTTACAACTTCAGAGTTACAACTTAATATTTTCTTACAAGCTACAGCTTTTCTTTTAACAGAAACTAGAGCTTCAGCTCTCTTTGCATGCTTTTTTATTTCACTCAGCACTCCACTATTTTCTTTACTTTGGTACAACTTTATTTATAGGCTCTAAATACAAGCTGATATCATCCATTACATATGCATATTGCAGTTAATACTAGCCAACCAAAGAAGACTTTTGATTTCCACAGTCCTCCTCATTTTTAGGCTTAATACAAACCTGTTGCATTTTCATCTTGCCACCTTAGCGTGTATTTAACTATCAGGTTTGAAACACATTGCTGCCTACCTTATTTTCAGGAGAACTTATTACCTATTCAAATACTTAGCCTCATGCATGCATATAGATATTACTTCACACGTCTGTACCCACCATAATTTCAGTTGCACTTATTTCTACAAACCGTGTTTTTATTCAACTTAGCTGTCTTTGACCTAGCTAGCTTCATACATGTAGAATGGTTTGAATTCTAACACTCCCCCTTAAACCCGACTTAGCATTCCGAGCTTCTCTTTCATTTTATGAAACACTTCTGGCTTCAATGGCTTTGTAAATATATCTGCTAAATTTTCTTCAGTCCTGCAGTGCACCAACTCCACGATTTTATCATTTACTTGTTCGCAAAGAAAATGATATTTAATATTGATGTGCTTGCTACGACTGTGTGACACCGGATTTTTCGCAAGTGAAATTGCGGATTTGTTGTCCACAAAAATAGTAACTGGTTCTTCCTTGACAAGATTTAACTCGCCCAAAATATAGCCTAGCCACATAGCCTGACATTTGCATGCTGCTGCTGCGATGTATTCTACCTCACATGTTGAGAGAGCGACTGTCTGTTGCTTCTTTGATGACCATGAAAATATTGCTGAGCCAATATGAAAAGCATATCCCGAAGTGCTTTTCCCATCATCCAAATCACCGCCATAATCACTGTCTGAGTAGCCAACTATTTTTGAATCTTGAGAATGCGTGTAAAATAAGCCGTGATCAAGCGTACCTTTTATGTATCTCAAAATTCTTTTAGCTGCCATGAAGTGATCTTGCTTCGGCTTCTCCATGCACCTACTAACCAATCCAACTGCATACATTATATCTGGATGAGTAAAAGTTAGGTACCTCAGACTTCCAACCAAACTTTTGAACAACGTCGGATTTACCGACTCCCTCGTTGAATCAATTCTGAGCTTTATACTTGCTTCTGCTGGCGTGCTCACTGGCTTGCATTCCTCCATTCTAAACTTCTTTAAAATTTGCTCCGCATATTTTTTCTGACACATAAAAATCCCGTCTTTGTTTTGCTTCACCTCGACTCCAAGAAAGTACGACATTTGACCAATATCTGTCATCTCAAATTCATTAGTCATAACTTTTTTAAAATCATCAAACATACCAGGGTTATTTCTGGTAAAGATCATGTCATCCACGTATAAGCAAACGATCATTATATCTCCCTCTGAATTTGTTTTCGTGTAGAGAGCATGTTCATATGGACTCTTCACAAAACCATTTTTCTGGAAGTATTCATCAACCCTTGTGTTCCACGCTCTCGGGGCTTGCTTTAACCTGTATAGTGCTTTCTTCAGTTTGTAGACTTTATTCTCCTGGCCTTTTTGAACATATCCTGGAGGTTGCTCGATGTAAACTTCTTCTTCGAGATAACCATTTAGAAATGCCGTTACATCCATCTGATAAATCTTCCACTGATTCTGAGCGGCAATTGCTGTAAGAAGTCTGATTGTGTCAACTCGTGCAACTGGAGCAAACACTTCATCATAGTCAATTCCGTATCTTTGCTTGTAGCCTTTAGCCACCAACCTTGCCTTGTATTTCTCCACTTTTCCATCTTGATTCGTCTTGGTCTTGTAGATCCATTTGACACCAATTGCTTTGTGTCCTTCTGGAAGATCTGTGAGCTCCCAAGTATCATTCTTCTTAATTACACCAACTTCCTCATCCATGGCTTTGTTCCATTTGCTTTCTTCAGAAGCTTCCTCAAATGTAACTGGATCACATTCAACCATTAAACAAAATAATGAATAATCAAAGGTTGTTTGTACCGGATTTGTTGCTTCATAAATATTATCCAGACTTTGCATCTTTCGTGGTGCTCCCCCTGAACTGCTGCTTCCTCCGGTGGATGGTGTCGATCCAGGAGTTTGTTGATTTGGACTTGGTGGAGGAGTTTGATCATCATCTCTGTCATCTTCAATGTTTTGGTTATCACCGTCATCGTCATCACCATTGAAAAATAAACCAGCAACTTTTCTTTCATCCTCGCTCCATCTCCAGTAATCTGGTTCATCGAACTCAACATCACGAGAAATGATTAATTTCTTCGTCAGGGGATTGTAGAGTCTGTACGCCTTGCTTCTTTTGTCATATCCGGTAAAAATACACTTTTCGCCTTTGTCATCCAGCTTCTTTCTTTTCTGATCGGGAATATGGGCATAAGCAATACACCCAAAAATTCTGAGATGTCCAACTGATGGTTTGCTTCCGCTCCATGCTTCATTCGGAGTTTTGTTTCTGACACTTTTTGTTGGACAACGATTCAACAAATAAACTGCACATTGAACGGCTTCCGCCCAGAAAGTTCTTGGCAAGTGCTTTGCTTTCACCATACTCCTTGCCATGTCAAGAATTGTGCGGTTCTTCCTTTCCGCAACATCATTTTGTTGAGGAGTATATGTTGTTGTCAACTGATGATTGATGCCATGTGCTCTGCAAAAACTTTTGAACAAGTTTGAAGTATACTCGCCTCCTCTGTCTGATCTGAGTGTCTTCAAATAATATCCACTTTGTTTTTCCGCTAGTGCTTTGAACTCCTTGAATTTATCAAGAGCCTCCGATTTTTCTTTGATGATATACACCCAACTTTTCCTGCTAAAATCATCAATAAATGTTAGGTAATACCTATTACCTCCAATTGATGGGATATCAAATGGACCAGCTATATCTGTATGAACTATCTCCAATGGCCTCCTGGCTCTCCATGATTTTCCAACGGGAAAACTTTGTCTGTGTTGCTTCCACTTGACACACGCTTCACACAAATTTTCTAGTGCGTTGATTTCTAGCAAACCGTCCACCATCTTTGTCTTTGACAATAATTTTAAGCCAGAAAATCCCAGATGACCAAATCTTAAATGCCATAACCACTAGTCATTTTTAATGACTGATTTCAAGAACTTCTGCACTTTTGTTTGCATATCAAGCGTAAACAAACGATTCTTTGACATCTCCACATTTGCAATCAATTCCCGAGCTTGATTTCTGATAATGAGGGAATTGTCCTGCATCTGTATATTATATCCTTTTTCCACAAGCTGGCCAAGACTGATAATATTATTTTTCAATACAGGAATATAATAAACATCATTTATATATTTCTTTTCACCTTTCTTTGACATGATCGTGACGGTACCTTTTCCTTTCACTAGAATTTTTGACGAGTCACCAAAAGTAACTTCTCCGCTGATGGTGTCGTCTATCTCCGTGAATAATTCCTTGTGACCAGTCATGTGATTACTGGCCCCTGAGTCAAGATACCAAACATTCTTCTTGCTTTCCTCGTCTCCTTTGTAAGTGAAGAACATTGCAGTGCCAACATCTTTGTCTTCTTTTGCTGCTGCAAATTGACTTCTTTCTTCCACCTTTGGTGCTCTATACTCATAACTGAAATGGCCATATTTATTACAATTATGGCACTGATATTGAGACTTATCACCTCGTTGTTGATATCCGCCTCGTCCCCGGCCTCTGAAATTTTGACCACGACCAGATGGCTGATACCCTTCAGAATTCTGGCCTCTATTGAAGGACTTCCTTCCTCGTCCTCGTCCACCATGGTAGCCACCTCTAAAGCCACCTCTTCCATGTGCAGAACTGCTACTGCCAGAACTATCACCAATAGACACCTTACTTTGCAACGCCTTTTCCAAATGGCTTGCATCATCATACTGGTTCATCCGCTGCTCATGAGCTTGAAGTGAACCTACGAGCTCATCAATAGAAATTGTGGACAAGTCCTTTGATTCCTCGATAGAAGTAACAATGTAATCAAATTTCCTCGTCAACGAACGGAGTAATTTTTCCATCACCCGAACATCGAGACTTTCACCATTTCTTTTCATCTCGTTTGTCACGGCTTTCAAACGCGTAACAAATTCACCAATATTTTCTGAATTCTTCATCTTTAAATTTTCAAATTCCCCGCGTAACACCTGGAGCCGCACCTTTTTGACTTTTTCGACTCCTTGGAATGATTTTTGTAGAATCTCCCACGCTTCTTTCGCCGTTTTTGCATTTGAAATTTTTTCAAAGGTTGATTCGTCAACTCCTTGAATAATTGTATATAACGCCTTTTTATCTTTTTTCCGGGTCTCTTTCAAAATCATCTTCTCCGCATTTGAAAGGGCCGCTTCAGTGGTAGCATCTACGGGCTCGTCATAACCACTTTCAACAATATCCCAATTATCGTATGAACCGAGTAACACCTTCATTTGGATACTCCAGTTCCCGTAATTTATTTCCGTCAATTTCGGGATTTGTGGTTGCACCATCATCGCCATTTTTTACGAACGGAACCTTAGCTCTGATGCCACTTGTGGGAAATGTGTATGGGATTTTTATAAAAATATAACTAAATTTTCAGTATAACAAACACATACTTTCTATATTGATATCATGAAGTAGAGTTACAACTTCAGAGTTACAACTTAATATTTTCTTACAAGCTACAGCTTTTCTTTTAACAGAAACTAGAGCTTCAGCTCTCTTTGCTTGCTTTTTTATTTCACTCAGTACTCCACTATTTTCTTTACTTTGGTACAACTTTATTTATAGGCTCTAAATACAAGCTGATGTCATCCATTACATATGCATATTGCAGTTAATACTAGCCAACCAAAGAAGACTTTTAATATCCACAGTCCTCCTCATTTTTAGGCTTAATACAAACCTGTTGCATTTTCATCTTGCCACCTTAGCGTGTATTTAACTATCAGGTTTGAAACACATTGTTGCCTACCTTATTTTCAGGAGAACTTATTACCTATTCAAATACTTAGCCTCATGCATGCATATAGATATTACTTCACACGTCTGTACCCACCATAATTGCAACTGCACTTATTTCTACAAACCGTGTTTTTATTCAACTTAACTGTCTTTAACCTAGCTAGCTTCATACATGTAGAACGGGTTTGAATTCTAACGAAGTAGGTCAACTATAATGCATATGCAGGCAATTAAGTCTATCAACAAATATTGGTGATATCCATTATAGTGACAAAGACATTAAGGACATGGACACTTTTCTACCCTGGATTTTTTGGAATAATGATCACATCAATGGCATATATAATATGTGGGGATTACAAAGTTTGTATTTTTTGGAATAATGATCACATCAATGGCATATATAATATGTGGGGATTACAAAGTTTGTATAGATTGTATGGTTGAGTTTATAATTGCCTGCTCTACCTGGTGTTTGTATGCATGCTATTTTTTAATGTTGTCTGACTATGTGGAATGAGTATAAGATAAATTTAATTGAATTTTAAAAAACAAGTTAAGTGAAATCGAGAAACTAACTAATCCATTGATACTCACATACGTTAAACATACACTCTTTATAAATAAACTAAGTATCTCTCACACACGTATTTACGTTTAATTGGTTTTGATAACAAATGCATTAAATTATATCTTATGATCTCCATATAAGACAGGGACATTATGTTCAACACATGATTTAGATTAAACAAGCTGACATGTAGATCATGTATCGATTATCTCCAATCGGAGAAATAACAGGTGACCAAAAGAGCATTATTTAACTATTATTTTTATAGACCGCAAGGTTTACATTAATATTATTCTAACTTGCCATGCAGCAGAGTAAACACCTGGATTTTCATGCAGCTAGATACATATATTTTTTGGTTGTTTGTGTGTTCCTACTGCCCGTTCTATATATGTATACCACTAACTGCAGCTTGATAGATGTATTTGTCTAAATTTATGAAAGGTCAAGTTGTTAATCATACGTGAATATATAGGCGACTAATATGCAGACTTGTGTATGAATTGGCAAAGGCCAGTTGTTATTCCCAAACAATCTAAACAAGAATTACAGAAGGGGGGTTGAATGTAATTATGGCTTCTTTTTAATTTTAAGAACAGTTCTACTATAAATATATAACTGTGTTTGATTTAGCAATGATGCAGAATGAAAGTAGTAAAGAAATCAAATCACAAAGTAATCAAATACAAGTATTTAAAAACTTTCTGGTGGATTGAACTTTTCCACCAGAGATATATATTAAGTTGAGAACTCTGTGTAACAAAATTGTTCATAGCTACTTACAAGTTGAAATACAAGAACAGAGAAATTCTTTACAGATTTTGCCTTATCTGTTTCTCTGGTAATTGCTTACTAACTCTCTTGGATGCTATTCAACTCGCTACCCTTGGTTTATATATCACCAAGTTACATGACATAAAGACAAGATAATAAGCAGCCACATTGTCCAGTTCAGCTAAAACTTGATAAGCTGAAATAAGGTGAGTAAATGCCTTAGCTTCATAAGAAATAGAATCTAAGACATCTTGATATTCTTGCTGAAATAGCTGTTTCTTTTCAGCCTCATTGACATCCATTAACTCACTTATAATGGGCTCTTCCCATTCTTCTGTACCTGCTTTTCTCTCATGATCTCTCTGTTCTTGCATCAAGGGCTCCCCTTGGCTTCCCACCCTCACACCCTCACCTTCACCTACTAAGGTGGGACTCCACTCACTCACTTTTGCCAAGCTAGAAGAAATAGCTTGCATATTTTCACTCTTTTCCTCTCCTTTTTCCTGAGAGCAACTCAACCTCTCACTCAATTCACTCCCTTCCCTCAGTCCTAAGAGTGATTGTACACCTACTAGATCATCTGCACTTGTAACAATTGTTGAAGTTTGAAGTGGTGCAGTAATGTTCAATGTATGAGAAACATCATCGAAATAGTAGTTGAGAGTTTCAACGGATGACTGATGTTAAGCACATCCGTCGAGATATAATCACTTGTCAACGGATGAACAATATCCGTTGAAATAGTGGAAATGAAAGAGTTTGGAGTAGAGACTACTATATAATCTTTGATGATTGATTTGAGATTTTGCACAGATGTTTCAGTAGACTCAGAAAGAAATGGCAAGTGAGCCAACAAATCATCTAAAAGATGATGCTCACTTGCTTGGATTTTTGGCTTCTCCACGAGAGTTAAGATGGAGAATCAGGAGTTGATGTATGAATCATATCAACATCCAGAGAATGTGTGGGTGAGTTTAGTGTGTTAGGTGCTTCTATAGTTAAAGATTTTGTTTGTGACTCCACATTTATTGGAGCCACATCAACCTGACTTTGAGAAGGTGCATGTACTGAGTCTTTGACTGCAGTAGGCACGTGTGTGCACCCTATGTATCCCCGATGGTTTTGGATTTCTTCTTTCTAGCATAAGTTTGGGGTGAGCTTGTGTCCCTTACCCTTTTGGCCTGTGCTTTTGGCTGAGAGCTTTGTTCAATAGTTACATCCTTTTGGGAGGATGCAACTAGCAATGAGCTAATTTCCTTATTAAGCACTGCAGTTTGTTGGGAAATTATAGTGTGGCTAGGCTGGGATTCACTCACCTCTCTAACCTTATTCTTAGGGCTTCTTTGATGTTCACCCTGTCCCTCACCAGCCTTACCTCCCTTCACACTCCCCTCTTGGCTTTGTATGGATTTTACAACTAGCTTCTTTTGAGAGAAACTAGAGGGGGCTTTCTTTGATTTGGGTTTGGAAACCTTTGGTTTTGTGGCTTGGGTAGGCATCTGTTTGGTCACATTCACAGATGCCATTGCCACAGTTGATGGCAAAGAAGCAGGTGGTTGAGAAGTAGTAGTAGAGACAAAGACATTTACCTCACTTACCTGAGGCAATTCCATGATTGGCATGTAAACCAGAGGAACCTTACTGTGATGGTTTGCCCTGTTCAAGTCAGCAATAACCTTTCTTTCTTGAACCCAACAATCAAACTTGTTGGTTGAGTTCTTAT
This sequence comes from Apium graveolens, assembly GCF_009905375.1. NCBI lineage: Eukaryota > Viridiplantae > Streptophyta > Magnoliopsida > Apiales > Apiaceae > Apium > Apium graveolens. The sequence continues at coordinate 182,886,201 of NC_133649.1, read as the reverse complement.
TAATGAGATCTTCAGAAACAAAGTTAGCCAGTAACATAAAGAATCTAGCATAATATATGTTTTTAGATCTTTTCTAAATGTCTCCTAGCTTAAAACCTAATTCAAACAGAACATACTCACTAAAGTTATGATACTTATCACTAAGCAGCATATATAACATGTTTATAAGTGAATAAGTTACTGTATCAAAATTACTAATTTTCCTAGAAAATACTTTAATAAAAGAATCACAGAGAAAGCTCAACTCCTTTCTGAGGTCTTTTCTCCTGACATCACCTAGCTTGGTGGGGTCGAAAGCATAGCCCATAAAATTGAGCATGGAACTCACATTTGTGTCTGTGTGTGGGCTTAGTGTATTATTCTCAGGAAATTGAAAATAGGCACGAATTATATCACTATTTATGCAATAGTTTGTAGATTTGAGAGAAAAGGTAATGGTTTTATCGCTTGAGTTGTAAACAACAGTGGTCCATATCTCTTCAACCACTTCACAGTAGATAACGGGAGACTCTAGCATAGCATACTTCAGTTTGAAACTTCGAATGAAATCCATCACTTTGTTGTAATCATCAGAAGGAGCAATCTCCTTGTTTACTAATGCAACGAAGTTTTTCTTTTCATACATAAATCCAGATTGGGACATGATCTTGACTACTAGTGCCATTGCTGAGAATGAGAATAGTTTGCAGAGAGAAAAAGATTTTGCTTTGGAGAAGAAATAGTTAGGGAAATTGCTTGAGAAAGATAAAAGTAAAGAATGTAAATGAAATTAGCTTATATACTTTCTCAAAAGTAAACTGTTAAAAATTAAAAGTGAAAGAAAGTAACCAATTAAATTAGCCCAAAATAGTCATTTTTAAAAAATAAAGAAAACTATCAAAATTCTAACATTATCCGTTGAAATATACATACAGGTTGTAAGTAAATTCGACGAATGATGCTCAAAATTAACGGCTAAGATTGAGTACAATTCGACGGATGATGACAAAATTACCCTGAGTAATAATTAATACTTCTACGGATAATAAAATTTAACGGATGTTCATTAAATTCAATGGATAATGAACATCAGTCGAGATATAAATTCCGACTTAGCCAAAATTTACATTACTGACAAGAAATATCAAATATTATTCTGGCTGCAATTCAATTTGCTTAGACATCAAAATAGATTAAGAGTAATTAAGCATACCTAACTCACTTACCAACCTAGTGAAGGTGGATTCATCAAGTAGTTTGGTAAAGATGTCTGCAAGTTGTTTTTCACTTGGAACAAAATGAAGTTCCACAGTACCATTCATAACATGTTCTCTAATTAAGTGGTACTTGATGTCAATGTGCTTGGTTCTTGAATGTTGTACTGGATTTTCAGTGATGGCAATAACACTTGTGTTATCACAGAAAATAGGAATCTTATTCACCTGAAGACCATAGTCTAACAGTTGATTTTTCATCCATAAAATTTGTGCACAGCAACTACCAGCAGCAATATATTCAGCTTCAGCTGTACAAGTAGAAACTTAATTTTGCTTTTTACTGAACCAGGATACTAGCTTGTTTCCTAGAAATTGACAGGTTCCTATTGTACTTTTTCTATCAATTCTACAACCTACATCTGAATAACCAGTTAGATCAAAACCAGAATCTCTAGGATACCAAATGCCAAGTTTTGGTGTTCCTTTGAGATATCTGAAAATTCTCTTTATAGCTATTAAATGGGATAGTCTAGGATCACCCTGAAATCTAGCACATAGACAAGTAACAAACATTATATCTGGCCTACTAGCTTTTAAATATAAAAGTGAGCCAACCATGCCTCTATAGCTTGAAATATCCACAGACTTTTCAGTTGTGTTTAATTCAAGTTTATTTGCAGTGACCATGGGAGTTTTTGCAGATGTGCAATCCATTAGATCAAAATTCTTCAAAAGACCATAAATATATTTGATTTGACTAATGAATATTCCATCACTAACTTGCTTAACTTGTATACCAAGAAAATAAGTTAGTTCTCCCATGATGCTCATTTCATATTTACTTTGCATCAATTTGGAAAATTTTTTACAAAATTTTTCATCTATAGAGCCAAATATAATATCATCTACATAAATTTGAATAAGTATAGTGGAGCCATTAACATTTCTAAATAATAAGGTCCTGTCAACAGTACCTCTAGTGAAGTGATTTTCTAAGAGAAACTTTGACAAAGTATCATACCAGGCTCTAGGTGCTTGCTTCAATCCATAAAGTGCTTTCAAAAGATAGTAAACATATTCTGGAAAATTTGGGTCTTCAAAACTAGGAGGCTGACTGACATAGACTTCTTCCTCCAAATCTTCATTTAGAAAGACACTTTTAACATCCATTTGATAGACTTTGAAATTGGAATGGGCTGCATAGGCTAAGTAGATTCTGATGGCTTCAAGTCTTGCAACAGGAGCAAAGGTTTCATCAAAATCAATTCCTTCTTGTTGACAGTAGCCCTTAGAAACCAATCTAGCTTTTTTCCTGACTACTATGCCATTTTCATCCATCTTGTTTCTGAATACCCACTTTGTGTCAATAGGATTCTTTCCTTTAGGCTTGGGTACCATCTTTCATACTTTATTCCTTTCAAATTGGTTTAGCTCCTCCTGCATAGGTAAAACCCAATCAGGATCCAACAGAGCTTCCTCTACCTTTTTAGGCTCTTCCTGATATAGAAAGCTGCTATATAGACATTCCTCTTGAGTTACTTTTCTTGTTTGCACTTTTGAAGAGGCATCACCAATGATCAGTTCAAATGGGTGATCTCTAGTCCATTTTCTTTGTTGAGGTAGATTAGCTCTAGATGAAGAGGCCTCATTGTTGTCTTGATGTGTGACAGAGTTTTGATTAGAAGAAACTCCCCCTGAGTTTTTGGGTCCTTGACTTATAGTTGAGGTCCTTTCTAATTGTGATCTGTATTGGCCCCCAATTTCTATTGACGATTCAACGGATGTTGAGTTTTGCCTTTCGATGAATGATGCAGATTGTCTTCTAACGGATAGTGCACTTGGTCTCTCGATGGATGTTGAATTATGTGCTTCATTAGTTATGGATTTTTCTGCATTTTCCTTAGACATTGGTTCTTGATCACTTTCATCATCACTGTCTTCACAAACCATCTCAACATTGTCAAATTTGAGGCTTTCATGGAAATTTCCATCTTGCAGTCCTTCAATCTTTTTATCATCAAACACAACATGTACAGATTCCATAAAAATGCTGGTTCTGAGATTGTAGAATCTATATGCTTTTCCTACTTCATATCCAACAAAAATGCCTTCATATACTTTTGCATCAAACTTCCCATGCTGATCAGTTTGATTTCTTAAGATATAACATTTACAGCCAAAGATATGAAGAAAGTTTAGTTTTGGCTTCCTATTCTTGAACAATTGGTAGAGAGTCATGCACTTTGCTTGATTAACTAAAGAAATATTCTGAGTGTAGCATGCAGTATTTACAGCTTTAGCCCAAAAATATGTTGGTAACTTTGATTCTTCTAGCATTGTCCTTACAACTTCAATAAGAGATCTATTTTTCCTTTCCACCACACCATTTTATTGTGGGGTTCTTGCTGCTGAGAATTCATGCATGATCCCTTTCTCTTCACAAAATGATCTCATCACATAACTCTTAAACTCAGTTCCATTATCACTCCTGATTCTTCTTACTTTGAAATCATGATGATTGTTGACTTGTCTTATATGACTGATGATGATTTCACTAGCTTCATCTTTGGACTTGAGAAAATATGTCCAAGAGAACTTTGAGAAATCATCCATAATTACTAGAAAATACCTTTTCTTTGAGATTAACAATATGTTTACCGGTCCAAATAAGTCCATGTGCAATAATTGTAGGGGTTCTTCAATTGTTGAATCAAGCTTCTTTCTGAATGATGCCTTGAATTGTAATCCTTTCTGACATGCATCACACAATCCATCCTTTGAGAATTCCACTTAAGGAATACCTCTTACCAAATCTTTCCTGACTAGCTCATTCATAGTCTTGAAGTTAAGGTGGGACAGCTTCTTGTGCCATAGCCAACTTTCATCTTGACTTGCCTTGCTAAATAGACAAGTGATAGATTCTGTATTTGATGAGTTGAAATCAGCTAAGTACACATTTCCTTTTCTCACTCCAGTTAGAACCACTTTGTTGCTTCTCTTATTGGTCACAACACATGATTTATAATTTAAAGTTACTGAGTTGCCCTTGTCACAAAGCCGGTTGATACTCAACAAATTATGCTTGAGTCCATCCACTAGGGCAACCTCTTCAATAATGACATTATCCATTGAAATCAAGCTATATCCCACAATATAACCCTTGCTGTCATCTCCAAAAGTGACATTTGGGCCAGCTCTTTCCTTGAACTCAGTGAACAGGGTAAAATCTCCAGTCATGTGCCTTGAGCACCCACTATACAAATACCAAAGATTCTTTCTGCTTCCCTGCACAAAAAAAAATCTAATCAAGTTGATTTTGGTACCCAAGTTTCCTTGGGTCCTGTCTTGTTAGCCTTTTTCTTTGGTTTCTTAGGCTTGTCTTCATTTGACTTAGGCATTTGAGATTCATCCTTAGCCAATTGAATAGAACCCTTAAATCCATTCATCATTGCAGAATTATCATGCACAGGCTGATTAACATGGAAAGTCATATTTTGTGCAAACATGTTATTCCAGTAAGGCATGCTAAATGGCATTTGTGGCATACTAAATGCAGCATAGTAAGGATTTTGTGCAAATGGCATAATAGCAAACAATGCATTCAAATTACGTGCAGACATAACATTCATAGGCATTGTAGGCATGCTGGGAAATGAAGGAGGTGCAGAAATGGGAGCAGGCATAACAAGTTTTCAATTAACAGATAAATGATTAATACTACCACACTTAACACAGGTTTTTTTGGTACATATTTATTAGGTATGTAGTTGTTGTATTTGTTAATTCCTACTTTCCCATTCCTATTGTTTTCTTTTTAGACTCTGTTCTCACTTCAATTTTCTCCAATCTGTCATTTAATTGCTTAATGGACTTATGCCCTACATTGACTCTCTTGTTCTGTTTCACTTAACTTGTTTCTCCTGGAACAAAGTTCTTAGAAACTGATCCATATTTTTCATTTATTTATTTAGCTTAGCTTTGCTGACTGGTTTACTTTCACTCAACGGATGTGGCTCATTGTCTTTCGATGGATAATCCTTTTAATTATTCGATGGATAATGTTCATCATTCGTCGAATCCACATCCGTTGAAAGTCCTTCAACCAAATTGGAATCAAGCTTCTCCTTGCTCTTTTTCCAGGCTGCATCACATAAAGATTCTATACCTTGAACTTTAGTAATTTGAGCATGGAAATCTCTAGATGATTTCCATGCCTTAATTACTTCCTGTTCTCGTTCAAGCTTCTTTCTTAAAATCTACTCTTTCTTTAAGGATTCAGTTAGTTCATCTTTAGCAATCCTGTATTCTATCTTTAATTTCTCAAACTCAACAAACTGAGTTTCTAACACATTGTTTCTTTCACTTAAAAACAAATTATTCTCTTTAAGTTTGGTGTTTTCTTTAGTGAGAGACTTGAGTGTAACACACAGATGGTATAATTCAGTAGACATATCATTGATAGCATCATTACACTTAGCTTTAGATAAATATGCTAGATTAGTGGTGATTACCTGATTGCTGGATGAACTGACTTCTATTTCATCTGATTTGGCCATAAGTGCTAGATTGACATAACTTGTATCTTCATCCTCTTCTAATCCATCTGTAGCCCAGTCATTTTCTTGAGTGATGAAAGCCCTTTCCTTTTGTTTGAGCAACTCAAAATATTTCTGTTTATAATCAATAGGCTCAAACTTCTTTTTACCAGAATCAGACTTTCTGCCTTCATTAGCAAAATGACCTGCCAAGCCACACTTGAAACATTTGAATTTGGACTTATCAACCATGTTTCTATTTGGCTTGGATGCTCCAAAATTCTTCTTGAATTTGAGCTTGGCTAATCTCCTGGATAGAAAAGCAAGATGCTCATCTATGTCATCCATGTCATCTTGACTAAGATTGTCTTCATGTTCATCTACTAGCCCTTTTCCCTCGCCTTCACAAACTCTATGGTTTGGTGCAAATTCAACAACTTCAACCTTTGTCTCCTTCTCCTTTTCTTGCTCAGCAACCAATACAATGGATCCTCCCTTCTTTCTTCCTTTCTCCATCTTCTCATCTTGCTCTATTTCAAGCTCATAAGTCTTTAGAATCCCATACAGTCTATCCAAGGTGAATTCCTTATAATCTTGATAATTTTTCAATGAGACTGTCATAGGCTTCCATTCTTTTGGCAGAGATCTAAGGAATTTGAGGTTTGAATCTTTTGTTTGATAGATCCTTCCATGCAATTTTAGAGTATTCAGTAATTTTTGAAATCTACTGAAAATGTCAGTGAGTGACTCACTTTCTTCACTGTGAAAATGCTCATATTGCTGAATCAAGAGTTGCATTTTATTTTTCTTTACCAACTCAGTTCCATCATATATAACTTGAATTATGTTCGAGACATCCTTAGCAGTTTTGCAGTTTATGATGTTGTCAAACATGTCACCATCAACACCATTAAACAAAATGTTAATGGCCTTTTTATCCTTATGAACTTGTTCAATATCAGGATCAAACCATTCTACTCTAGGCTTTAGGATAGATGGTTCATTTCCTGTAGCAGCTCTCATAGGGACATGTGGACCTTTCTCAATGTAGTCCACATATGCTTCATTTTGGGATAGGAGATGCAGGTGCATCTTTACCTTTCAATGGTGATAGTTGTCTTTGTCCAGAAATGGAATCTTTACTCTAACATCTTTTTTACTCATTTTGTTAGTTGTTGTGATCTTTAAACTCTTAATTCTTCAAGAGCTTGCTCTGATACCAATTGTTATTGCCAAAAAATCTAAACACGAATTGCAGAAGGGGGGTTGAATGTAATTCTGGCTTCTTTTTAATTTTAAGAACAGTTCTACTATAAATATATAACTGTGTTTGATTTAGAAATTGTGCGGAATGAAAGTAGTAAAGAAATCAAATCACGAAGTAATCAAATACAAGTATTTAAAAACTTTATGGTGGATTGAACTTTTCCACCAGAGATATATATTAAGTTGAGAACTCTGTGTAACAAAATTGTTCACAGCTGCTTACAAGTTGAAATACAAGAACTGAGAAATTCTTTACATATTTTGCCTTATCTATTTCTCAGGTAATTGCTTACTTTCTTGGATACAATTCAACTTGCTACCCTTGGTTTATATATCACCAAGTTACATGATCAAAGGACAAGATAATAAGACAAACTGTACCTAGTCTAACTTTATGCTGCTACACTTCTCTTTCCAGTATCTTTGAATATAATCTGTTTAGTATGGAAATGGAAATGCTTCTTTGTTCTCTAAATCCTTCAAACAGGCTGCCACATTCCATTTGCATACAACCAATGCTGTGACTGTCAATTCACTATCAACTGCTCTTTTGAATTTGAATATACGTTGGAACTTAGATTGATCATCCATTGGAAATCTGTTTGATCATCCGTTGAAACTCTGGTTGATCATCCGTCAATACTTATGTTGATCATCCATTGAAGCTTTGTGAATCATCCGTTGAGATTATCTTTTTGGAAGTTAACTCTATTTCATTCATACAAGATTACAAGGCATCTAATATTCATAATTCACCATCCTATCTTGCATATTAATCTAGTAGTCAACATGACTTAAACATTCTACAACACCTAGTTCACTAAGACATTTAAGTATGCAGATATGTGCTACTAATCTTATTGTACATAAGCTACTCTTTCAACGGATGTTGAAATGATCATCCGTTGAAAGCTACAAATTCACTTAAATAAAATCTACTTAGTGTTTTGTTCAAGTTATCATCAAGTACACAACATATTCCTAACACCGGTTAATGGGACTAACGGATAAATCTTACTAATACGTATTCATACCTATTCTTTAATTAATAACCTTAACTATTTTTTAATCATATTCATGTACGTACTCATATATATTGATATAATTAAAGTGCTAGCAAGGAGGAAATGATATAGCTATGCAGAACAAGAATATACCATACTCTTTCTTTAATCATGCAATTCATTTTAGTCAAATAGATATCTATAAATTTGGTTTCATATTTTAGATTACCATCAACATATGTGCTCGCAAGAGAGAAGAGTATTTAGCTGATTAGGAGTGTTATAAATTTCAAACTGAGCACTTTTTGGCTATTTTGTTCTTACAGGTTGACGATGCACCGGGATTTGTTGGAACTATTCATGCATGCAAATTTATAGATGGGATTTTATTCTAAGAGTTGCCCAAACCCTGATACTACTGTGCAAGATTATGTCAATAAGCACATAGCATATCACATTGCATATTCTCAGCTGCTCCTAAAAGCCTTAATAAGATAGCACTTTCATTATTGTTTTTTTGGTAGCACAACTTATTAAATTTTTTGCTGGAATAAATTTCTGACCTCCATTCATGAATAGCAGAGTTTGTGCTATTTCATTTAAGAAAATCACTTTGCAGGTTGTGAAGTAATATACTGTGCAATTATCGAATTGAGTTTTTTAAGTATTTTATGTTGTTACGAAATTTAAAGTGAATTTCATTAAAAAAATCGATCAACAACCGTTTCATAAACATAAAATTAGACCACTTCAACATATTTGTTTTGGAACGAACAATCAAAATTGTGGGGACTGTATTTTAATCTTCATTTTAGAAAAACATAATAGTTGTAGTTTATAAAGAAAATAGTAAATAATATTGGAAATAATTAAATATTGTATATAACAAAAATCCCGTGTGTGAAGCACATGCTATATTACTATTTCTTTGTAATTAGTGAACCAAACAATATTTTGGACACTTGTTTATAATTGACTATTTTAATCCTATCAATACCATTAAGTAAATGTATGTCTACAACTTTATGAATTAAAGTATACATAATAAATCTAGGAAATAAAATTTTCTTACCTCTAGTGGCCAAAGGCATTGTGAGCCTTGTGCTGAGTTCTTCCAGGATCAATAGCCCCACATTAATGTGCCTGTTGTGAGTCATGGAGAACATCGGATTTTGGACCATACTGGATATATTATTATACCCAGTGTTCCTGCAGGTAAAGGTTCTCACTATTGAGTCAAACAAGAATGACCATTCCCTCCTTAGATGCTTCTCGTTGAAGCTGGCATGGTTGATCTTCTTACTGTAATTTATGAAATCCATAAATTCATCTAACTCCTTTTGAGTTGGTACCTCCATCATGCTGTTAGTAGGGATTCCTAGTGCCTTGTTGATATCATTCTCATCAAATTTTACTTGTTGGCATTGGATTGAACAGTTTACCACCAAAGACACAGCTTGATTCTCATGCACAACAGTCTTAACAACAACTGAATTCCAGAAGTCATTGAGAACATCCTAGTACAGGATAGGATTAGCATTTAAGGCACCTGCAAAGTAAGTCTCATATAAAAACTTGAGAAAGCTCTTGAAACTGTCAGAAGCTTGGTTAGCATCAGTAAAGGCTAAGTAGTTGGTACCGTCCTTTGGGATAACAACTCTAACAGTGTTTGAAGCCATTTTAAGTGTTTGAATTTGAGTGGGTAAGAAATTTGAGAGAGAAAGAACTCGAAATGAGAGAGAATGGTTATGGGTTGTAAAAACTAGGTCAATTGAGATCTCGAAAGCGTAAAGAGGGGTTATGTCGAGATGTCTGGGTATTTATATAAAAAGATAAGTGACTTGTCGAGAAGAAGAAATAAATTGTTGGAATTTTCTTATCAAGAAGTCACGTGAATAAATACATACATATCGAAATGTCATTGTCTTTACTCTTATCGGGAACTAGATAGTGACTTATCGAGATGTCAAATAAAAAACCAGTTTGTCCTGAATGGACTGAATTTTTCCAATTTTTATTTTAATAGATCAAAATAAAATTAAAATAATTTTATATCAAAAGTATTTTATGAAAATAAATAAATTAAATTATTTCAGTTCTGAGTTATCAAGAAGTCTAAAATGTATACTTTTAGAGAACTCTATGAATAAACATATGTCGAGATCTCTACAAGACTTATCGAGAAGTCATAATGAGGCTTGTCGAGAAGTCCTTCAAGAAGTCAGGAAAAAGACTTATCAAGAACTCTATTGAGAAGTCTCAAAATTACTTGTCGAGAAGTCATTTAGACTTATCGAGAACTCGGTTCTCTATATACTTTTGTTCTTTTCAACTCTTTCTTATATTAATTTCACATATTAAAAATGTAAATTAACCGTTAGATAGTTTTTCTTAGAATTTAAAAATTTCCAAGTTGAATTTTAAATTCAGAAAAATAAATATATAGAGAATTATGAAATATTTAGAAATCATATTCCAGTTAATTTCCAATTAAATCAAATTAATTTTGATTTATCAAAAATTAATTTGCTGCAATAAATTAGCCGAGTTCTTGCCTTTAGTATGAAGAATTTAACATTTCAATTTCACTAACAAGTCTAATGAAAGTTGCTTCATCCAAAGGTTTAGTGAAAATGTCAACTAATTGTTTTTCTGTTGGAACAAGAATGAGCTCAATAATACCATTTGTAGCTTGTTCTATAATAAAATGGTACCTTACATCCTCAATAATAGCATTTGTAGCATGTTCTATAATAAATGGTAGCTTACATCAATGTGCTTAGTTCTAAAATGATTAACTGTATTAGCAACAATAGATATGGCACTAGTATTGTCACACATAATTGGATTTTTGTGTAACACTAGGCCATAGTCCATTAGTTGATTTCTAATCCAAAGAACTTGATCACAACAACTTCATGCAGCTATATATTCAGCCTCAACTATAGAAGTTGACACAGATTGCTACTTCCTACTGTACGAAGATAGAAGTCTTTGTCCAAGAAATTGTCTGCTTACACTAGTACTTTTCCTATCAACCCTACAAAATTTGCATCTGTGTATCCAACAGCTTCAAATCATGTTCCCTTAGGATACCATAGTCCCAAGTTTGGTGTTCCCATTAAGTATCTGAAACTCCTCTTCACAACTATCAAATGTGATTTCTTAGGTTTAGCTTGATATCTAGCATACATACATGTTGCAAACATGATGTCTGGTCTGCTAGCAGTTAAGTACAGCAAAGATCCAATCATTCCTCTATAACCTGAAATATCTATACTTTTTTCTTTCTTATCTTCATCCAACTTTGTAACTGTAGACATAGGTGTTGATGTAGGTGAACAATCAACTATTCCAAATTTTAAATAAATCTTTAACATACTTGGTTTGGCTGATGAAGATTCCATCACTTTTTTGGCTGAATTGAAGTCCAAGAAAGTAGCTTAATTATCCCATTATCCTCATCTCATATTCACTCTGCATGAGTCTTGAAAATCTCTGGCATAATTTTTCATTTGTAGAACCAAAAATGATATCATCCACATAGATTTGAACTAGGATCATATCACCACAATATTGCTTGTAGAATAACGTCTTGTCAATTGTTCCTCTAGTAAATCCATGTTTGAGCAGAAATGTTGACAGTGTATTATACCAAGCTCTAGGTGCTTGCTTCAAACTAAAAAGAGCTTTTAGCAGTTGATAAACAAAATCTAGAAATTATGGATCTTCAAATCCAGGCGACAGTTACACATAAACCTCTTCTTTTAACTCACCATTAATGAATGTACTTTTTACATCTATTTGATAAACTTTAAAATTTGAGTGTGTAGCAAATGCAAGAAAGAGCCTTATTGCTACAAGTCTTTCAACTGGAGCAAAAGTTTCATCATAATCAATTCCTTCTTCCTGTGAGTTGCCTTTTGCAACTAACCTTTCTTTTTTCCGTGTTCCAATTCCATTTTCATCCATTTTGTTCCTGTACACCCACATTGTTCCAATTATGCTTTTGTTCTTTGGGGCAGGAACCAACTTCCAAACTTTGTTTCTCTCGAATTGATTTAGCTCTTCTTGCATGGCAGATATCCAATCAGGATCAAGTAGAGCTTTCTCAATTTTCTCAGGCTCAATTTATGAAAGAAAGCATGCATGTAGACATTTATTTAAAGTTACACTTCAAGTCCTCATTCCAGCATTTGGATCACCAATAATTACATCTCTTAGTTAGCCAGAGAACTGATCTTCATAGACAATGCCTTTAGTTGAGTAGTGATAGCCGTAGCTGTATCCACTTCAAGAACTCCTGCTACCTTGCCCCGTGGAAATCTCTGGGTTGGATATTGATATTCATTAGCAGCCATCAGTTCAATTAGATCATAAGCTTCGTCATAGCACTTTACCTATAATTGATAAGTGGCATTTTATACCACTTAGAACGTCTTAAAATAGCTTAAATTGGTGCCTTGAAATCAAGTATTTTGTGTATTTGATGCATTTTTCTAGTGTTTATGCATTTTCCAGTAGGGTCCTGAGTGCCCGCTCAGCTATGCTGAGCGGCCGCGCAGAAGGCTGAGCGCCCGCTCAGCTATGCTGAGCGGCCGCGCAGGGTCGGGAAATTAAATAATTATTTTAAGACTTCTACTTCTGTTTGGCTTCCAACTTCTATGTAATCTGAGTTTTATGGGACTATTATATAAGTAGATTTGGAGACGTTTTCACAAGGTTGGATCGTGGTATTAAGCAAGGAGCGAAGGAGATAAGGAAGAAGACCGTTTTAGCACACAGCAACGAAGAGGAATCATATTTTCTTGGGATTCTTTATTTTGTTGTAACGTTGGATGCTAGTTTTCTTACTTTGAACCTAATTACTCTTGTGACGTACTCTGGTTTAATATAATTAGTTTAGTTATTATTCTTTTGTGTTTGTTTATCATGTTTTCATATGAACCCATGATGACGATAAGTGCTATTATGGGCTAATCGTGATCATGGGGTCGTAACGGATTTACTATGGAATTCTTTAGTTAATTGTTTAATACCTTAGTGTGTGATGATTGTATGATATCTAGTATTGGTTGTGCGTATTCGTCTTATGTGCGTCACGAACATATAAGATAGGGTGTTAGTCTCTTGTGAAGCGACGGTGGATCATGAGATTTAGAACTTGCCATGCTAGCATAGGTTCATGTATGATGTGCATGATTAGTGGGTAACTCTAACAGTTTTATTCGCCCTGTGTAATCAAAAGGAATAACTTGTGCTTAAATCGTTATGTTGTCAATTTCTGTAGACATATAGGAACTCAACATAATTGATGACTATTCAACTTCTATCTTAATTGTGGATGCTTGGTAGAATGGTATTAGTACAATGAAAGTTGGCTTTTATCAGTTTCGTGTTATTCGATTAATATCATCATTGTTGTATGCTAAGGGTAATAACAATAACTATTGAAGGAAGTAGTAATGAAGTTATGATCTCATGAGTGTTTTAATATTGTTAATTCGAAGTGTTAATTAAGTGATTAATTAAGTAGTTAATTGTAGTTAATATTTAGTCAACAATTCTAAGTGTTAGTGTCTTAACATTGAGAAGTAATCATAAATTGGTGAGTGAGTTTAATTAAACAATAATTAGTCTGAGTCTCTGTGGGAACCAACTAGAAAGTATTCTATATTACTTGGGAACGCGTATACTTGCGTGTATTATTAGCGTGTGTTTTCGCCCTAACAAGTTTTTGGCGCCGCTGCCGGGGACTCGGCGTATTTGTTTAGTTTATGTACTTACCATCATTGGTCGTTAGGACTCAGTGATTAGGACGTATTTGTTACTTATTATTTCTGGTCGTGTTTCAGGTACTTTAGCGAGCGTTTATGCAAACTCATTCTCGTACTCGCAAGAGGACTTTAGATACAGCTGAGGAGACAGACGAAGTTCTTGATATTCCGGATAAGATAGATTTTGAAGATTCGGATTCAGGAACTGAGCAGAAAGAACCAGTAATCATGGGTGATCGTATTGTTCAGGCTGATCCAGCTCTTATGGACTTTTCTCGGCCTAAAATTGATGATATTCAGTCAAGCATTCTTCATCCGGCTATTCAAGCTAACACCTTTGAAATCAAGCCGGGCACTATTCAGATGGTGCAGAATTCTGTTTCTTTTGGAGGAGCTGCGACTGAAGATCCCAACATGCACATAAGGAATTTTGTTGAGATCTGCAGCACTTTCAAGTATAATGGGGTGACTGATGAGGCTATCAAGCTGAGGCTTTTCCCATTCTCACTGAGGGACAAAGCTAAGGATTGGTTACATTCTGAACCAGCTGGGTCCATCACTACTTGGCAAGATCTTGTACAAAAGTTTCTGGTGAAGTTTTATCCGATGGCAAAGACTGCTGCTATGAGGAGTGCTCTTACTCAGTTTACGCAGCAAGCTACAGAATCTATGTGCGAAGCTTGGGAACGCTACAAGGAAATGTTGAGAAAGTGTCCACATCATGGAATGCCCAATTGGATGGTGATCACTGGTTTCTATAATGGTTTGGGGGCCCAATCTCGGCCCATGCTCGATGCAGCAGCTGGAGGCGCCTTATGGGCCAAAAGCTATACCGAGGCTTATAATCTTATCGAGACTATGGCTGCAAATGAGCATCAAAACCCAACTCAGAGGATGATGCCTGGGAAGGTAGCAGGTATTCTGGAAGTCGATGCAGCCACCGCTATTGCAGCGCAGCTCCAAGCGCTGTCGATGAAGGTTGATTCTCTAGCTACATATGAAGTTAATCAAATAGCCATGGTCTGTGAGCTTTTTGCAGGTTCTCATGCTACGGATCAGTGTTCTCTTGTCAACGAATCTGTTCAGTATATGAATAATTATCAGCGACAACAGCAGCCTGTGCCAGCTACTTATCATCCTAACAACAGAAATTATCCAAATTTCAGCTGGGGTAATAATCAGAATGCTATTCAGCCACCATATCAGCAAGGTGTGAGTAAACAGTTTAATCCACCTGGATTCCAGCAACCACAGCAGTATGCTCAAAGGCAATCATATTCTCAACAGGGAAGTGCAGCTGCACCTACTAGTGCTAATTTTGAGGAACTTAAGCTGTTATGCAAGAGTCAGGAGGTTTCTATCAAGAACTTGGAAAATCAAATCGGTCAAATAGCCAATGTATAACACCCCCAGATCCGGGGTCGGGGATCCGGGTCGTCACGGTCTTTCTTTCCACAATATCACTTCACTTAATTAATAATAATAACCTTATGCTGTGACCCCACACTAACACACACCACAACCCGTTATAGTCTCAGAGATGAAATTTAAATAAGTACAAGTCTTTAAATCTACAATTTAAAAGTTATTACAACCCAAAATGATTACTTGATAAATTTACAGTTAATTGCCATTATCTGCCACAAGTTATAATTATACATAATTTGATTCTCAAAAGTAGATGGTCTGAACTACAATGGATCTACCTCTGCAGCTATAGCAGCTACAACATCATCGAGAAGACGCGGGACGCTTCCCATGCGCTTGCGCTGGGTCTGCTGGAGTCTGGCCATCTCTCCTAACTGTTGTTGTGTGATGAAGAAATAAAGCAAGAGTGAGCCTTACAGCTCGCAAGATAATACATAGTGATAACAATAATATAAGTATCTAAATGGATACTTACTAGAATCTTTATCGTGTGTAAGATAATTACTTACTAGATATAAGTAAAAACAAGGAATGAAGTTACCAATACTTCACTACACTTATATCATTTATAAAGCTACTTGAACTACCACCGTTCAAAGTATTATAAGTTTTAAAAAAAACATCCCATAGATGAGACCACAAGTTAAGACTTGAATAGATTCAATCTTTGAAATATTATTGAATGAAATGAAGTTACGAGATACTTCATTAAGTCCCGATATATATATCCACATATATATCTCTTTAAACATTTCCTGGAACCTCTGTTATGTAAAGTATGAACAGAGTTTGAAACATCCAATGAATTTTGGAAAGGAAAAGAATTTTGGCATAAACCAGATATCTTGCTGATCAGGCAAAGATACCAATAAGTAACCTTTTCTACTAGTAGATGGATTAATCCCCCACCGGTCATCACCCTGGCCACATAAGGACCTTGTGCTGGACCGCCACCCGGCCTCTTACGCGTTGATGGACTGCCACCCAGCCACTTACACTTTCATAGACCGTACCCCGGCCTGTCACTTATGCCGACTCAATTAGATGGGCTTACTTCCCGAACATTGGGCAAGTAATCAATTCATTTACCAAAACTGCAACCTCGTTGCGAATATAAAATACACCACAGAGCCGGATTCCCCAGGTTTTGAGCGAGTATTTAAATCCCCTTAAAAAAAAGGAAGATCTTAAATATAAAAATGAGTTTTGGGATCCGCTCTGACTTTAAAAATCATTTTGAAGACTCGAAAACACTTTATAGAGTGTTTGGAGTAAAGCTGATTTAATGAAGTAAATCAATCCCCAGAATATTTAGAAAATGACTGAATATTATTAATTAAATAATATTCCCATAAAGAATAATCTTTATAAAAATAATTGAAGTAGAAGTATTAAAACTTATACTTGAAACGAGTATTAAATAACCAAAGATATACTTATATGAAAGTATTATCTTTATTTGAATAATCGAAAATAAGTTTGATTATTGACACCTTATTCTTTAATAAAATAAAGAATATATTTCAGTAATAAGCGGAGTCATAATACCTCGAATGAATATTATAAATAATATTCATTAAATAAAATAAAGGAGTCATACATCCTCAAATGAATATCCAAGTAATATTCAATAAATAATATAAAGGAGTCATAAGTCCTCGAATGAATATTCAAGATAATATTCATTAATAAAATAAAGTTATCGAATAAACCTTATTCGATTAATAGTTTTGAAAACTATAACCATATATATATATATATATAAAATCTACTCGGGATCCTCGACTCCCGGTTTTAGAAAATGTTTTCACCTTTGGGTCCCTATACTAAGGGTATATGCAAATTACCGCTATTCTCTAGCATAGGTATTATTAACTGAACCAACAGATATATATTTCAAGAATATGAAACAGGCATGCATATATACCATATCACATGCTACAATATATCGCAAGAATTTGCTAAATAACCAATATGCATTTATCGCAAGATCATGCATATACAAATGTATACATCACAACAACAGTATAACGGATAAAATACTTGCCTGAGCGACTTGGGGTGATAAAAGGCTCGGGACGAGTCTGGTAACCTATAAACAACAAGTAAGTTGGAATTAAACCAAAATCACTTGTAAATCTATACTTTAAATAACTTAGACTCTAACGCTTGTTTTGCGCTCACTGATTTGCTTAAGTCACTCGGGTACCCTCGGCTCCACCATTTTTAATAATTTAACCTTTACGAGTTTTAAAGTGATTCCTTCGCGAGTGTCTTACCAACTGCCTAACACACTTACCATAAATGTTTCATACATTAATTAACCCTTTTTGGTCTTCAACCTATATTTCAAAGTAAGGCGAGGGAAAAAGTTTCGTTCGCGAAACGCCGTTACTTAAAACGGTCGTTTCTCCTAAACCGTGCATCGGAATCGAACGAACTACATATCAAAACGAAGCTCGTAACATGAGCTATCTAAAAATGGCAGTGGTCATAATCTAGCAGGGGGTTCTCGGGTCCTAATGCTATGCACAAAAACAGTCCAAAGAAAATCGGACGTTACAACGGCTATGTTTACGCGATTTCCCAATTTTAAACCATTCAAAACCAACCACAAACCAACCTCAAATCCAACATACAACCAACATCCATCCTTATCACATCATAACAACCTCAACCAATTCAATTTAATCATTCATACTTATGCCTAAGCTTAACTTTAATCATACTTAAGTTCTTTTAATCAAAACCACAACATTTACCATTCCATTTCACTACCATTTCAAATCCCAAACTCTAATCACAACAACAAGCTACAATAGCACCCTACTAATCAAAATCATCTTATAATATATAGGAATATAGGGTTTGGAGATGGTATACCTTCCTTGAAGTGGTGGGAGGAGCTAGGAAGCCTTAAGAAGCTTTGAGAAGTCTTAGGAAAGCTTGGATCTTCAAGAAAAACAAGAAAACTTCAAGTTAAAGAACTTGAAAACACTATTCATTGTCTTCTTCTTTGATTAAATGAAGAAGATTGAGAAGGAATTAATGGCTTAAACTCATGATATAGTCCTAACTAAGCATGAAGATGATTAGGGAATTATCTTACCAATTTAGGAGGCTTGGATCTTGAGTTTTGAAATTCTTTGCCTTTAAAATGCTAAAAAGCCGAGAGCTCTTCAAGAACAAGCCTTGGTTGCTTTTTGATTTTTGATGAAAATGATTTTACTTGGCTTGGTTGATTTGTTTTTGTGTTTGCTTTAGTCAATTACCTTCTTGCCCTTGAATTTGTGTGGTTCTCATTCAACCACACCTCCTTCCTTCCCATGTCATGCTTGTGTCATCCTCATGATGTCATCCTCCCTTCCTTGTCCTCTTTCTATTGGTTGGATGACATCATTCCCACTAATCCCTTTGATTAACTTCCTAATCGTTTGCCTAATGACCGCTGATCTGTTATACGGTTCGCTTAACTTTCGTTCTCGTTTATCATTTGAAGGATCATACCCGGGATCTTATTACTTAGGTTCCCTTAACCTTTCTCAATATATTATATTCCTTTTTATGATCCTCTATTATAATCCTTTAATTTAAATCCTTTTTATCATGTTACCTTATACTCAATTCTCTCCGTATCTTGTGGATTTCCGGGAAAAACCAAAGTGTTCGGAATTGGATTCTGACGATCTTTACATACACTTATATACTTCATAGAGTACTAATAATATCCCAGAATATCCATAACAGAACCCCTACATAGTGTGGTGTGAAAAGTTTTCTCATTCAGCAAAAACACTATTCATAAGGGTTACAAAAAAGTTGAAAATTTTGGGGTTATTACAGTCTCCCCTCCTTAAAAGGATTCCGTCCCGGAATCAAACAGAAAACAAATGGGGGTACTTTTCTAGCATTGTGCTCTCTAGTTCCCAAGTTGATTCTTCCACATTATGATTTTGCCATAGTACTCTTACTAGCTTGATCACTTTGTTCCGAAGCACCTGCTCCTTCTTATCCATAATCCTTACTGGCTTCTCCACGTAAGTTAGATCTGGCTGCATATCCACCTGCTCGTACTCCACTATGTGCCTGGCATCCCGATGATACCTCCTTAGCATTGATACATGGAACACATTATGAACTTGTTGCAAATTAGGGGGTAGGGCTAGCTCGTAAGCTAACTTTCCAATCCGTCTTAATATCTCAAAAGGTCCAATGTATCTTGGGCTTAGTTTTCCTTTCTTTCCGAACCTCATTAATCCCTTCCAAGGGGATACTTTCAACAGTACTAAGTCCCCTACTTCATATTCCTTGTCCTTTCGGGCTAGGTCTGCATATTTCTTTTGTCTGTCTTGGGCTGCTACAAGTCGCCCTCTGATAAGATCCACTATATCTTTGGTCCTTTGGACCACTTCGGGTCCGAGCATCTTCCGCTCTCCTACTTCATCCCAGTACAAGGGAGATCGACACCTTCTTCCGTACAGGGCCTCATAAGGCGGCATTCCGATGCTAGAATGAAAGCTATTGTTATAAGAAAACTCGATCAACGGCAAGTGATCATCCCAACTTCCTTTAAGGTCTATTGCACAGACTCTCAACATATCCTCTAGTGTCTGGATGGTCCTTTCACTCTGTCCATCCGTTTGGGGATGGTACGCGGTACTCATATTTAACTTGGTCCCCGCACATTCCTGAAAGCTCTTCCAAAATCTGGAGTTGAACCTGGGGTCTCGGTCTGAGACAATGGACGCCGGGACTCCATGTCGTGTCACTATTTCCTTAAGGTAAATGTCCACCAGTCTATCGACTGTGTATCTTTCATTGATAGGAATGAAATGAGCTGACTTTGTCAGTCGGTCTATAATTACCCAAATGGCATCGTGATTGGCTTTCATCCTTGGCAAGCCTACAACAAAATCCATCGCTATCTGTTCCCATTTCCATTCGGGAATCTCCAGGGGTCGCAAAAGTCCACTGGGTCTCTGGTGCTCTGCCTTTACTCTTTGGCAAGTCAAACACTTGTTCACCCATTCTGCTACGTCCCTCTTCATGTTGGGCCACCAGTAATATTCCTTCAAATCCCTATACATCTTGGTACTTC
This sequence comes from Apium graveolens, assembly GCF_009905375.1. Taxonomy (NCBI): domain Eukaryota; kingdom Viridiplantae; phylum Streptophyta; class Magnoliopsida; order Apiales; family Apiaceae; genus Apium; species Apium graveolens. The sequence goes on along the minus strand of NC_133649.1, from coordinate 182,865,897 downwards.
CCGGGTGAATGGAATACCTGGAACTATGGCTTTCATCCAAAATCTCATCTTTAAGTTCTTGAACATTCGGAACCCAAATTCGGTAGGAGTACCTCATTATCCCTTTATCATCTTTCTCGGTATGGATCTCCTCTCCAGTCATTGACTCTCTGCCTTCATTCATTATTTTCTCCTGGCACAATCTGATCTTTTCCAATAACTCTGGCTGCATTGAGATCTCAAAAAGCTTTTCAGTTCCGGTTCCGGTTACCTTTACTTCTATTTCCATTCTCTCAAAATCCTTTATCAACTCTTCCGAAGTCGTTATCATTCTGAGTCTTTCCTTTCTACTAAGGGCATCAGCCACCACATTGGCTTTCCCTGGATGATAGAGAATCTCACAATCATAGTCCTTGATTAGTTCTAACCATCTCCTCTGGCGCATGTTGAGCTCTTTCTGCGTAAATATGTACTTGAGGCTCTTATGGTCTGTGAAAATCTCGCACTTCTCTCCATACAAGTAGTGCCTCCAAATTTTTAAAGCAAATACTATTGCCGCGAGCTTAAGGTCATGAGTAGGATATCTAACCTCGTATTCCTTCAGTTGTCTCGATGCATACGCAATAACTTTACCGTGCTGCATAAGCACACATCCTAATCCTTTGTGCGACGCGTCACTATATATCACAAAATCTCCTTTTCCGTCTGGCAATGCCAATACCGGAGCCGTTATCAACCTTTTCTTTAATTCCTGAAAACTGCTCTCGCATTTCTCCGTCCATTCAAACTTCTCTGTCTTACGAGTAAGTCGTGTCAAAGGGGCTGCGATCTTCGCAAAGTCCTGTACAAATCTACGATAGTAGCCGGCCAATCCTATGAAACTCCTTACCTCTGTGGGTGTGGTTGGCCTTTCCCAATTTGAGACCGCCTCTATCTTGGAGGGGTCGACCAATACTCCCTCTCTATTGATCACATGTCCTAAAAACTGTACTTCATTCCGCCAGAATTCACACTTCGAGAATTTGGCATATAACTGCTCCTCTCTGAGTATTCCTAGAGCTATCCTCAAATGCTCTGCATGTTCTGCCTCAGTCCTTGAGTAGATCAAAATATCATCGATAAAAACTATCACACACTTGTCCAAGTACTTCTTAAATACTCTATTCATTAAATCCATGAAAGCCGCTGGGGCGTTGGTTAATCCAAAGGACATTACCAAGAACTCATAATGCCCATACCTGGTACGGAACGCTGTCTTGGAAATATCTTCGGGTTTAATCTTTAGTTGGTGATATCCAGTTCTCAGGTTGATCTTGGAAAAATAAACAGCATCCTTTAGCTGGTCAAACAGATCGTCTATTCTAGGCAATGGGTACCTGTTCTTTATGGTTAGCTTGTTCAACTCTCGATAGTCTATGCACAACCTCATGCTCCCATCTTTCTTCTTAACAAATAAAACTGGTGCTCCCCACGGAGACACACTGGGTCTTATTATACCCTTATCCAAGAGTTCCTGCAATTGGATAGCTAATTCCTTTATTTCTAACGGGGCTAACCGGTAAGGTGCTTTTGAAACTGGCGCCGTCCCTGGGGCCAACTCAATAGCAAATTCAATCACTCTATCGGGTGGTAATCCCGGAAGGTCTTGTGGGAATACATCTTCAAATTCGTTGACTACTGGAATATCTTGTAAGTTGGGCACCTCCTTCTGCGTGTCCACCACATAGGCTAGGTAGGCCTCACTTCCTTTTCGTAGCATCCGTTTGGCCTGAGCCATAGTCAAAAATTTCTGCGTCTGCCTCTTTCCTCTAAATATAACTTCTTTCTTCCCAGGGATATTTAACTTAACTTTCTTCCCTTTACAGTCTATCTGAGCATTGTTGCTAGATAGCCAGTCCATTCCCAAAATCACATCAAACTCCCCTAATTTAAAAGGAATCAGATCAACACTGAAAGATTGCTCCCCTATGCCTATCTCACAGGCGGGGTGAATCTGGATAACAGGAATAATTTCATGATTGGCTATTTCTACTTGTAAGGGTTCTATCAAGGGTTCAGCCTTAAGTCTTAACTTATGCGCAAGGTCCTTTGATATAAAAGATTTAGTTGCTCCCGAATCAAATAAAACATTTGCACTGACTGAATTTAGAGAAAGGGTACCTGCTATCACATCTGAATCTTTCATAGCATCCTGGACTGTCATGTTGAAAGTCCTCGCAGTAGGTGGCTTATTGGAAGCAGCCCTGCTTGCTCCCGAAGCTGCTGGTTTGTTCATTGGGCATTCCCTCTTCCAATGACCTGGGCGTCCGCACTGATGACAAGTAGCGGTTGGAACGACGGCAGGGGTTGATGATGGGCACTTATTTGAGTAGTGGCCTTCCCGACCGCACTTAAAATAGGTTACTGGCTTTCCTTTACACTCCCCAGTGTGATTCCTTCCACATATGTTACAGGCTGGCAATGGGGGTCGAGACTGGTTGGAATAGGACATTCTTGACTTCTGGCCGCCCTGGCTCACACTCACACTCATTGGCCGCTTAAACCCAGTGTTCCTTCCTGGTAGGGACACTGCTCCTCGATTAAATCTAGTTTGGAAGCTCCTTCCTGCGGAACCTCCACCCATGCTCATACTTTTCCTCTTTATTCCTTTCTTCTCTCTTTCCTTCTGCATCTGTTCACTTCCGACTTCTACAATCGTTGCCTTTTGCACCAGAGTGGCATAGTCCGTAAGCTCAAGGATTGCCACCCTATTCTGAATCCACGGTTTCAGTCCCTGCTGAAACCTCCTAGCTTTCTTTTCCTCGGTGCTCACAAACTCCGGCACAAACCTTGATAACTCAGTAAATTTCGCTTCGTACTCTGCTACAGACAAGTTATTCTGCTTTAGCTCCAAGAACTTGAGCTCCATCTGGTTTTCCATAAACCTCGGGAAATACTTCCCCAGAAACAACTGACTAAATCTCTCCCAGGTTATAATAGCGTCTGTCTCCATATTTTTCTTGGCCTCCCACCAGTAGTTAGCTTCTCCTTTCAGAAGGTAGGTAGCAAATACAGTCTTCTGTGCCTCCTCGGTACTCAAAATCTCAAAAAATATTTCTCCATTTCCTTTAACCATGCCCTTGCCTCAACTGGGTCGGCTGATCCGTGGAACTCAGGGGGCTTAAGGGACTTAAAAGCCCTGAAAGAGTTTACCACTGCATTGTTACTTCCTTGAGGGGGTGGGTTGGGTTGACGTTCCAAATTCTGCCTTAGGAGTTGCATGAACTGGCTCATGGGATCCATGCCTGGGTTTGGTACTGGTTGCTCAACCTCGGTTTCTCCTTCTTCAGCCTCTATCTCAAATCCCTCAATATTATATGTTTCCTCTTCCTCTTCATACAGGGAGTCATCCTGTTCCACATAATCCTTATCTTCCTCTTCACTGTGTTCTTGGTTTCTATTGTCCTGATTATGGCTTCCCTGGTCCTCAGATCCAGGGTTCGCCCTAGTTCCAATCTTTCTTGGCAGCATGATTCTGATAATAATAAAAACAATTATTGGGAAAATTCAACGTTAGGTCACAATCATATACAACATTGTGCCTTGCACAGCTCTTATCATGGGGAGAACGTATATCGCAATTCTATTATTTTAAGAAAGTTCTAATACGAAGTGCAGTAATAATAATGATAAAAACAGTGATCCCGTCACTATGGAACTGAACCGAAAGGAAACAAATATATACATAATGCGAGAAATACCTAGTTTGATCTGGTCAAAAGTACAACAGTGCTACAGTCATCTGTCCCAAAAGTGATACACAAGAGTCTATCTGTCTAGTCAGAAAAAGGGATGCTATATACAAGTCAACTATCCCGGAAAATTGGCTCTTACTAAGGCCTCGGCTAACTAGACAACTAGACTATTCCATCATCAATCCTGAATCACACACCGGAGCGGGTCAGCTCCCAAACCCTTTCCATCGCACGACGGAAGATATAGTCGGCCTGCCGCCTGGAGATCCTACCATGCCTGTCCCCCTGGAGCGATCTGAGCCTCGCTCGGGAGGTGAGCTCTATCCCCGTAAGCTCCCTCCTCAAGGATCGGGGTATAGAAGCCCTAGTCTCATAAGCTCGGGTACGCCTACTCGCCCTCTCTGCATCCAACTTCCTCCTGGCCTCATCTAGTCGGCCCTCGGCAACAGCCACTCGGGTCCTCAATACATCCTGAACATATCCATGAGCTAACGAAGACTGCCTGTGGGCAGGGTCAAGAGGTGGTGAATCCGGAGCCGCTGAGGGTGCCTCCTCGGTCTGCCTAGGCTCGGAAGTATGGGTCTCTGAGCTGTCATCATCAGGAATCCAAGATAGTGGTGGAGGGGTAGGGGCTCTGACCACCGGAAGTGTGGGTAATGGGATACCAGCATACACTACCATAGGTCCAACACGCTCCTCAGCTACTGGGACCTCATCCGGGTCCTCCTCATCTGGAATAGCAATAACCTCTGTCTCTGACTCCTCTGAGGGGTCCTCCTCATCTGAAATAGCAATGACCTCCGTCTCAGGCTCCTCTGAGGGGTCCTCCTCATCCTCCTCCATCTCAGGCTCCTCCTGATCCTCAACATCTAGCAATGCCTCATCATGCTCACGCTCGAACATCTCAGGGTCCTCTATCTCAGGCGCCTACACATTAAACGAGCTAAGTTACTATCATGATACTTATAAGGGTTCCCGTAAGGGTTTTAACTGTCAGCACTACTTTAAGTAGTCCGACCATGAACTTGGCAAGAGTTCTTATTATCTTTGTGAGTTTGTTATTATATCGACGCATCATCTCTGAGGTTTATAACGCTTAGCTCTGATACCATTTCTGTAACACCCCCAGATCCGGGGTCGGGGATCCGGGTCGTCACGGTCTTTCTTTCCACAATATCACTTCACTTAATTAATAATAATAACCTTATGCTGTGACCCCACACTAACACACACCACAACCCGTTATAGTCTCAGAGATGAAATTTAATTAAGTACAAGTCTTTGAATCCTAAATTTAAAAGTTATTACAACCCAAAATGATTACTTGATAAATTTACAGTTAATTGCCATTATCTGCCACAAGTTATAATTATACATAATTTGATTCTCAAAAGTAGATGGTCTGAACTACAATGGATCTACCTCTGCAGCTATAGCAGCTACAACATCATCGGGAAGACGCGGGACGCTTCCCACGCGCTTGCGCTGGGTCTGCTGGAGTCTGGCCATCTCTCCTAACTGTTGTTGTGTGATGAAGAAATAAAGCAAGAGTGAGCCTTACAGCTCGCAAGATAATACATAGTGATAACAATAATATAAGTATCTAAATGGATACTTACTAGAATCTTTATCGTGTGTAAGATAATTACTTACTAGATATAAGTAAAAACAAGGAATGAAGTTACCAATACTTCACTACACTTATATCATTTATAAAGCTACTTGAACTACCACCGTTCAAAGTATTATAAGTTTTAAAAAAAACATCCCATAGATGAGACCACAAGTTAAGACTTGAATAGATTCAATCTTTGAAATATTATTGAATGAAATGAAGTTACGAGATACTTCATTAAGTCCCGATATATATATATCCACATATATATCTCTTTAAACATTTCCTGAAACCTCTGTTATGTAAAGTATGAACAGAGTTTGAAACATCCAATGAATTTTGGAAAGGAAAAGAATTTTGGCATAAACCAGATATCTTGCTGATCAGGCAAAGATACCAATAAGTAACCTTTTCTACTAGTAGATGGATGAATCCCCCACCGGTCATCACCCTGGCCACATAAGGACTTTGTGCTGGACCGCCACCCGGCCTCTTACGCGTTGATGGACTGCCACCCAGCCACTTACACTTTCATAGACCGTACCCCGGCCCGTCGCTTATGCCGACTCAATTAGATGGGCTTACTTCCCGAACATTGGGCAAGTAATCAATTCATTTACCAAAACTGCAACCTCGTTGCGAATATAAAATACACCACAGAGCCGGATTCCCCAGGTTTTGAGCGAGTATTTAAATCCCCTTAAAAAAAAGGAAGATCTTAAATATAAAAATGAGTTTTGGGATCCGCTCTGACTTTAAAAATCATTTTGAAGACTCGAAAACACTTTATAGAGTGTTTGGAGTAAAGCTGATTTAATGAAGTAAATCAATCCCCAGAATATTTAGAAAATGACTGAATATTATTAATTAAATAATATTCCCATAAAGAATAATCTTTATAAAAATAATTGAAGTAGAAGTATTAAAACTTATACTTGAAACGAGTATTAAATAACCAAAGATATACTTATATGAAAGTATTATCTTTATTTGAATAATCGAAAATAAGTTTGATTATTGACACCTTATTCTTTAATAAAATAAAGAATATATTTCAGTAATAAGCGGAGTCATAATACCTCGAATGAATATTATAAATAATATTCATTAAATAAAATAAAGGAGTCATACATCCTCAAATGAATATCCAAGTAATATTCAATAAATAATATAAAGGAGTCATAAGTCCTCGAATGAATATTCAAGATAATATTCATTAATAAAATAAAGTTATCGAATAAACCTTATTCGATTAATAGTTTTGAAAACTATAACCATATATATATATAAATATATATATATATATATATATATATATATAAAATCTACTCGGGATCCTCGACTCCCGGTTTTAGAAAATGTTTTCACCTTTGGGTCCCTATACTAAGGGTATATGCAAATTACCGCTATTCTCTAGCATAGGTATTATCAACTGAACCAACAGATATATATTTCAAGAATATGAAACAGGCATGCATATATACCATATCACATGCTACAATATATCGCAAGAATTTTCTAAATAACCAATATGCATTTATCGCAAGATCATGCATATACAAATGTATACATCACAACAACAGTATAACGGATAAAATACTTGCCTGAGGGACTTGGGGTGATAAAAGGCTCGGGACGAGTCTGGTAACCTATAAACAACAAGTAAGTTGGAATTAAACCAAAATCACTTGTAAATCTATACTTTAAATAACTTAGACTCTAACGCTTGTTTTGCGCTCACTGATTTGCTTAAGTCACTCGGGTACCCTCGGCTCCACCATTTTTAATAATTTAACCTTTACGAGTTTTAAAGCGATTCCTTCGCGAGTGTCTTACCAACTGCCTAACACACTTACCATAAATGTTTCATACATTAATTAACCCATTTTGGTCTTTAACCTATGTTTCAAAGTAAGGCAAGGGAAAAAGTTTCGTTCGCGAAACGCCGTTACTTGAAACGGTCGTTTCTCCTAAACCGTGCATCGGAATCGAACGAACTACATATCAAAACGAAGCTCGTAATATGAGCTATCTAAAAATGGCAGTTGTCATAATCTAGCAGGGGGTTGACGGGTCCTAATGCTATGCACAAAAACAGTCCAAAGAAAATCGGACGTTACGACGGCTATGTTTACGCGATTTCCCAATTTTAAACCATTCAAAACCAACCACAAACCAACCTCAAATCCAACATACAACCAACATCCATCCTTATCACATCATAACAACCCCAACCAATTCAATTTAATTATTCATACTTATGCCTAAGCTTAACTTTAATCATACTTAAGTTCTTTTAATCAAAACCACAACATTTACCATTCCATTTCACTACCATTTCAAATCCCAAACTCTAATCACAACAACAAGCTACAATAGCACCCTACTAATCAAAATCATCTTATAATATATAGGAATCTAGGGTTTGGAGATGGTATACCTTCCTTGAAGTGGTGGGAGGAGCTAGGAAGCCTTAAGAAGCTTTGAGAAGTCTTAGGAAAGCTTGGATCTTCAAGAAAAACAAGAAAACTTCAAGTTAAAGAACTTGAAAACACTATTCATTGTCTTCTTCTTTGATTAAATGAAGAAGATTGAGAAGGAATTAATGGCTTAAACTCATGATATAGTCCTAACTAAGCATGAAGATGATTAGGGAATTATCTTACCAATTTAGGAGGCTTGGATCTTGAGTTTTGAAATTCTTTGCCTTTAAAATGCTAAAAAGCCGAGAGCTCTTCAAGAACAAGCCTTGGTTGCTTTTTGATTTTTGATGAAAATGATTTTACTTGGCTTGGTTGATTTTTTTTTGTGTTTGCTTTAGTCAATTACCTTCTTGCCCTTGAATTTGTGTGGTTCTCATTCAACCACACCTCCTTCCTTCCCATGTCATGCTTGTGTCATCCTCATGATGTCATCCTCCCTTCCTCGTCCTCTTTCTATTGGTTGGATGACATCATTCCCACTAATCCCTTTGATTAACTTCCTAATTGTTTGCCTAATGACCGCTGATCTGTTATACGGTTCGCTTAACTTTTGTTCTCGTTTATCGTTTGAAGGATCATACCCGGGATCTTATTACTTAGGTTCCCTTAACCTTTCTCAATATATTATATTCCTTTTTATGATCCTCTATTATAATCCTTTAATTTAAATCCTTTTTATCTTGTTACCTTATACTCAATTCTCTCCGTATCTTGTGGATTTCCAAGAAAAACCAAAGTGTTTGGAATTGGATTCTGACGATCTTTACATACACTTATATACTTCATAGAGTACTAATAATATCCCAGAATATCCATAACAGAACCCCTACATAGTGTGGCGTGAAAAGTTTTCTCATTCAGCAAAAACACTATTCATAAGGGTTACAAAAAAGTTGAAAATTTTGGGGTTATTACACAATGCAGTGCTCAATCGTCAACCTGGCACACTTCCTAGTGACACGGAAGTACCAGGCAGGAAGGAAGCTAAAGAACAAGTCGAGGCTATTACCTTAAGGTCTGGGAAAATTGCTGATGCTGAAAAGGCAGAAGAAGCTGAAGTTAGAGATGAAGAAGCTAAGCAAAAGGAGAAAGCGGCGGAACCAAGGAAGACTACTGTTGAACACACTCTGCCTGAGGGTAATAGAGGGGAGAAACAGCTCTATCCTCCACCACCTTTCCCTAAGAGATTGCAGCAAAAAAAGCTGGATAAACAGTTCGGTAAGTTTCTGGAGGTGTTCAAGAAACTTCACATCAATATACCTTTCGCCGAGGCTCTGGAGCAAATGCGTAGTTATGCGAAGTTTAGGAAAAGTATTCTTTCAAGGAAGGTGAAACTGGATGACCTTGAGACCGTTGCTCTAACGGAAGAATGCAACGCTGTTCTGCAGCAAAAGTTACCTCCAAAGCTTAAAGATCCAGGTAGCTTCACCATTCCTTGTACCATTGGCAAGTTGTCGTTTGACAAGTGCCTTTGTGATTTGGGAGCAAGCATCAATCTGATGCCGTTGTCGATCTTCAAAAAGTTGGATTTTCCTGATCCAAAACCCACCTACATGTCTCTACAATTGGCTGGTCGTTCTATTACTTACCCAAGGGGCATGGTGGATGATGTGCTAGTCAAGGTGGATAAGCTCTTCTTTCCTGCAGATTTTGTTATTCTGGATTTTGAGGAAGATAAGAAGATTCCCATAATCTTGGGATGACCTTTCTTGGCTACAGGCCGTATCTTGATAGATGTGCAGAAAGGTGAACTTACTATGCAGTGCAGGATCAGGATGTGACCTTCAATGTGTTCAAGGCAATGAAATTCCCTACAGAAGATGAGGAGTGCTTAAAAGTGGATGTGATTGATTCTGCGGTTACTTTAGAACTCGATCATATGCTAATGTTTGATGCATTGGAAAAGACCTTAGTGGGGGATTTTGACAGTGATGATGAAGATGGTAATGAGCAATTACAATATCTTAATGCTTCTCCCTGGAAGCGAAAGCTGGACATGCCGTTTGAATCTCTTGGTACTTCTGACCTTAAGAATGCTGAAGGAAAGCTCAAACCATCAATTGAGGAAGCACCTACCTTGGAGCTCAAGCCATTACCTGAACACTTGAGGTATGCTTTTTTAGGTGATGCATCTACTTTACCTGTTATTATTGCATCTGACCTTTCAGGTAGTGAGGAAGACAAGCTCTTAAGGATTTTGAGAGAATTCAAATCAGCTATTGGATGGACCATAGCAGACATCAAAGGGATCAGCCCTTCATATTGTGTGCATAAGATTCTGCTAGAAGAGGGTAGTAAGCCAACTGTTGAGCAGCAACACAGACTTAATCCTATCATGAAAGAGGTGGTGAAGAAAGAAATTCTGAAATGGCTAGATGCAGGCATCATTTATCCTATTTCTGAAAGTTCTTGGGTGAGCCCCGTACAATGTGTGCCTAAGAAAAGAGGTATTACTGTGGTAGCAAATGAGAAGAACGAGCTCATCCCCACTCGTACAGTTACAGTATGGAGAGTATGTATGGATTACCGAAAGTTGAACAAAGCCACGAGGAAGGATCACTTCCCTCTTCCATTCATTGATCAGATGCTTGACAGGTTGGCCGGTCATGAGTATTATTGTCTTCTGGATGGCTATTCTGGGTATAATCAGATTTGTATTCCGCCAGAGGATCAGGAAAAGACTACCTTCACTTGTCCATTTGGCACGTTTGCTTTTCACAGAGTTTTGTTTGGGTAATGTGGTGCACCGACCACTTTTCAGAGATGTATGATGGCTATATTCTCTGACATGATTGGGAATAATGTCGAGGTGTTCATGGACGACTTCTCCGTCTTTGGACATTCGTATGATGAATATTTGAATAATCTTCGTGCCGTGCTCAAAAGGTGTATGGAAACGAATTTGGTGCTCAATTGGGAGAAATGTCACTTTTTGGTGCGTGAAGGCATTATTCTCGGGCATAAGGTCTCTAGCAAGGGTCTTGAGGTGGATAAGGCCAAGGTGGGAGTCATTGAAAATCTTCCACCACCTATTTCTGTGAAAGGAATCCGTAGTTTTCTTGGTCATGCGGGTTTTTATCGGCGATTCATCAAGGACTTTTCAAAGATATCTAAGCTATTGTGCAACTTGCTTGAGAAAGATGTACCTTACAAATTTGATGATGAATGTTTGACAACATTCGAGACTCTCAAAAAGAGTTTAATCACGGCTCCAGTAATTACATCACCGGATTGGACAGAGCCGTTTGAGATAATGTGTGATGCGAGTGATTATGCAGTAGGTGCAGTTCTTGGCAGCGCAAGAATAATCTCTTTCATGTGGTCTACTATGCTAGTAAGACCTTAAATGGGGCCCAAATGAACTACACCACTACTGAGAAGGAGCTCTTGGCTATAGTGTTTGGTTTCGAGAAATTCCGATCTTATCTCCTTGGGACAAAAGTGACAGTATTTACTGATCATGCGGCCATTCGCTATTTGGTTTCCAAGAAGGATTCGAAGCCGAGACTCATTCGTTGGGTGCTCTTACTTCAGGAATTTGAGTTAGAGATCAAGGATCGGAAAGGTACTGAGAATCAAGTAGCTGACCATCTCTCTAGGTTGGAGAATCCCGATTCTACTTCACAAGATAAAACATTGATCAACGAATCTTTTCCGGATGAGCAGTTGTTCGCAGTTCAGAAGGAAGAGCCATGGTTTGCAAATATTGTAAACTATCTTTTCAGCAATATAAGGCCTCCTAATTTGACCTCAGCTCGAAAGAAGAAGTTTCTGCATGAGGTGAAGTGGTATATGTGGGATGAACCATATTTGTTTAGACAGGGAGCTGACCAGATCATCAGGAGATATATCCCGTTCTGTGAGACGGAGGGGATATTACGAGACTGCCACTCCACAGTTTATGGTGGACACTATGGTGGTGAGAAGACGGCAGCTCGTATTCTCCAAGCAGGTTTTTTCTGGCCTACTTTGTTTAAAGATGCTCATCAGTTTGTTTTGAGGTGTGATCATTGCCAAATAGTGGGAAATTTGACGAGAAATGATGAGATGCCGTTAAATGTGATGCTTGAAGTCGAGGTCTTTGATGTTTGGGGAATCGATTTCATGGGGCCTTTTGGTCTCGTCCTGCAATAATCAGTACATCTTGCTGGCAATCGATTATGTCTCAAAATGGGTAGAAGTCAAAGCTCTACCGACAAATGATGCAAAGGCAGTATTGAATTTTCTTCACAAGCAGATTTTCACAAGGTTTGGAACACCTCGGGTAATCATAAGTGATGAAGGGTCGCATTTCTGCAACCGTAAGTTCACTTCTATGATGCAGCGTTATAATGTGAATCATCGAGTTGCTACTGCTTATCATCCTCAAACAAATGGTTAAGCGGAAGTGTCTAACAGAGAGATCAAGCGCATTCTAGAGAAGGTTGTTTATCCGTCAAGGAAGGATTGGTCTTTAAAGCTCGATGAAGTTGTTTGGGCTTATAGAACAGCATACAAAACTCCACTTGGTATGTCCCCGTTTTAACTGGTGTATGTTAAGGGATGTCATTTACCTGCGGAGCTTGAGCATAAGGCCTACTGGGCGTTGAAAAAGTTGAACCTGGATTTAGATGCAACTGGTAAGAAAAGAATGCTTCAGCTTAATAAACTTGATGAATTCCGACTTCAAGCGTACGAGAATAACAAAATATACAAGGAAAAGGTGAAGAGGTGGCACGATAGGAAGCTACATCCTAAGTTATTCGTGCTGGGGCAACAAGTTCTCTTATTCAACTCTCGTCTCCGACTTTTCCCTGGGAAGTTGAAATCAAGGTGGTCTGGACCTTTTATTGTCAAAACTGTGTTTCCACATGGAGCGGTGGAAATTTTTGAGAATGATCCGGACCAAGCATTCAAGGTTAATGGTCAGCGTTTGAAGCACTACTATGGAGACATGGCAAACCGAGAAGTGATTAGTGCCATTTTATTGTCAACTTAAAGAAGGTACGCAACGTCAAGCTAATGACGAAAAAGAAGCGCTGCGTGGGAGGCAACCCATGATTTGTTGTTACAGGAACCCTTAGAAGTTAATAACCTATCCAAAACCACAAAAAAATCAGAAAAACGGGACTGAAATTTTTTTTTTCCAGTGACCCCCTGAGCGCCCGCTCAGCTCTGCTGAGCGACCGCTCAGCAAGATGAGCGCCCGCTCAGTTTTGCTGAGCGACCGCTCAGGGGTCGACTGCCAGAATTTTTTTTAGTTCAGAAAAAAATTAAAAAAAAAATCAGGACAATTAAAAAAACCAATTTCAGCCCATAAACCCACGAATTCTTTTCCTATTACCCCATGATTTTATCCCTCAACCCCACTCATAATCTAATTTTAACCTAATTCACATCCTATATATACATACACCTATCCTACACATCCCCCACAAACTTTTTACACTCAAACTCTCTCCCAAGCACAAAAACTCAGTTCTTAAACACTTTTATTCAAGATTCAATGGCACCCAAGAGAACACGAACTATTGATAGCAGCAGCACAGTCCCTACTGCTGATTCATCGAGGGGTACTGCTGCGAGGCCTCGGTTGAATGACAGAGCTGCGGAGGAGGAGTACACTAGGCTTTTGGGGAAGCCGATTCTGAAGGAGAGAGGGTTTTTACCATCGGGGAGGGATGGTGAGTTGCTACCTATGATTGCAGAGAAGGGGTGGATAGCTTTTTGTGAGTCGCCCGAAGCAGTGCCGATGAGCATGGTTCGCGAGTTCTATGCGAATGCGAAGGCCGAGAAGAATGGGTTTTCTGTGGTCCGAGGGCTGACGGTTGATTATCACCCGGCGACAATTCACCGTGTAATTGGGCAGCGAGAGAGAAAGCCCGAGGAGGAGAACTGGAATGAGAAGACTGCTGAGGATTTCGATTTGGATTTGATTTGTGCTACTCTCTGTAGGCCGGGCACAGTTTGGACCTTCAAGACCGGTACTAATGAGTATCGTCACTTCCCGACGATCGCTATGAACAGGTATGCCCGTGCATGGAATGCATTTATTTGTGCTAATATTCTACCTTCTTCGCATGCACATGAGGTCACAGTTGAGAGAGCACAATTGTTGTGCGGAATTCTTAATGAGGAGTACTATGTGGACCTTGGTGAGTTTATCTACCAAAGAATTCTGAATTTTTTGAGGGGAGCTAAGCACATGAACATCCCTTATGCATCCACGGTCACGAAGCTTTTCCAAGCAGTGGGAGTGAACTGGTCGTCTCATGAGCAGTTGCAGATGCCGGCTGCTCCTATTGATTCTAGGACTCTGAGTGGGATGCAGGAGTGGACCGGTGGTGAGCCCGAGGAGCATGGGCTGGGTTATTGTCTTCCAGGAGGGCGTCCAGCACGAGGTGCTACTATGGCTAGGCCTAGGCATGATGAGGCTGGTTCTTCGAGAGCTTAGGAGGGTGCTGGGATGGCTGATGCCCAGTATAGGAGGCTTTCACGGCGGATGGATGCCATGTACGAGACACAGAGCAGGTTTGCTCAGGAGCTCACCCTTGCGTTAGGGACTGCTTTTCGGGGCCTTGGAGCTGACATCCAGTGGCCAGTTTTTGGTGAGGACTCTGCATACCCGCCACCTGATACTCCACTTACTTAGGGTGATGATGATGATGACTCCGAGTAGGTATACCCTGTGTTCCTTTCTACTACCTTCACTGGGGACAGTGAAGATTTTAAGTTTGGGGGAGGTAGTTAAGGAATATTTTGTGTGTGTGTCATATAGCTGCATTTTCATGATAGTTAGTTCGTATAGTTGCATAATTTTTGCCATATAGTTTTTTTTATTTATTAATAGCTTTATTTGTTTTTCATATCATATAGCTCATGCATATGCCATGATCCCTTTTGCGATGATTGATCGACTAATTTGTGAAGTTGATGCGAGTGTAGTGATAGCATTAAAGTGATGTTGAGTCACGAGGTTGATATGCATGCTAGAAGCACTTGTATTTTCACTAAGTCTTAGAGAATGCTTAAGGGCTAGATTATTGTTATAACCTAATTGTTTTCAAGGTTAATCTATTTATTATGCTTAGAATTTGATAATAAATTCTTAGTGATAAAGGCATGAAAAAGAAAAAATGGAGTAAAAAATGGAATTTGTTGCTAGTTGTGGCTAGGCGTCAAATAGCTAGTAGCCGGCTCGCATGTTATGCGAGTAGTCTAGGGTTGAGCAAGATGGAGTGAAACGCACTTGCTCAGAAATTTTGAAAAAAAAAGAAAAAAAAGAAAAAGAGAAGTATGTGTTTATGCATAATTGATCACGAGTGGGCTCTTTGGTGTTCGAGTTATTAAGTTCTTAGGGGACTTTGTGCCTAGTGACCTAAGGCTTTTAGAGTCTGGGATCCGCTAACCTAATGCTCGCTACATGGATACCATTGTATAAGTCTTTTGTGGATCTCACTCATTGCACGGTCAAATAAGCATTATTTGTGTGAATAAAAAGCATGATTCCGTAATAAGCTCCGGAATTCTTGTAGTGTTATAAGTCACTTTATGCCTAGAATTTTTATTCTTTGTATAATCATGTGATTGCCTTGATGATAATTGAGTCATAATAATTGGTCTAGTTCCGAAGCATATCTGTTAAGCATCCGCACACACCACGTTTCTGGCTGTATGTTCATTTGCATGATTTGATTGATCTTTGATCACCTAACTGCATTTGTTGATATGTTGTAAATTGGTTGGTTAGTTCGTAGTAAGGGGGAAGATTGCATTCATGCATGTTTTTATTTGTTTTTGAGTCTGTGACGCTTGAGGACAAGCATCGATTTAAGTTTGGGGGTGTGATAAGTGGCATTTTATACCACTTAGAACGTCTTAAAATAGCTTAAATTGGTGCCTTGAAATCAAGTATTTTGTGTATTTGATGCGTTTTTCTAGTGTTTATGCATTTTAGGGTATTAGTTGCATTTCAGAGGAGTAATCATCAAGAATAAGTCTTGACATGTGTTCACCATTGCGAGAGGAAAGAAAGGGGCAGATTACAGCGAAGAAATGGAGCAAACTCAGGAATTTTCCAGTAGGGTCCTGAGCGCCCACTCAGCTATGCTGAGCGGCCGGGCAGAAGGCTGATCGCCCGCTCAGCTATGCTGAGCGGCCGCGCAGGGTCGGGAAATTAAATAATTATTTTAAGACTTCTACTTCTGTTTGGCTTCCAACTTCTATGTAATCTCAGTTTTATGAGACTATTATATAAGTAGATTTGGAGACGTTTTCACAAGGTTGGATCGTGGTATTAAGCAAGGAGCGAAGGAGATAAGGAAGAAGACCGTTTTAGCACATATCAACGAAGAGGAAACATATTTTCTTGTGATTATTTATTTCATTGTAACGTTGGATGCTAGTTTTCTTACTTTGAACCTAATTACTCTTGTGACGTACTCTGGTTTAATATAATTAGTTTAGTTATTATTCTTTTGTGTTTGTTTATCATGTTTTCATATGAACCCATGATGACGATAAGTGCTATTATGGGCTAATCGTGATCATGAGGTCGTAACGGATTTACTATGGAATTCTTTAGTTAATTGTTTAATACCTTAGTGTGTAATGATTGTATGATATCTAGTATTGGTTGTACGTATTCGTCTTATGTGCGTCGCGAACATATAAGATAGGGTGTTAATCTCTTGTGAAGCGACGATGGATCTTGAGATTTAGAACTTGCCATGCTAGCATAGGTTCATGTATGATGTGCATGATTAGTTGGTAACTCTAACAGTTTTATTTGCCCTGTGTAATCAAAATGAATAACTTATGCTTAAATCGTTATGTTGTCAATTTCTGTAGACATATAGGAACTCAACATAATTGATGACTATTCAACTTCTATCTTAATTGTGGATGCTTGGTAGAATGGTATTAGTACAATGAAAGTTGGCTTTTATCAGTTTCGTGTTATTCGATTAATATCATCACTGTTGCATGCTAAGGGTAATAAAATAACTATTGAAGGAAGTAGTAATGAAGTTATGATCTCATGAGTGTTTTAATATTGTTAATTCGAAGTGTTAATTAAGTGATTAACTAAGTAGTTAATTGTAGTTAATATTTAGTCAACAATTCTAAGTGTTAGTGTCTTAACATTGAGAAGTAATCATACATTGGTGAGTGAGTTTAATTAAACAATAATTATTCTGAGTCTCTGTGGGAACCAACTAGAAAGTATTCTATATTACTTGCGAACGCGTATACTTGCATGTATTATTAGCGCGTGTTTTCGCCCTAACAAGTTTTGGCGCCGCTGCCGGGGACTCGGCGTATTTGTTTAGTTTATGTACTTACCATCATTGGTCGTTAGGACTCAGTGATTAGGACGTAGTTGTTATTGTTTCTGGTCGTGTTTCAGGTACTTTAGCGAGCGTTTATGCAAACTCGTTCTTGTACTCGCAAGAGGACTTTAGATACAGCTGAGGAGACAGACGAAGTTCTTGATATTTCGGATAAGATAGATTTTGAAGATTCGGATTTAGGAACTGAGCAGAAAGAACCAGTAATCATGGGTGATCGTATTGTTCAGGCTGATCCAGCTCTTATGGACTTTTCTCGGCCTAAAATTGATGATATTCAGTCAAGCATTCTTCATCCGGCTATTCAAGCTAACACCTTTGAAATCAAGCCGGGCACTATTCAGATGGTGCAGAATTCTGTTTCTTTTGGAGGAGCTGCGACTGAAGATCCCAACATGCACATAAGGAATTTTGTCGAGATCTGCAGCACTTTCAAGTATAATGGCGTGACTGATGAGGCTATCAAGCTGAGGCTTTTCCCATTCTCACTGAGGGACAAAGCTAAGGATTGGTTACATTCTGAACCAGCTGGGTCCATCACTACTTGGCAAGATCTTGCGCAAAAGTTTCTGGTGAAGTTTTATCCGATGGCAAAGACTGCTGCTATGAGGAGTGCTCTTACTCAGTTTGCGCAGCAACCTACAGAATCTATGTGCGAAGCTTGGGAACGCTACAAGGAAATGTTGAGAAAGTGTCCACATCATGGAATGCCCGATTGGATGGTGATCACTGGTTTCTATAATGGTTTGGGGGCCCAATCTCGGCCCATGCTCGATGCAGCAACTGGAGGCGCCTTATGGGCCAAAAGCTATACTGAGGCTTATAATCTTATCGAGACTATGGCTGCAAATGAGCATCAAAACCCAACTCAGACGATGATGCCTGGGAAGGTAGCAGGTATTCTGGAAGTCGATGCAGCCACCGCTATTGCAGCGCAGCTCCAAGCGCTGTTGATGAAGGTTGATTCTCTAGCTACATATGGAGTTAATCAAATAGCTATGGTCTGTGAGCTTTGTGCAGGTTCTCATGCTACGGATCAGTGTTCTCTTGTCAACGAATCTGTTCAGTATGTGAATAATTATCAGTGACAACAGCAGCCTGTGCCGGCTACTTATCATCCTAACAACAGAAATCATCCAAATTTCAGCTGGGGTAATAATCAGAATGCTATTCAGCCACCATATCAGCAAGGTGTGAGTAAACAATTTAATCCACCTGGATTCCAGCAACCACAGCAGTATGCTCAAAGGCAATCGTATCCTCAACAGGGAAGTGCAGCTGCACGTACTAGTGCTGATTTTGAGTAACTTAAGCTGTTATGCAAGAGTCAGGCGGTTTCTATCAAGACCTTAGAAAATCAAATCGGTAGAGAGTGTAACCAGCTCTTAGCCTTGTCCCTCAGAGAGAATGGGAGAAGTCTCAGTTTCACCGCATACTCAGACACACCATTGAACCTGAAGGTGTAGCAGATCTCTATGAAATCCATAATGTGCGTATTGGGATCTTCCTTTGGAGAACCCCAAACTGGACTAAATTCTGTACCCATTGAATCGTGCTAGACTTGATTTCAAAGGTATTAGCTGCGATAGCTGGACCGAAAATGCTAGATTGAATGTCATTAATCTTTGGTTGAGAATAATCCATCAAAGCTTTCGTATCTGCTACTGGTTCTCCCATTGTAATAAAAACTAGAGTACCTAAAACACACGACTAAAGTAAACCTTGTAAGAAAATATTCCGAGTCAGTGAACTTTATCGACCACTGATGTCAAGCACATAAACTAAAAATTAACACCCAGTCCCTGGTAGTGGCGCCAAACACTTGTTAGGGCGAAAACACGTGCTAAAATTACACGCAAGTATACGCGTTCGCAAGTAGTATAAGATATAAATTAGATTCTTACCCACAAAGACTCTTTTTAGTTAACATAAGATTATGCACCTATGCAACAATGGTATGGCTATCGCTCAATGCTAAGGTAATAACAAGTTGAGATGTTTATAACTAAGATTAAACTAACATGCAATTAACTAAGAATAAAAGTGGTTGAATTAACTATATGAGACAAACATGGGATTCTAACTTCATTACTACTTCATTCAAAATCATTGTTCTTAACCTTAGCATGCAATGGTGATGACAACTAATTAGATAACACGAAACTAGTAAATACCAACTTTCATTGCACGATACCCTAATACTTAGACATCCACAAAAGAGATAGAAGCTAATAGACACCAATTATGCTTAGACCCTATATGTCTATAAAATTTGAAAATATAACGGTTTAATGCGCAAGTTATCTATCGTGATTACATAGGTCAAGTAAGATGGTTAAAATTACCTATGAATCATGCATAACAATTATACATGAACCTATGCTAGCATGGCAAGTTATAAAAGTCTATATTCACTTTCACTTCAATAGAGATTAACACGCTATCTTATATGTTAGCTACGCACATAAGACGAATAAGTACAACCAATACTAAGATATCAATCAATTACCACACACCAAGATATTGAAACAAATTAACTATAGAAATCCATAAGTAAATCTGTTAGATCCCCACGATAACGATTAGTTCATAACCGAACTCATCATCACCATGGGTTTCAATGAAAGCATGGTATAAAAACTAGATCTTTATAAACTGAATAATAATCAAAAGTATGTTAACAAGAGTGTAAGGTTCAAATGAATAAGAAAACAAGCATCCAATGTTACAACTTAAGCAAAGAATCACAAGTAAAAATAAGATCTTCTTCTCCTTCGGTGTATTGTGCTATTAGGTCTTCTTACTGCTCTCTCCTTCTTCTCGTTGTTATCAAAAATGTCTTCAAAAGGCTTTGTATATAAGCCCAATATGATTTGGAGTCCGAAAAATAATTATTATATTACAATCAGGATTTTGCAATCCTGACACAGCGCGGCCGGCCCGCATACCAGCGCGGGCGCGCTCGCTTTCTGACAAACGGGCGCGGCCGCTCCCAAGACTAGCGCGGCCTCCCTGACTTTCGGAAATTCTGATTTTTCTTGTTGCCTTGACTTCAATTGCTGGTTTCTTTCGTTCTAACTCCCGAGGCTCTATCCTAACACCCTTTTAGCATAGAAATAATGTAAAATCTATTCATTCTTCCAAATATACCCTGAAATGCAAAACACTACAAAAACACATCAAAAACACAAATAACTTGAGTACAAATCACCAATTTGAGCCTTTACGAAGCGTTCTAAGTGGATATAAATTCCACTTATCACACCCCCAAACTTGAATCGATGATTGTCCTCAAGCATAAACGGACTCAAAACTATAAAACAACCTAATGCATGAATGCAACTACGTGAATGCAACTAAATGATAATGCAATTGATCCCCTCAGAATGACCATAGCCAACCAACAAGCGAATGCCTCTAAGAATGCAACGAATCAAAACAGAGTTCGATTAAATCTCATAAACCAACTCACATCCAGAAACGTGCGTGTGTGGATGCTTAACATATATACTGTAATATCCGGGATATATCGTGTAATTATTTTTACAAATAGACAATTATTATATGTGTTTAGTATCTATTCTGTAAATTATTTATTAAGTGTTAAATGTGTTTGGATGTTTAAAAATAATATTAATTGAGTATTTTAATTTTTATATGTCCAAAATAAAATATAGAAAATTGTCATATCTTCCTATTTATTTTTATGTTGATTTATGATTTTATAGGAATTATATGGATTTTATAAAATCTTTTTCCGAGTATTTAAAAACTATTTTATAAAATCAGGAACCAACCGACGTCATCCGTTTTTACGTTTTTATAACCCGAAACTCTTCCGAAAACTCCTTCATAACCTAATTGCAATATTCCGAGCATTTTCCATGTTTTGACTTTTTCGATCCGGCGTACGGTTTGTCCTACGCGGTCCCGGCGCAACATTTTCGATACATTATTCGTTTCGGTAAATCGTTAAAACTCGTATTTTTGATAACCGGGATCTTTTTATTAAACTATCACAATTATCACCTCGTAATACGTGTAACCAGGCGCTGAGACCAAGACCGCAGTACAAATTGTACTGGTTTGGATAATTATCCCAAAAACCAGTACCGTTTGGATCAGTTTTTATAAATAAACGTACCATTTTGTATCTGGAATGATCTAACGGGATACTAATTTTCCGTAAATATAAATAGCCTTTACCGTATTTTATTCCGTATCAAAAATCATTTGTAGTCAGTAATTATATAATTTTCCAGAGAAAATACTTATATTCATATAATCTTCTGAAAATCAAACCACAAATTGAAGGTGTTAGTGAAGTCCGATTGGAAAGCTCGAGTAACCAAAACAGAGGTTTTGAGGTGTTCTTTCAGTTTCTTCAAGTTTCAGAACTGCAGAAATCAAGATTTATTTTCTATATATTTATTTATTTTCGAATTATTTTAATTAAAAATATGAATTTTTGTTCAGATGATTGTTTGGATGATTTGATGATTGCATGTTGTAGAGCTTGTTTTCCTGATGATTTTTATATATCAAATGACTGATTTAGAGTTCAATGACATGTTCAAAATTGAGTTTAATCTTCGAATTTTGAAATTAGGGTTTATAACCCGTATGAATATTTTCAATTGAAATTTGGGGCCTTTTGATTTAGGGGTTATTAGCTGTTGATTTATAGTGGGTTGTGTTCCTTATGAAATTTACAATCGATTGGTATATAGCTCGTTATCAGAGGATGTCTGAATCGAATGGAATTTTATTTTGAAGTTTTCGTCGGTTCACCGGAAACCGGTGATGTTCTAGGCCATTTTCCGGTCAAGACAGGGATTATTAATGTGATTTGATTGCATGGTTGTGTTCTTGGTTATTTGTAGATTATATCTGGACCAGATGGTGGGGTGAGGATGCCGGAATCGTGTTCTCCGGCCACCCCTGTATTTTCCGGCGACTGGACTGCAAAATTTCAGTTTAGTCCCTGTACTTTTGTAGGTGATGAAGTTTAGTTCCCCAGGTTTCCAGAATTTGCAAAAATAGGATTCCTGTTTTAAAAATATTCAAAAATCATATTTTCTATTTATTTTAATTATAAAAATTCGCTTTTTTAATTTCCGGAAATTCTAAAAATCATTAATTTAATTCCAAAAATTATTTTTAATTCAAAAATAAATCCGAATTAATTAGTTAATTAATTTTAGTTAATATTTAATTGATTAATTGGTCAATTAATTCGAAAATTAATTGATTAATTGATTTAATTAATTATTAATTGATTTTAATTAATTATTTAATTAGATTTAATTATTTAAAATGATTAAAAATTTCAAAAAATAGTTTTGAGCTTTAAAATATTATTTTAAATTATTTTCAAGGCTCGATAATTATTATAAAATTGTTTTGAAGCCAGATTTGGCCAGCCGAACCCTGTTTATTACTCCAAAATTGTTCCAATGACCCGTTTTAATTCCGAAAAATGTTTTAAAAATTATTTTAAATACCCAAAAGCCTGTTTATGACCCGAGACTCCATTATAAATGATATATCATTGATTGTCTAATGTGTTATGTGTTATATGTGACTTGTTGGTTGACTGTCGGTATATATATTCGATGTTTACTTGTTTATAGTATAACTTTCAATCCGTTAATCGGATTTGGTTGAAACGAAGAGTAGATAGAAGTATATGTCGAATAGAATCGTATGAGTTGAATATTGATAGATGCTTATAATATGTGAGCAGAAGAGGCAAGGTGTAGGAAAGGGAAACAGATAGTTGAGGAGTAGACGGTTATGATTGAAAGTTAGAGAAGTATAGCAAGCTAATACCAGGCAAGTGTTATGAACTTTCTCGAGATATATTATAGTGGATTGATAGTCCTGTTTAATATTGCAAGTACTTTGAAGCACTGAACCCAAAATCCTGATTCCAGTTATTGATCTTGAGCCGTAAACCTTATTCTTTCTAAACCATTGATTGTTGTACACCCAAATACGAGCCACAGATATACGATACTACTCCACAAATACATACAAACTAAATACCAAACACTGAACCAAATTACTTATATACTCAAACCATTATACCTTATGATTTGAAAGACCAATTCCTGGTAACCCTGAAACATTGATTCCTTTGTTATCCAATTCTTTCATTACCTAACATCCAAGCTTTGAAAATGCCATATTGATCCTTGTGTAGATTGAAACCATTTCATTATTGAACGTCCAATGTTGTTAATGATTCTATTTATTGCTTACTACTGTTTATTCTGTTATTATGTTAGAATTGGATTGTTTTTATAAAATTATGGACCAGATTCGTGGTCAGACCATATAATGGTCAAGTTAGGGCAATGTGTACCTTGAATCCAGTGATTAGAGCAGTGCTGTGTGCTTTGCTCGGGGTTAGTGCATGACTGATCAGCAGCCTAACCTTGGTTTTTAAAATGAAAATATAATATCCAATTCTAAATCATAATTCATTATTCACTTGGTATCATAACCCTTTTCACTTGAGGATCATTATTCTCAGTTTTGTCATTGTGACTTGCTGAGCTAGTTAGCTCATTTGTGCGATATTGTTTATGTTCTTTTCCAGTTGAGAAGGAACCAGTTGGTAATGAGGATCCCCAGTCCAGCGCGAGAGCTAGGGGCTCAAGTTGATCAAGTTAAGCTAGTAGGCACCTTTTGGAGTAATTTAAGTTTGTAAAAGTTTGTAATAATGTTAATTACTCAGTTCTGAGTTGGAATAGTTGGGATTTGAACGGTTTGTAATATAAGTATGCGTTTGGCTTGTGTGCTTACTTTAACCTATTACAGTCCGTGGTAGTTGGTAAGTAGGGTCACTGCATATTATTATTATCTTTATTATTGTTATAAGCAGGTTATAAATATGGTGTGTGTGTGTGGACCCCAAACTTCTGACCCGGGTTTGGAGGGCGCCACATATACCCTCGATACTAGATCAATAACCATAACTTATCTCTCATCAAAACAATCACGAGTTTATAAATAGAATAGATGTTAAACGCATAATGATTCACAACACCTCCTTCCTACTAGAGTGATACAAGGATTCACGCTATTATTGAACACATAACAAGATGCTTATTTGACCGTGCAATGAATGAGGTCCCAAAAGACTTATGCAATAATACCCATGTAGCGAGCGTTAGGTTAGTGGATCCCAGACTATAAAAGCCTTAGGTCACTAGGCACAAAGTCCCCTAGAACTTAATAACTCGAGTACTAAAGAGCCCACTCTTGATCAATTATGCATAAACACATACATTTTTTTCTCTTTTTTTCTTCCTTTTTTCAACAATTTTTGAATGAGTGCGTTTCGCTCAATCTCATTCAACCCTAGACTACTCATAAATTATGAGCCGGCTACTAGCCATTTGATGCCTAGCCTTATTCACAACTAGCAATAAAATCTAAGTTTTTCTCCAATTTTAAAATTCGGTATTCTTTTGCCATTAAGAGAATACCAAAAATTCTAAATATAACCAAGTGATTAAAAATCAACAAATAAACAAGTATGATCATGATCTAGTTCAAAGCAATCCTATAAGACTTGTGATTTTTTTTTCTGGCATCAAACCAATTCATTAAGACTTAAACAACCCCCTATTCGTCATCACCACACTCAAATTAACATCAACTAATCAATCGGAAATAGCTCAACCTAAGAGATCATGTTATATGCATGCATATGTAACTATATGAACTCACATAAAAACACAACAAAAACAAATATGACCTAAATGAACAATCATGCAAAAATATGAATGAATTACAACTAAACATGCAACATGAATCTGTATGGACATACACAAACTAATCCTTACATTGTCACCTCCAAACTTAAAATTTTCAATGTCCTCATTGAAGGCAATAATAAGGATACAAGGCATACCTAGTTAGCGGGAGGATCACCCTCTTCAGGTGGAGGATCAGGTGGCCAATCAACCTCGACACCAATGTCTCGGAATACAGCACCAAGAGCGTGTGTCAAATCTTCAGCAAAATGTCGATGGATGTCATGCATGGCCTCAATACGCCGAATCAACCTTCTATACTGCGCATCACCAAGACCAAACCTATCAACTGCCTGCTGCACATGAGAAAAACCCTTTGTAGGCACGGAAGACTCCGTCCGGCCACCCTCTACATCATCAAAAATATATCCCGACCTCTTATCATGGGGTGCACCTAAGAATGCATAACTTAAGTGATCTGGTAGTGCGTTGAGCTCAAGTGTGGGAGCTTCTTCAATAGATGGTTGAAAACGCTCCTCAGAATCTTTCAGCTATTAATCCAAGAGACTCGAATGGCAGATCCATCCCCCTTTTCTATGGAGAATCATTCAAATACTGCAGCTGCTCTGCCCCTTGTTCATCTTCACTATCAGATTCCCCAATCAAGGCTCTCTCTAAAGTATCTAACCTTAGCACTTGCTCAAGTTCCGAATTCACTACAGAGTTGATCCGCTCTACTTTAAAGCACTCCTCTTTATCTGTGGGTAACTTTATTTCCTTGAACACAATAAAAGTGACCTTCTGATCTTGAAACTTCATCGTAAGCTCTCCTTTTTGCACATCGATCATAGTTCAGCCTGTAGCCAAGAATGGTCTTCCCAATATGATGGGAATCTTCTTATCTTCCTCAAAGTCCAGAATTACAAACTCAGCAGGGAAGATGAGTTTGTCCACCTTAACCAAGACATCCTCCACTATTCCTCGCGGATAAACGATGGAATGATTAGCTAGTTGTAATGACATGTATGTCGGTTTTGGATCAGGTAGGCCAAGCTTCTTGAAGATAGACAAAGGCATCAGATTGAGGATAGCTCCTAAATCACATAAGCATTTGTCAAATGACGAGTTTCCAATAGTACAAGGAATAGTGAAAATTCCAGGATCTTTAAGCTTTCGAGGCAACTTCTGTTGCAGCACAACACTACACTCTTCTGTTAGAGCAACGGTTTCCAACTCCTGAAGCTTCACCTTCCGCGAGAGAATACCTTTCATGAACTTCGCATAGCTCGACATTTGTTCAAGAGCTTCTGCAAAAGGTATGTTTATGTACAACTTCTTGAAAACTTCCAGAAACTAGGCAAACTACTTGTCAAACTTCTGCTTATGAAGTCTTTTAGGATATGGTGAAGGTGGATAGACTTGTTTCTCCCCTGTATTACCTTCAGGAGGAGTGTTTTCAACACCTTGCTTCTTTGGTTCCACCTCAGCATCCTTCTACACAACCTTTTCAGCAACAATCTCATGTGCTGGAATCGGCAAGGACATGGGCATGCTCTGTATAGGCTCAGATGTGCCTTCATTCTGTAAAAGAGTTTCAGAATCTTCGTCTTGCTGAATTTGGGGGCTCGCGACCTTTCCAGACCTCAAAGTGAATGCCTTTACCTATTCGTTGACTTCCCTCTCGCTTGGATTGGCTTCTGTATTGCTAGAAAGCGTTCCTGGTTGTCGATTCAATAAGGCATTAGTAATTTGCCCTATTTGGTTCTCCAGAGTCTTGATAGAAACAACCTGGCTTTTGTATATAAGAGCCTGATTTTTGCACATAAGCCTCAACTACTCTAATTCATATTTTTCATTCGAAGATTGACCTGCACCTCCATGAGTTTGCTGTTGCATTCCCATTGGCTGAAACCGTTGCCTTGGCACAAATTGTTGTTGAAAACCAGGAGGATTGAATTAATTGATTCTAAACTGCTGGAACGGCTGTTGCATCACATTCTGATTGTTGCTCCAGTTGAAGTTAGGATGATTTCAGTTGTCAGGATGATAAGTGTCTGGAACTGGTTGCTGCGATCTCTGAAAGTTGCTCGCAAACTGAGCTGATTCACTAGATATAGCACATTGCTCCGTCGCATGCAAACCTGCATGCAGCTCACAAACACTGGTTATCTGATTAAAACCATAGTTAGCCAGAGAATCGATCTTCATAGGCAATGCCTTTAGTTGAGCAGTGATAGACGTAACTATATCCACTTCAAGAACTCCTGCTACCTTGCCCTGTGGCAATCTCTAGGTTGGATACTGATATTCTTTAGCAGCCAGCAGTTCAATTAGATGATAAGCTTCCTCATAACTCTTTTCCTATAATGATCCAGCTGATGTTGCATCGAGCATGGGTCTTGACTGTGCTCCCAAACCGTTATAGAAGCAATTGATGATCATCCAATCAGACATTCCATGACGAGGACACTTCCTAAGCATCTCCTTGTAGCGCTCCCAACCTTCACATAGAGATTCTCCTGATTGCTGCACAAATTGAGTAAGATCATTTCATTGCAGCTGTCTTCGCCATAGGGAAGAATTTAGTGAGAAACTTTTGAGCAAGATCTTCCCAAGTAGCAATAGAACTAGCTGGTAGAGTGTGTAACCAGCTTTTAGCCTTGTTCCTCAGAGAGAATGGAAACAGTCTCAGTTTCGCCGCATCCTTAGATACACCATTGGACCTGAAAGTGTCGCATATCTCTATAAAATCCCTAATATGCGTATTGGGATCTTCCGTTGGAGAACCCCCAAGCTGGACTGAATTTTGTACCCATTGAATCGTGCTAGACTTGATTTCAAAGTTATTAGCAGCAATTGCTGGTCTGACAATGCTAGACTGAATGTCATTGATTTTCGGTTGAGAATAATCCATGAAAGCTTTCGTATCTGCTGCTGGTTCTCCCATTGCAATAAAAACTCGAGTACCTGAAACACACGACTAAAGTAAACCTTGTAAGAAAATAATCCGAGTCAGTGAACTTTAACGACCACTGATGACAAGCATATAAACTAAAATTTAACACCGAGTCCCCGACAGCGGCATAAAAAACTTGTTAGGGCGAACATACACGCTAAAATTACACGCAAGTATACGCGTTTGCAAGTATTATAAGATATAAATCATATTCGTACCCACAAAGACTCTTTTTAGTTAACTTAAGATTATGCACCTATGCAACAATAGTGTGGCGATCGCTCAATGCTAAGACAATAACAAGTTGAGATGTCTATAACTAAAATTAAACTAACATATAATTAACTAAGAATAAAAGTGATTGAATTAATTATATGAGACAAACATGGGATTCAAACTTCATTGAATACTTCATTCAAAGTCATTTTTCTTAACCTTAGCATGCAATGGTGATGACAACTAATCAGATAACACGGAACTAGTAAATGCTAACTTTCGTTGCACGAATACCCTACTACTAGACATCCACAAAAGAGATAGA
Organism: Apium graveolens; assembly: GCF_009905375.1. Classification (NCBI taxonomy): domain Eukaryota; kingdom Viridiplantae; phylum Streptophyta; class Magnoliopsida; order Apiales; family Apiaceae; genus Apium; species Apium graveolens. The sequence continues at coordinate 182,837,494 of NC_133649.1, read as the reverse complement.
AGTTCAGTAGACACCAATTATGCTTAGACCCTATATGTCTATAGAATTTGAAAACATAACGGTTTAAGGCGCAAGTTATCTATCGTGATTATATAGGGCAAGTAAGATGGTTAAAATTACCTACGAATCATGCATAAAATCTATACATGAACCTATGCTAGCATGGCAAGTTCTAAACCTCTATATTCACTTTCGCTTCAATAGAGATTAACAAGCTATCTTATATGTTAGCTATGCACAACCAATACTAAGATATCAATCAATCACCACACACCAAGATATTGAAACAAAATAACTATAGAAATCCATAAGTAAATCTGTTAGAGCCTCACGATAATGATTAGTTCATAACTGAACTCATCGTCACCATGGGTTCCAATGAAAGCATGGTATAAAAACTAGATCTTTATAAACTGATTTATAAATCAAAAGTACGTTAACAAGAGTGTAAGGTTCAAACGAATAAGAAAACAAGCATCCAACATTACAACTTAAGCAACGAATCACAAGTAAAAATAAGATCTTCTTCTCATTCATTTTATTATGCTATTAGGTCTTCTTATTGCTCTCTCCTTCTTCTCGTTATTATCAAAAACGTCTTCATATGGTTTTATATATAATCCCAATACCATCTGGAGTCTAAAAATCATTATTATATTGCAATCAGGATTCTGCAATCCCGACCCAGCGCGGCCGCCCCACATACCAGCGCAGGCGTGCTCGCTTTCTGACAAATGGGCGCGGCCGCTCCCAAGACTAGCGTGGCCGCCCTGACCTTTAGAAATTCTGATTTTTCTTGTTTCCTTGACTTCAATTGCTGGTTTTTTTCATGCTAACTCCCGAGGCTCCATTCTAACACCCTTTTAGCATAGAAACAATATAAAATCTATTCCTTCTTCCAAATATACCCTGAAATGTAAAACACTACAAAAACACATAAAAATACAAATAACTTAACTACAAATCAATAATTCGATCCTTTATGTAGCGTTCTAAGTGGATATAAATTCCACTTATCACTTGCATCTGAGAACTCTTGAACAATAGCCTTATCTTTGCAATATTTATTTAAAATTGCATACCTGAATTCTGTGCCATTGTCACTCCTCAATCTTTTCACACAATTTTGATCATCGGCCTACTTCTTAATCTTTTTGATGTGTTCAATAATAATGTATGAAGTTTCATCCTTAGAATGCATAAACTCTATCCATGTATACCTTGAGTAGTCATCCATCATCACAAGTGCATATTTCTTTCTAGAAATAGATAAGACATTAACTGGTCCAAACAGGTCTATGTGAATAAGTTGTAATGGTGCACTTACGGAATTCACAGTTTTACTTTTGTGATTGGACCTTTTCATTTTGCCTTTTTGACAAGCTTCACAAACTTCATCTTAAGCAAATTCCAGATTTGGCATATCTCTCACTAATTCCTTTTTCACCAAGGTGTAAATTGCTTTGTAATTCAGGTGAGAGAGTTTCTTGTGCCATTGTTTTCTTTTCTCAATAGATGTCTTGGTATAAAAGCAATATATACCATCCTTATTTGTTGAGTATAGATCTGCAACAAACAAGCTTCCTTTCATTGCTCCTTTCAAAGTAACTTCACAAGTCATTTTGTTGATAATTGAGCAGTCTTCTTTTTCAGAATTCACCTTAAATTCCTTGTCAGTAAATTGGATGACACTTAGAAGAGTTACTTCAAGTCTAACAACTAGTGCTACATCATCTATGACAATATTTCCTGAAATTAGCTTATCATATTCCATTGTGAATCCATTGTTATTGTCTTCAAAGGTCACCAATGGGCCAGCCACCTCCTTAAATTATGATAGCAGGGCATTATCACCTGTCATATGTCTTGAGCATCCACTGTTAATGATCTATATGAATCTCTTCACATTGCCCTACACACAATGAGGATTAAGTGTGTTTAGCTACCCAAGCATTGTTGGGTACTTTCTTCTTTTTCACTGAAGTAGCAAAAGTAGAATTTGATAATTTAAAAGGAATAATGTTCATTAATTGATTTGCATTTCTGAAAGACTTCAATTTCACCTCATTCTTTTCCAATTTTTCCCTCAACACAACTTCAATTTCATTTGCACACTTGAGCTTCTTTTTCAGATATTCATTTTCTTGCTTGACTGTCTCAAGCTCAACAAGCTCCAGCTGCAATTCTTGCTTTTCAATCTCAAGCTTCTCATTAATCTTTGATAGTCTACCAACTTCCTCAGTAGTTGCCACCATGCTTGTGTGAATATGAAACATCTCTACACTCATCTTTTGAACAGTTTCTATATATTGGCTTGTATTTAAATCAATGGTAGTTAGAGTTGGTACCTATGATTTTGATGAGGATGATTCTCCTTGCTCAAGAGCCATGAGTGCATAATTTACAAATTCTTCATTATCAGCGTCTTCATCAGTGTCATCCCAACTCTTGCCTTCAGCTATGTAAGCATTTCCCTGCTGTTTCTTCAAGAGAGCTTCACACTTTTCTTCTAATTCTAGATAGGCTTTATTATTCTTCACTTTCTTTGGCTTTCTGCACTCTATTGCAAAGTGACCCAACTCATCACAGTTAAAGCACCTTATTTTTGATCTGTCAATAGATCCAGTTTTGTAGCCACCTTTGCTAGCTGAGTTGAACTGAGTTTTTGATTTGCAGTTGTTGCTGTTTGAGGATTGTTCCTTATTCTTGAAAAACCTTGGCTTTTTAACCCTGATGTTAGAGAATTTTCTAGCCAGGTAAGCCATTGATTGATCCATCTCATCTATGTCATGAAGTGTGTAGTATTCAACTTCCTCTAGCTCCAAAATAACTTGTTTTTGAGGTCCCTTGTTCTTTTGCTCAACATCATGAATGACTGGAACTTGAGCATCTTGTTCATCTTTACTTGCTTCACTGTCATTAACCATTAAGGCACTGGATCCATTAACAACATGTCCTTGGTTTTACTTCAATGACTTCCTTTGTAACATCTCAAGCTCATATGTTTTCAAAATCCCATACAAGACTTTCAGTGTCATTCTGCTCAAGTCACTTCCTTATCTAATAGCTGATATTTTATGTTCATGGTGGTTAGGAAGTGTGAGCAAAAACTTTAGGTTTACCTCTTCATCTTCATAATATTTATCATGAAATTGCAAGTCATTTATCAACTTATTAAGGCTTTGTTTGGGATTGATGTTAAAAATTGCTGTACTGTTAGAAAAAGTACTGCTGAAAAAAGTGTTTTGTAAAAATCAGATGACTGTTTGGTAATTTTTTGACAAGTATATGGTTTGATTCAAAAAATTAAAAATAATAATGCTTTTAATAAGGTTTGATGGTAAAATCAGCATCTGCTTCCCGCAACAGCTGAAAATCAGCTTTTTCTAAAAGCATGTAGGACTTACTTTCTCTAACAACAGCTTTTAGGCCAAAAAACACTTTTGTGAAAAGCAGCTTTTAAATTTTACCCAACACTTTTTTACCTGCATTTTAGCAAAAATCTGCTATTACTGTCCGCAACAATAATACTAAACACATCCTAAATCTCTCAAAAACTTCACTAGTCCCTTCCTTTGTTGTAGCCATGAAACCCTCATACCGAGACACCAGTATTCTCCTTTGATTAGATCTTACTTCCCCTGTACCCTCACACAAAATTCAATTTTCTCCCAAATCTGTTTGGTTGTATCATAATTGACAATATTGTTGTACATAACATTGTCAAGTGACATTATCAGTATAAGTTGCAGGCCACTGTCCAGAGAGAACTTTTCTTTTTCAGACTCTGTGTATTTTGAGGGGTATTTTGGGGAAAAATGAGCTGGTATGACCATGTCTCCATCAGTAGACTCATTAACCCTTTCCATGGGAATGAAAGGTCCATTCTTGAGAATCTAAATATACATAGGGTTGGCCATCCTTATGAACATCACCATCTTCTTCTTCCATAGTGTATAGTTAATTTTATAAAAGGCCGATATTTTGATACTGCTTATTTTTTATAAACTCATTCTTCCAAGATCTTTATCTATTTACTTTCAGATTTTGCTCTAATACCACATGTTAGATATTGAATGCAACACATGGGGTGAATGTGTTTCTTTGATTTTTAGCCTTTTTAAAATTGTTTGGATTGTAGGTGAAAAAGAAGTTAAGATATTATAGAGATATTGTGTTTACAAAATTAATCAACAAGCACAATGGTTTCAAAACTCACTTAATTTGTATTAATTAAGTTGGTCTTACTACAAATTATGTGTTCTTAAGAAAATAAGAACTCAGATTCTATCTTGAAAGAATACAAGAAAATGTAGATTTGTTTGTTACTTGTGTAATAAGGACCCGTGCATGCTTTATAGACTAGCAGCACGGGTTTACAAGACTTGCACTAAAATGTACTAAACTACTTTCTAAAGCAACCTTTTTCTATTTCTATTTCTAGCTTAGCAAATCTGTGCAGAATCTTGCAGGTCTGTGACCATCCTTTGTCCAGTTAATCTTGGCCCTTGATCTTGTATTCTTCCAGCTATTTTGTAGACTTTTCAATCTAGTGAATAGATCGTTTGTTGAATGATAATCTTGAATCTTGAATTTATCTACATTCCGTATTTGAGAAGTATGTCGAGATCTCCAGTTTGTTCTATAGAGAAGTGACATCTCGATAAGTATAATGACTTATCGAGATCTCTGAGTTTTCTATAGGTATACTTGACTTGTCAAGGTCTCTAGATCCTTTCATGTTAAATGACTTTTCGATATGTCTGAGATCTCTGCATGTAGAAATGACTTGTCGATATCTCCAATTCTTCACATCTTCATTTGACTTGTCGATATCTCTAAGTTCTCTATATGCATAAATGACTTGTCGATATCTCCAGTTCTCTACATCTTCATTTGACTTGTCGATATCTCCGAGACTTCTCTATAAGCCATTTTGGACTTCTCCACAAGTCATTCCGGACTTCTCGAATGACTTCTCGATATAACTTGATATGTGACTTGTCGATATCTTGACTTAGAATATTTTTCATAGAACAGCCTTATTCAACTTCAAAATTCTACATCTTTTCTATGAGGCATGATCATGGCTTGATCTTCTTCCTGAGTTTATTCCTTAGCTTAAATCTGTTCACAGAAAAATCCCCCGGTCTAATCTTCTAACCATTTTTACAAACTCAAGAAATATAATACAAAATACATATTTAGATTATCATTCAACTTAATCTTAGGGTTATCATTGTGACTTAGTCTTGTTAGTGCTACATGCATGTCTTATACAATAATCTCCCCCAATTTGTGAGAAGATTGCTTATCACAAATTCATGCATGATAACAAGACTAACCCTAAGCTAAAATCAAATACATAAAAATTGACAGAATGACAAATACAAACTTTTATACATTGAGTAATTATATCAGTACAAACATTACATATATTAGGTGAATTTTTCATAGCATGGTTCTTTCCTAATGAGGTCCTTTAGATTTACTAGCACTTGGAGTTCTTCAATTATTTTTGTCCCTCTTAAGGCTTCTACCAGTTTGAGCCATTCATCCAATGAGTAATTGTTGAGGTAACCAACCCTGAACTTTGAAAATCTGCCAACTTGAATGTTTAGAAAATGTCCATCTTTTGTGATTCTACTCATCCCCCTTGCCTTGAGTTCATTTGACCTTTGTTCAAATATTTCTATCTCCTTGGCATACTACATTTCCCTTTCCCCCCTCTCATCCTTTATTCTTGCATGCCTCTCATTTCTTTCTCTCAGCCTCTCTACTAGCACAACCTTTCATATTTTAGTACTTGAATCCCTTGCATTCATTAAACTTATCACCCTCATAAATTCTATAGTAGAAGTGTTTTCAATAACATCTCTGTTCAGCAAGATAAATGAGCCATCCTTGAAATAAATTCTGACTTCACTCAAAGAGATAACCCAAACTTTGACTATCTCTTCAGCTTGTTGTTGGAGACACTGATCTCCATCTGTTATGCTCCTTGAGATTGGTAGAAAATCTTCTTGATTATAATAATTCCAGATAACTCCATTTTCTGATGTGACTTTTCTTGGTTTTTTTCTAGTAGGTTTGAAATGAGTTTTGGCTTGTGGTTTGAATGAAAGAGGTTTTGATATTTTCTTTAGTGTGACTTGGCTGGCTTTGATAGGTATCTTGAGCAGAGGTTTTACAGTTTGCTTGAATAGAAATTTAGTATTTTGAGGTTGGTTTGGTTGCGAGTTTGTTTGGCTTGACTTGGAGGTTTGAGTAGGTTGGATTTGTGAAATTTTTATTTCCTGAAAATTTTTCTTCATTGTTTCCCCTTCTCCATCCCTCTTCTTCTTCTTTCCATCATCCTTCCCCTCTTCCTTTCCTTTTCTCTTCTCATACACCTTGCTACCAGTTGCTTTAGAAGATTGACTTGGATTTGAGCCAGAAGATTTGTGCTCATCCTTCTTCTGCTCATCATCATCCAAATCATCCTTATTGTTTATTTGAGCTCTAGGCAACAGGTCATCTGCATTTCTCAAACATCTCCCCAACATCTTGATCACTTCTTCATCTTCTATAGTCTTGATCTTCTTTTTTTTCAAATCAGTTTTTAGTGGCATTATCAGCCTCAAATTCCCCATAACACGGTGCTTTGGAATCATGAAATGTTTGCACCTTTTGGTTGATGAACAGATGTAGGTTACTCCCTTGCTAGGTTGGAGATATGCTTCTGGAAAAGCAGCTACTAGAGATTTCTTGAGTTCATTTAGCAAGAGAGTGTCCTCTGGAATGTCCCTGTTAACTTTGTTGAGTAGGATATCCAGCTCAGATGCTCTTTTAGATATGAGATAATTAAGAGACACCTGCATACATCTATCCACAGTTGAGTCATTTATGTTTACAATAATCTTCCTCTCTTGAAAGTTTTCTCTTGTCATTTTATCACCCTCAGAAAATTGATATTTCTGTCCAGCGCCTTTTTGTAGGTGAAGAAGTTTTTGGTTAAAAACTCTGAGAGCCCTGAGTAATTCATCAAACTCTTTGTCCAAAAAGGGTCCTTCAACTGCTTTCTGTAGTCTTTCTTTCCCAACATCATCTTGCTTTGTTTAAACTGTGGCTTGGATAAATGATTGTAGCAGTCTAGCTTCTATCTCCCCCTTAGTCTTGGTAGCAGGCAAGATTAAAGGAGTAGGAATTTCAGGTCTAACTGCTTCATGGCTGATTTCCACTGGACTGAATCATCCACTTGTACAACCTTTGAACAATACTGAGGCTCCCCATCCTCGGTCGATGATATATAATATACTGAAGGATAATATCTTTGTGGTGGCCTCACAATTCTACTAGATTTTCTTACCTCAGTCTGTGGAGTTACTGGAACCCTGTTGTTAAATATTGAATGCAACACAAGGGGGTGAATGTGTTTCTTTGATTTTTTGACTTTTTAAAATTGTTTGGATTATAGGTGAACAAAGCAGTTAAGATATTGTGTTTACAGAATTAATCAACAAGTACAATTTTTTCAAAAATCACTTAATTTGTATGAATTAAGTTGGTCTTGCTACAAATTTAGTGTTCTTAAGAAAATAAGAACTCAGCTTCTATCTTGTAAGAATACAAGAAAACCTAGATCTGTTTGTTACTTGTGAACTAAGGACCTGTGCATGCTTTATAGACTTGTAGCACGGGTTTACAAGAATTGCACTAAAATGTACTAAACTACTTTCTAAAGCAACCTTTTTTTATTTCCATTTCTAGCTTAGCAAATCTGTGCATAATATTGCAAGTCTGTGACCTCCCTTTGTCCAGTTAATCTTGGCCCTTGATCTTGTATTCTTCCAGCTACTTTGTAGACTTTTCAATCTAGTGAATAGATCATTTGTTAAATGATAATCTTGAATCCTGAATTTTTCTGCATTCTGTATTTGAAAAGTATGTCGAGATCTCCAATTTGTTATATAGAGAAGTGACATCTCGATAAGTATAATGACTTATCGAGATCTCTGAATTCTTTATAGGTATACTTGACTTATCGAGGTGTCTAGATCCTTGCATATGAAATGACTTATCGATATGTCTGAGATCTCTACATATAAAAATGACTTGTCGTTATCTCTGAGATCTTTATATACACATTTTGACTTTTTGAAATCTCTAAGATCTCTATATGAGAAATTGATTTGTCGATATCTCCAATTCTTCACTTCTTCATTTGACTTGTCGATATCTCTGAGTTCTCTATATGTCGAAATGATTTGTCGATATCTCCATTTCTCTACATCTTCATTTGACTTGTCGATATTTCTGAGACTTCTCTATAAGCCATTTTGGACTTCTCTACAAGTCATTCTGGATTCCTCGAATGACTTCTCGAGATAACTTTATCTGTGACTTGTCGATATCTTGACTTAAAACATTTTTCATAGAACAACTTTATTCAACTCCAAGCTTCTACATCCTTTCTCGGAGGCATGATCATGGCTTGATCTTCTTCCCGAGTTTATTCCTTAGCTTGAATCTATTTACAGAAAAATCCCCCAGTCTAATCTTCTAACCATTTTTATAGACTCAAGAAATACAATACAGAATACATATTTAGATTATCATTCAACTTAATCTTAGGGTTGTCACTGTGACTTAGTCTTATTATTGTATAGGTATGTCTTGCACAACACCTGACATCAACAATTCTCCAAACTCCCACTATTTCCTGCAAGATTTGTTTATGTAATATCTTCAAGCACTGCTTCCTCTTTCTCAGGTTGTTCCTTTGTAAACTCAGATCGACTACAAGCTTATCTTTAAAACTGCATTCTCATTAAAAGTATCATCTCTACTTCTAACGACCTTCTTAGTCATTTCATCCCAGAAATGGTAACCCATATCATCTGAGCCATAATCAATGAAGATACACTTCTTTGCTTTCAGATCAAGCTTTTCCCTGTCAGAATCTTTAACACGCACATAAGAAACACAACCAAAAATTTGAAAGTATGAAAGGTTTACCTCTTTTTTCTGCCACTATTCTTCTAGAATCTTGAACCATAACGGACTTGAAGGTCCTCTATTTATGAGATATACTGATGTGCTAACTACATCTGCCCAAAACATCTTTGGCAACCCTGTATATAATCTCATACTCTTGGCCCTCTCATTCAAGGTTCTATTCATGCGCTCTGCAACACCATTCTGCTATGGTGTTTCTGGAATAGTTTTAATCATTCTAATCCCAAATTTTGCGCAATAGCTTTTAAACTCATTATTAATGCATTCACCACCATTATCTAACATCAAACTCTTCACCTTCAAACCGGTCTGATGTTTAACTTCATTCTTCCACTTCTTGAAAGTAGCAAACACATCTGATTTATTCTTCAAAAAATAAACACATACCTTTCTAGAGGAATCATCAATGAAAGTGACATAGTAGCGAGATCCACCCAACGACGCAATTATTGTTGTGTCACGCCCCCAACTCGACAATTATATATAAAATTATTACAATATTTAGCAAAAGATAGTAAATACAACCGAATCCAAGATCTTACAGTTCAGGGTTTGGAACAGCCCAACATTATTAACTATTACAATCTGGTTTTTAATATCGAGTCCTCACACAAACTATTTCTTATTCTACCTGAGCTGGAACATACGCATCGGCATCACAAGTCTTACGTGATGTCTGCTTGAATCTAACCATAGTTGCTAGCTGTAATATCAGGGTGAAAACAAGTAGTGAGCCAATTGCTCAACAAGTGCTATACAATAAAACAAGATAAAAGAATAACAATGGAAATATAGAGCTAATAATTACAAGAGATAGACTGTTGGGTGATGGTATCATTTGTTTGTATTAAAACATTTCCAAAATCATTTCTTAATCAAAAATCATTTTATGACGCTACGAATTACAGCCGGTGATCAGCCGCGAAGTAATCCTGAACCTCGCTGGGTTCTAAATCATTAATGGGATCCCTAGGCAACTTTTAAGCCTATAATTTAAGTGCGGAAAGGACTTGTGTCTCAGTCTAGATCCACTATTTAAAGAAAACATTTGTCCCCCTTTGGGACTAAAAATCCAAATTTTTGATCATTTCAAAAATGAATGTCGATTGACAATTAATTTCTTAAACAGTAAATATCTTTATCAAGGGTTATAAATCCACTATGAAACACTGGGAATATATCGACTAGGGCCATGATCCACTAGACTTTACTCCATCAGGGTAATTGAAAGGTTTCTGTTTATAAGGACTTAGACAATGAGATTTAGTAAGGCTATCGGATAATATGAAAGAGTAATGCCAGACTAGGCTTAAAGCAATGGTTTCAAATAAGGTATAGGTATTAAAATATCAAGAAGATAAGCATCAATGGTTCCAGGTATGATATAGGTATTAAATACAAAGAAAGTGATCATCAGCTCAAGGTATAACAGGGTATCACGCTTAGGGTAGGGATAGGGTTATCAAACAATCATTAACAAATCTTTAATGAATGAATGGCTTTTAGGATTCAAGCTGAGGTTACTGATTATAACTCACACGTGGTTCGACATCACAATTACTTTGGTATACTAGTATAATATGACTTTTTGATCTACTTGCATAACAATCTTCAAATAAGGTAAAATTACTTGCAATAGACACTTGAGGGCCCATGGTATAATACGAAGATAGATTTGAAAACCACTTGGTTCATGTATATCAAGGTAAATCAGAATACACGCATCATATATAGGAACTAGTTATCACACACATGCAGTGTAAACGAGAAAAAAAGCAGGTTGAATCACTTGCCTTGAAAAAGGCTGGACTAGACTGGCAGGTAGGAGCAACTGGAAGCTTTACTCGACCTTTATGGCATTTTTACCCTCGACTCGAGATCCTACACAAATAATAATAACCTCATTATAATTTATTCTCACCAACTCAACCTATTTACAAACCGAAATTAAACACAATGGCACTTAGGCCTATATACACGCAATTTATAATCACCTTATAAAATAATAGTACACATAGCCACATATGCTCACATACCATATTTAAATACCAAATAATATCACACACGCCATTTTGCAACACTAGGCTTGGATGATCTCGCTCCACATACACAAGTCACTTGGTCGCTAAATCTCCAAATTTTGGCTTCCTACTCGGAGTGCCTTTACTAAACCATCCAATTCCTATTGACCCTCACTTGGAACTTTCACTCTACTGACTTTATTCTATCTTGCAACTATGGTGGTCAACCTAGGCCTCACTCATAGGTGCTCTAAAACTATATGGTAAGTGAAGGTGCTTATTATGGTAAATTTCAGAATGACCTCTAAGGTTTCTTGGGTACGTTTGGCACTCTTACATTTTAAATTTTCCTTCAAAACTTCAACACTAGACTCTTCTGATCATAAGGCAACTCCCAAACTTGATGTGGTTTAAGGGCCTAGCTTGGGCCTCCCTAGGCCTAAGCTTAAACTTCACAAATAATATTACATAAAATACTAGTCGTAACATCCTCTCCCCCTTAAAGGATTTTGTCCCCAGAATCAAAGAGAACAGATGAGGAACCGGGAACGCATATCAGACTCTAACTCCCAGGTTGATTCTTCGACCTTGGGGTTCCTCCAAAGTACTTTTACTAACTTTGCCGACTTATTTCTAAGACTCTTTACTTGCCAGTCGAGTAATTTGACAGGTTGCTCCACAAATGACAGGTCTGCCTGAATTTCTATAGGTTCATATTCTATCACATGGTTGGCATCAGGATTGTACTTCTTAAACAATGACACATGGAACACATTATGCACATGCTGATACTGAGGTGGTAAGGCTAACTCATAAGCCACCTTCTCTACTTGACTCAAAATTTCAAAATAACCTATATATCTAGGTGCTAACTTCCCCGTTTTATCAAATCTAGACAACCCTTTTCTTGGCGATACTTTCAGCAAAACGCCTTTGCCTACTTGGAATCTAACATCCTTATGCGCTGGATCCACATACTTCCTTTGTCTATCTTGAGCAGCAAGCAACCTTTTCTGAACTAATTTGACTGTCTCGTGCAACTGTTGTACCAATTCTGGGCCTAAAATCTTTCCTTCTCCCACTTCATCTCTATTTGTCGGTGATCTACATTTCCATCTGTACAAATCTTCTATGGTGGCATGCCAATACTGGAGTGATAGATGTTGTTATAGGAGAATTCTACTAATGGCAAGTGGTCATCCCAACTTCCTGCAAAATCGATTGCACAACTGCGCAACATGTCTTCGATTGTTTGAATTGTCCTTTCGCTCTGACCATCAGTCTGTGGTTGATACGCTGTACTCATGTTCAACTTCGTGCCAAGACTCTCTTGAAATTGCTTTCAGAATCTCAAGTTAAATTGGGGATCTCTGTCTGAAACTATCGATACGGGCACGCTGTGTCTTAGTACGATTTCACGCATATACAGATGAACCAATCTGTCCAACGATGACTTCTCATTAATTGGAAGAAAATGCGCCGACTTCGTAAGGCGATCAACTATAGCCCATATAGCGTCATGTCCGGATTTCGTTCGCGGTAGTCCCACTATAAAGTCCATAACAATGTTTTCCCATTTCCATTCTGGAATCTTTAGGGGATGAATTAATCAGCTTGGTCTTTGATGTTCTGCCTTTACTTTCTGACATGTATAACATTTCACAACCCATTCTGCCACCTCTCGTTTCATATTTGGCCACCAAAAGTTCTGCTTCAAGTCTCGATACATCCTGGTGCTTCCCGGATGGATTGAAAATCTTGAATTGTGGGCTTCTTGCAAAATCTCAGTCTTCAATTCAGGTACATGATGAATCCAAATTCTTGAGGAGAACCTTAGTATTCCCTGCTCATCCCTTTGAGTACCAATCTCTTCTCCAGTTAGCTGATTTTTCTCTTGCTTCATTACTTCTTCCTGACATTTCTTTATCTTTTCCAATAATGTTGGCTGAAAAGTCATTGTACGACAAACCTCTTCAACTATCCCACAATCACAAAGTTCCACTCCAAATCTCTTAATCTCTTCCGACAATTCTTTTGGTATTGCTATCATATTCAATCTTTCCTTTCTACTCAAAGCATTGGCTACAATGTTTGCCTTTCCTGGATGATAATTTATCGACCAATCATAGTCCTTAATCAATTCCAACCATCTCCTTTGCCTCATATTGAGCTCCTTCTGAGTGAAAATATACTAAAAACTCTTGTGATCCATGTAGATCTCACACTTTTCTTTGTAGAGGTAATGTGTCCAAATCTTAAGTGCGAATACTATGGCTGCTAACACCAGAGTTGTAACCAACCTCCGCTTCAACTCTTGAAAGCTATCCTCACATTCTGCACTCCATTCGAACTTCTAATTCTTCCTAGTCAACTTAGTCAATGGCGTAGCGATTTTTGAAAAATCCTTGATGAATCTTCTATAATATCCCGCCAATCCTAGAAAACTTCGCACTTCCGTCGGTGTCTTTGGCCTCTCCCAACTCATAATAGCCTCAATCTTGGCCGGATCTACTTTAGCTCCTTCATCTCCAATAACATGTCCCAAAAATTGAACCTCCTTTAACCAAAACTCACACTTAGAAAACTTGGCATACAACTTCTCTTGTCGGAGTATCTCCAATGCTATCCATAGATGCTGCGTATGTTCTTCTTCTGATTTTGAATAAATAAGGATGTCATCAATGAACACCACTACGAACTTGTCCAAATACTTTTTAAATACTCGGTTCATCAAATCCATAAATATTACCGGGGCGTTAGTCAAACTAAAAGGCATTACTAAAAATTCATAATGTCCGTATCTTGTCCTGAAAGCTGTCTTTGGGATGTCTTCTCCTTTGATCTTTAATTGATGGTATTTTGATCTTAAGTCAATCATTGAAAAGCACTTTGCTCCTTTCAGCTGATCAAATAGGTCATCTATCCTTGGTAGCGGGTAACGGTTCTTAATCATCACCTTATTCAACTCACGATAATCTATACATAACTGCATACTTCCACCTTTCTTCTTTACAAATAGAACAGGTGCTCCCCATGGCGTCGTACTTGGGCGTTTCACTCCTTTGTTCAACAATTCTTGTAGCTGGCTCGTCAACTCTTTCATTTCTGCTGGTGCCATCCTATATGGGGCCTTCAAAACTGGTTCCGTGCCCGGAGCAAGGTTGATCTCGAACTCGATTTGTCGATCTGGCGATAAGCCTGGTAGTTCATCTGGAAATACATCTGGGAATTCGTTGACCATGGGGATATCTTTTATGCTGAGGTTGTCCCTTTCTGAATCCACTACATAAGCTTGAAGCGACTCGCAACCTTTCCTAAGCAACTTAAAAGTATGTAATCGTCAGGATGAGGGTGATTCACCGTGAGTTAAAATTGATGGTTGAAGGCATAAGAGATACATATATTTTATCCCCTTTAAGTTGGGAGGGTTCGAGGAAACCTTGAGATAGTTCAAAGGATAAATAATGAGACGCGGATAGACTGAGGAGACAAGAAAGTAAGAAATTAGGAAAATTGGATGAAGGAAGTGACCTTCAAGAATGTGAAGTGTAAGACCGGTGGCTTGATACCCAGAAAGGGAGACGCCAGGTATGAAAGATATCCCAACATTGAGATGACTGTTGAGATAAACAACAAAAGTAAATGAGGATTTATTAAGAAGAAGTTCACGTTGAACACGACCAATATTGTGACGGCCTCAACCCCGGGATCAGGGGCTGACATCACCAAAATATAATAAACTATAACATAAACTTCTAAATCAACTTTGTTATAACACACGACCCCAAACCAGGAGCCGATGCAGGTTCAAGTATTATTTAGGTTACAAAACAACACTAACTTATTCAAGATCCGACATCCTAACTTATTACAGCAACTCATCAGATATCAGGGTCTAATACAAACTACCTCAGAGGAGCCGAGACCGGAGGGGGCTGACACTCTACGCTGGCCTGGTCTTCTAGACATCTGCAATAAATAAGTACAAAACAAGCTGCAAGGGTGAGAAATTCATTGCTCAACAGTACCTCTATATGAATAACCAGTAAAAAAGGATAAATAAAAACAGTATAGGAACAGATATCAAAACTAGTTTACGAAAAATCCGTAAAATAGGTACAAACTGGATATCAAAACTAGTATGCTCATCAAAATAATATCATTTATAGTGTGCTGTGTCAAAATACTAGAGTCGAATTTTAGCATGCTATTTCCTTTCCAAAACCACTATCCATTGCTGGACCCATAAATCATCTGTCCCATTACGGGGACCATAAACCATTTGTTTTGTTAGGGGAACCATTAAACCAAAGTCAGATATAAAAGTGGATGAATTATAGGGACAACTGATCAGTCTATCCCACCACAAATTGTTCCGGAACTCAGAGACTAGCTAGGTCTCTGTTATGCTGGACTAAGCAGCCTACCAGTGCGCTTATCCGACTTAGCCTCTTACGCAACCTTGCTGGGCCGTTACCTAATAACGGGCCTCTTATGCCATTGACCATCCAATATATGATTCATGTTTATCCAGTTTTCAAAATCAATTACACCTATCTCTTTTTAAACGATTACAACACAGGTTCAAAAATCCTTTTTAATTTTAATCACAATCTAGAGATAGGCATTTTCAGAAGTTACTTTTTCCCCAAAACATCAGTTAATAAAACATATTTAAATATGGGGAATACGTAATTTAAAACGTTCTGTTCCAGTACATAATTTAAATCAACAACTATTCATATATACTAAATTGTAAAAGATTAGCTCAGGGGTACTTGCCTTGCGAAACTTTGTACTAACACTAGCTTGACTCTACTTGACTTCAACTACGGGGTCCTTCGACTCGAACCTACGAAATCGAAACAACCTAGGTTAAACGACCGATTATGCTTGACTTTTCTTCACTAAACTAATTACCCAACGATACAATTCCCAACTCGTATGCATTCAAATAATAATACTATAAACGCAATAATAGTGCACATAACAACCATGGTTCAATTTGTATTAAACGAGATATATACACTCGATTCGTAATTATAGGTAATTTTTAGAAAAATTTGGACAGCGACTCCTCTGTTAATAGACCTACCCGTTGAAACATCAATCGACGTCAATTCCCAACAAATCAATTCGAACTGCCACAAAAAAAATTTATAGTCCCGAAAATAATTTATACGAGTTGTTTATTTATTTAAACTACTTAGGACTCAGAACAGGGTCATCACCGTCCACTGTGCGCTCGTAAAAGAATTCATCGCACACGGCGGCAAAACTTATTGGTGCCCGAAAATATATGGGTGTCCGAATAAATTTTACGGATTAAAATTTATCGCTCGCTTAATTTATAATTTAATATCACGAATTTTAATCAAGAATTTAATGCAGCAAAAAAGGAAATTAAAATTAAAAATTAAAAATTATAATTGTCCAGGCCAACTGCACACACGGGCCCAATAAAAGCCCAACACAAAAATCCAACAGCCAGGCCCAAATTACAGGCCCAACTGCAAATAGAACCAGCCCAAACCAACAACCGGAGAAAACATGAGCAAAAACATGGCGCCAGACGGCCACACGCGACCGTCGCTGCAACACACACACACATCACAACTCACACACACATGCACACACAGGCACACACATATACATACATATATATATACATATACATATATATATATATATATATATACCAAACACAACCACACCACCGCCACCATGCCGGAAACCGGCGGCAACGACGGTAAAACAGGAAGAACACGGCGTCAAAACAGGAAATACGGGCGGCGATAGTAATTACCGGAAAAAGGGAGTAACAAGGCCAGAGAAACGACGAAAGGGAGAGAGAACAGAGAGGTAAAGAGAGAGATGAGAGAATCGAGAGAGAGAGAGTAGAGAGGTGAGAGACAATCGAAGGAGGAGGAGGTCAGAAGAAGAAAGGAAAAGAAAATACAGTACCCCAATATTTGCTGCAAGGCCGCGTGTCCAAAATTAAGGACACGTGGTCATTCGAATTGGATTGGGCTGAATTATACTCCGAGTAATAAAATTAACGATACATATCGCCTGTGCAAAATTTAATCAGAAAAATATCTAAAATAGACTTGAATAATCACATATAATTTTGGAGTTACTAAAATAAAATTTTCATAATTTTTAAAGCATTTTACAAACACACATATATCCGCATTTAAAGAAAAAAGGAAACAATGTGCGAATAAAATAAATCCCGAAAATTACCAAAATAATTTTAAAATTCTCAGAATATTATGAACTTAATAAAATATGAGTTTCATGATTTTTGAAGATTCCTGGAATTAAATATGGATTTTTACAATTAAACTAAATCAGAAAATTATTCAAGAATAAATAATTTACAGAATATTGATTTGTAAGTTTTATAAAATCCTAAATATAATCATTGAAATTATAAAATCATAAAAACAATTTTAGAGACAACCCAAGTAATTTTTGAAAATAAGATTGTCATAAAATCACTTTTTAAAAGTGAAATAAAAATAAAATGGTGCAACAATTAATCATAAAAACACACCACACAATCCAACAATCGTATATAAACAATAATAACACAGACACAAGGACCATAATTAATACAAAATTCTTTATTTACTTATTTACGCAATAATTACATATTTAAATATTACAAAAATGTACGAGTCGTTATATCCTTCCCCCCTTAAAAAGATTATGTCCCCAGAATCTTAACTAGTTAAACAAGTGAGGATATTTGTCAAGCATATCTGTTTCTAACTCACAGGTAGACTCTTCTACCCTAGGGTTTCTCCAAAGTACTTTAACTATAGGGATAGATTTATTCCTAAGTACACGCTCATTACGATCTAATATGTGGATTGGCTGCTCCACATAGGACATATCTGATTGAAGCTCGATTGGTTCACATTATATTACTTGATTTGAATCAGGGATATATGGCTTCGACACGAATACGTGAAATACATTATGAATATGCTACCATTGCGGAGGTAGAGCTATCTCATATGCAACTTTTCCTACTCGTTTCAAAATTTTGAATGGTCCTATATACCTCGGACTCAGCTTACCTTTCTGACCAAATTGAATCAATCCCTTCCATGGCGAAACCTTTAGTAATACCAATGATCCAATTTCAAAGTTTATGTCCTTCCGATGTAAATCTGTATTCGTCTTCTGTCCGTCCTGAGTGCCTTCCAATCTTTTCTGAATTAATACCACCGCCTCTTTCATCTGCTGTACTAATTCAGGTCCTAACACTTTCTTTTCCCCTACCTCATCCCAATACAGAGGTGATCTACACTTCTGTCCATATAAGGCTTCGTAGGGTGGCATTCCAATGCTGGCATGGAAGCTGTTATTATAAGAAAATTCTATCAACGGTAGATGATCATCCCAATTTCCCTTGAAATCCAAAGCACATACTCTTAACATATCTTCGATCGTCTGAATTGTTCTCTCACTTTGGCCATCGGTTTGAGGATGATAAGCGGTGCGCATATTTAACTTAGTTCCTAAACATTCTTGAAATTTTGTCCAGAACCTTGAATTGAATCTTGGATCTCGATCTGATACTATAGACACAGGTACCCCGTGCTTGGTTACTATCTCATCCAAATATATTTTTACTAGCTTTTCCAAAGAATACCTTTCATTAATCGGAAGGAAATGTGCTGACTTGGTCAATCTATCAATGATTACCCAAATGGAATCATGATTCGATCTTGTCTTCGCCAAACGCACCACGAAATTCATTACAATCTCTTCCCATTTCCATTGTGGAATCTCCAAAGGCTGCAGCAATCCACTGGGCCTTTGATGTTCTGCTTTTACCGTCTGACATACGTGACACTTACTGACCCAATCCGCAATCTCTTTTTTCATTCTTGGCCACCAAAACTGCTTCTTTAAATCTTGGTACATTTTTGTGCTACCAGGGTGGATAGAAAACCTAGGGTTGTGCGCTTCATGAAATATTTCATTCTTTAATTCCGCTATATTAGGAATCCAAATGCGAGAGGAAAACCTAAATAAACCTTGGCTATCCTTTTGAGTACATAACTCTTCTCCTGCAAGATTATTCAAGTCCTCTTCCGTAACTCCTTCTTGACACCTTTTAATCTTTTCTATCAATGCTGGATGGAAAGTAATCTCGTATAGCTGCTCCTGACTTCCATTTGATACTCGAACTTCAATCTCCATCTTTTCTAAATCTCGGGCTAGTTCATCCGCGATACGAACCATATTTAGTTTCTCTTTTCTACTTAAGGCATCAACCACCACATTGGCCTTACGTGGATGATAATTAATCGAACAATCATAGTCCTTAATCAGTTCCAACCACCTTCTAACTTTCTCTTCTTATCACTCCTTTCCTTGGAGGCCAACTTCTGATCACTCTCAATCACTAGGGCGACTTGAACTACAGAGGTAAACGTCTTAAGCTGTAGGGCCACCACTTCACTATGAACTTCCGGCTTAAGTCCTTTTTGAAATCTCCTATCTTTTTGAATTTCAGTGTTCACATATCCAGGGGCTAGTCGGGCCAACTCCGTAAACTTGGCCTCATACTTAGCCACACTCTTCTCTCCTTGCTTTAATTCCAAAAACTCCACTTCCAACTGACTCTGCAAGCAATCCAGAAAATATTTTTCTAGGAACAACTCCGTAAATCTGAACCAAGAGACAGGGCCTTCTCCTTCTAATGCACGCACAGATTCCCACCAAAAACTTACTTCACCTTTGAGAAAGTAACTGGCATAATCCGACTTAGAATCATCACTGACCTGAATAAGAGTGAAGGCTTTCTCCATTTCCTTAAGCCAAATTCTAGCAGCAACCGGATCTACCTCGCCCTTAAACTCTGGGGGTTTAACTGACTGAAAAGACTTGAAGCTAACAGTCTGGTTTGACTCTCTTGGTTGGGGTTGCTGTTGGAGCTGCAGCTGCTGTTGGATTTGTTGGTGTTTTTGTTGTATAAATTGCTGCTGTTGTTGCTGTTGTTGCAGGAATTGTTGTTGCTGCTGGAATTGTTCTCGTTGCTGAGCCATCTGATTAGACTGTTGGCGCAGCAAATCTAGTAATCCATCCATGACTGGGCCCCCTTCAGAGTTCCTGCTGGAGGAATTGGACGGGAAATTTTTCTTGGGAGGCATTCTCCTGAAACACGACAAAAAGGTTTTATATGAAAATTGTGCCCCCGGGTAGCAACAGTTTTATGCATCAGGAGAATGCGATCACAATTAAATATTCTCTTCCTTGTTTATTTGGGGTCCACCCATGATGCATAACTGAATTTAACAAAACCAACAACAAATACAACAATAACAATAACAGCAATAACAAAAGTTCAATAAGATAAAACCAACAACGGTAATATAAAAGCACGATAGTACAACAACAATACAAATCCATCCGACAACTACAGTACAACACTCAAAATATACTAGATACACAACAAAATTGGCAGTCATAGCAGCCCCGCCTAATAAAAGCTACAATACATAATAAACATACATAGGAAAAGCATCTACAGAACTCCTATAACTAACTCCGAGCTCTGTATCTCACTGCTGCAACTCTGATCTAGTCACTGCCACTACCACCGATGGATCCTAACTCAAATACCAATCAGTTTACGAGATCCTGGTATCGAACATCTCTAAACTCGGAGCTAATGAAATGGTCAATGGTCCGGGCTCTCTCTACAACATCCTGAGTCAAGGATCGCACTCTCTCCTACACATCTGGTGAAGGGGCATGTGTTAGGGCGAAATCACGCACTAATATTCACGCAAGTATACGCGTTCGCAAGTAATATAGAATACTTTCTAGTTCGTTCCCTCAGAGACTCAGACTAAGTTATTGTCTAATTTAACTCACTCACCAATGTATGATTACTTCTCAAAGTTAAGATAATAACACTTAAAATTGTTGATTAAATATTAACTATAATTAACTACTTAATTAACCACTTAACTAACACTGCAATTTATCAATAATAAAACACTCATGAGATCACAACTTCATTATTACTTCCTTCTATAGCCATAGTTATTACCTTTAGCATGTGACAGTGATGATATTAATCGAATAACACGAAACTGATAAAAGCCAACTTTCATTGTACTAATACCATTCTACCAAACATCCACAATTACGATAGAAATTGAATAGTCATCAATTATGTTGAGTTCCTATATGTCTACAGAAATTGACAACACAATGATTTAAGCACAAGTTACTCCTTTTGATTACATAGGGCAAATAAAACTGTTAGAGTTACCCACTAATCATGCACAACGTACATGAACCTATGCTAGCATGGCAAGTTCTAAACCTCAAGATCCACTGTCGCTTCACAAGAGATTAACACCCTATCTTATATGTTCGCGACGCACATAAGACGAATACGCACAACCAATACTAGATATCATGCAATCATCACACACTAAAGTATTAAACAATTAACTAAAGAATTCCATAATAAATCCATTGCAACCCCATGATCACGATTAGCCCATAATAGAACTTATCGCCATCATGGGTTCATATGAAATCATGATAAACGAACACAAGAAAATAACAACTAAACTAATTATATTAAAACAGAGTACGTCACAAGAGTAAATAAGTCAAAGCAAGAAAACTAGCATCCAACGTTACAACGAAACAAGATTCACAAGAATATATGCTTCCTCTTCGTTGCTGTGTGCTAAATCGGTCTTCTTCCTTATCTCCTTCGCTTCTTGCAAAACACAATCTAAAACATAATCCCCTCTTAATACCCTGTGAAAAACGTCTCAAATCTACTTATATAATAGTCCCATAAAACTCAGATTACATAGAAGTTGGAAGCCAAACAGAAGTAGAAGTCTAAAATAATATATTATTTTCCCCGACCCTGCGCGGCCGCTCAGCATTTCTGCGCGGGCGCGCAAGGCTGCTGCGCGGCCGCTCAGCATAGCTGCGCGGGCGCGCAGGACCCTACTGGAAAATTTCCAGGTTTGCTCCGTTTCTTCGCCGTAATCTGCCTGTTCTTTTCCTCTCTCAATGGTGAACACATGCCAAGGCTTATTCTTGATGATTCCTCCTCCGAAATGCAACTAATACCCTGAAATGCATAAACACTAGAAAAACGCATCAAATACACAAAATACTTGATTTCAAGACACCAATTTAAGCCATTTTAAGACGTTCTAAGTGATATAAAATGCCACTTATCACACCCCCAAACTTAAATCGATGCTTGTCCTCAAGCGTCACAGACTCAAAAACAAATAAAAATATGCATGAATGCAATCTATATGAAAATGCAACGATCCCCCTTACTACAATTAACCAATCAAATTGTCACATCTCAACGAATGCAGTTAGACACTAAAGATCAAGAAACTCATGCAAACGGACATACCGCCAGAAACGTGGTGTGTGCAAATGCTTAACAGATATGCTTCGGAATTATACCAATTACTATGACTAGACTTTCCTCAAGCCAATCCTACGATTATACAAAGAATGAAAATTCTAGGCATAAAGTGATATACAACACTACAAGAACTTTAGAGCTTACTACGGAATCGTGCTTTTTATTTACAACGCAAATGCTTATTTGACCGTGCAGTGAGTGAGGTCCACAAAAGACTTATACAATGGTATCCATGTAACGAGCGTTAGGTTAGCGGATCCCAGACTCTAAAAGCCTTAGGTCACTAGGCACAAAGTCCCCTAAGAACTTAATAACTCGAATACCAAAGAGCCCACTCTTGATCAATTACGCAATTTTTTTTTTTCTCTGAGCAAGTGCGTTTCGCTCCATCTTGCTCAACCCTAGACTACTCGCATAACATGTGAGCCGGCTACTAGCCATTTGACGCCTAGCCACAACTAGCAACAAATTCCATTTTTACTCCATTTTTTTTTCTTTTTCATGCCTTTACCACTAAGAACCTATTACCAAATTCTAAGCGTAATAAATAGATTATCCTCGAAAATAATCAGATCATAACAACAATCTAGTCCTTCAGCATTCTCTAAGACTTAGTGACAATACAAGTGCTTCTAACATGCATATCAACCTACACAACTTAATATTACTTTAATGTTATCACTACACTCGCATCAATATCACAATTCAGTCGATAAATCATTGCAAAAGGGATCATGGTATATGCATGAGCTATATGATATGACAACAAATAAAGCTATATAAAAAAAAAACTATATGGCAAAAATTATGCAACTATATGAACTAACTATCATGAATATGCAACTATATGAACTAACTATCATGAATATGCAACTATATGACACACACAAAATATTCGTTAACTACCACCCCCAAACTTAAAATCTTCACTGTCCCCAGTGAAGGTAGTAGAAAGGAACACAGGGTATACCTACTCGGAGTCATCATCATCATCACCCTCAGTGGGTGGAGTATCAGGCGGCGGGTATGCAGAGTCCTCACCAAAAACTGGCCACTGGATATCAGCTCCAAGGCCTCGAAAAGCAGTCCCTAACGCAAGGGTGAGCTCCTGAGCAAACCTGCTCTGCGTCTCATACATGGCATCCATCCGCCGTGAAAGCCTCCTATACTGGGCATCACCCATCCCAGCACCCTCCTGAGCTCTCGAAGAACTAGCCTCACCACGCCCTGGCCTGGCCATAGTAGCACCTCGTGCTGGACGCCCTCCTGGAAGACGATAACCCAGCCCATGCTCCTCAGGCTCACCACCGGTCCACTCCTGCATCCCATTCAGAGTGCCAGAATCTATAGGAGCTGCTGGCAACTGCAACTGCTCATGAGCCGGCCAGTTCACTCCTACTGCACGGCATAGCTTTGTAACCGTGGATGCATAAGGGATGTTCATATGCTTTGCTCCCCTCAAAAACTTCAGAATTCCTTGGTAGATAAACTCACCAAGGTCCACATAGTATTCCTCATTCAGAATTCCCCACAACAACTGTGCTCTCTCAACTGTGACCTCGTGTGCATGTGAAGAAGGCAAGATATTAGAACATATAAATGCGTTCCATGCACGGGCATACCAGTTCATGGCGATCGCCGGAAAGTGACGATACTCATTATTGGCTGGACTGCGGTTCCAAACTGTGCCCGGTCGACAGAGAGTCGCACAAATCAAATCCAAGTCAAAATCCTCAGCAGTCTTTTCATTCCAGTTCTCCTCCTCGGGCTTCCTCTCTCGCTGTCCAATCACTCGGCGAATCGCCGCAGGATGATAATCAACCGTCAGCCCCCGAACTATAGAAAACCCATTCTTTTCAGCCTTCGCGTTCGCGTAGAACTCGCGAACAACACTCATCGGTACTGCTTCGGGCGACTCACAAAAAGCTATCCACCCCTTCTCTGCAATCATGGGCAACAACTCACCATCCCTCCCTGATGGTAAAAACCCCCTCTCCTTCAGAATCGGCTTCCCCAACAGCCTAGTATACTCCTCCTCCACGGCTCTGTCAGTTAACCAAGGCCTCGCAGCAGTACCCCTTGATGAATCAGCCGTAGGAACTGTGCTGCTGCTGTCAATAGTGCGTGCTCTCTTGGGTGCCATTGATTTGTGAATAAAAGTGTGTAAGAACTGATTTTTGATGTTTATGAGAGGGTTTAAGTGTAGGAAGTTGTGGGAGATATGTAGGATAGGTGTATGTATATATAGGGTGTGGAGTAGGTTAAATTAGATTAGGAGTGGGGTTGAGGGATAAAATCATGGGGTAATGGGAAAAGAATTCGAGGGATTATGGGCTGTAATGGGTTTTTGTGTTTTTTTTTTTTGCTGAACTGTAAAAATAATTTCTGGAATTCGACCCCTGCGCGGCCGCTCAGCATTTCTGCGCGGGCGCGCAGCAAGCTGCGCGGCCGCTCAGCATAGCTGCGCGGGCGCGCAGAGGGTCTCTGGAAATTTTTTTTTTCAGCCCCTGTTTTCTGATTTTTTTGTGTTTTTGGATAGGTTATTAACTTCTAAGGGTTCCTGTAACAACAATTCATGGGTTGCCTCCCACGCAGCGCTTCTTTTTCGTCATTAGCTTGACGTTCCGTTCCTTTCTCACGTAGTCAACAAAATGGCACTAACCACCTCTCGGTTTGCCATGTCCCCATAGTAGTGCTTCAACCGCTGACCGTTAACCTTGAATGCTTGGTCCGAATCATTCTCAAAAATTTCCACCGCTCCATGTGGAAACACAGTTTTGATAATAAAAGGTCCAGACCACCTTGATTTCAACTTCCCAGGAAAAAGTCGGAGCCGAGAGTTGAATAACAGAACTTGTTGCCCTGGCACAAACAACTTAGGATGTAGCTTCCTATCGTGCCACCTTTTCACCTTTTCCTTATACATTTTGTTATTCTCGTACGGTTGAAGTCGAAATTCATCAAGTTCATTAAGCTGAAGCATTCTTTTCTTACCAGCTGCATCTAAATCCAGGTTCAATTTCTTCAATGCCCAGTAGGCCTTATGCTCAAGCTCCGCCGGTAGATGACATCCCTTACCGTACACCAACTGAAACGGTGACATCCCAAGTGGAGTTTTGTATGCTGTTCTGTAAGCCCAAACAGCTTCATCGAGCTTTAAAGACCAATCCTTCCTTGATGGACAAACAACCTTCTCTAGAATGCGCTTTATCTCTCTGTTAGACACTTCCGCTTGACCATTTGTTTGCGGATGATAGGCAGTAGCTACTCGATGATTCACATTATAACGCTGCATCATAGAAGTGAACTTACGGTTGCAAAAATACGATCCTTCATCACTTATGATTACCCGAGGTGTTCCAAACCTTATGAAAATTTGCTTATGAAGAAAATTTAGCACTGCCTTTGCATCATTTGTTGGTAAAGCTTTAACTTCGACCCATTTTGAGACATAATCGACTGCCAGCAAAATGTACTGATTATTGCAAGACAAGATAAAAGGCCCCATGAAATCGATTCCCCACACATCAAAGACCTCGACTTCAAGCATCACATTTAATGGCATCTCATCCTTCCTTGACAAATTTCCCACTCTTTGGCAACGATCACACCTTAAAACAAACTGATGAGCATCCTTGAACAAGGTGGGCCAGAAAAAACCTGCTTGCAGAATACGAGCTGCCGTTTTCTCACCTCCATAGTGTCCACCATAAACCATGGAATGGCAGTCTCGTAATATCCCCTCCGTCTCACAGCACGGGATACATCTCCTGATGATCTGGTCAGCTCCCTGTCTAAACAAATATGGTTCATCCCACATATACCACTTCACCTCATGCAGAAACTTCTTCTTTTGCGCGGATGTTAAATTAGGAGGCATTATATTGCTGACAAGATAGTTTACAATATCTGCAAACCATGGTTCTTCCTCCTGAATTGCAAACAACTGCTCATCCGGAAAAGATTCATTGATTAACGTCCTATCTTGTGAAGTAGAATCGGGATTCTCTAACCTAGAGAGATGGTCAGCTACTTGATTCTCGGTACCTTTTCTATCTTTGATCTCTAACTCAAATTCCTGAAGTAAAAGCACCCAACGAATGAGTCTCGGCTTCGAATCCTTCTTAGAAACCAGATAGCGAATAGCTGCATGATCAGTGAATACTGTCACTTTCGTACCAAGCAGATAAGATCGAAATTTCTCAAAGCCAAAGACTATAGCCAAAAGCTCCTTCTCAGTAGTGGTGTAGTTCAATTGGGCCCCATTTAAAGTCTTACTCGCATAGTAGACCACATGGGAGAGATTTTTCTTGCGCTGTCCCAGAACTGCACCTACCGCATAGTCACTCGCGTCACACATCATCTCAAACGGTTCTGTCCAATCTGGTGCTGTAATAACTGGTGCCGTGATCAAACTCTCCTTGAGAGTCTCGAATGCTGCCAAACATTCATCATCAAATTTGAAAGGCACATCTTTCTCAAGTAAATTGCACAACGGCTTAGATATCTTTGAAAAGTCCTTGATGAATCGTCGATAAAAACCCGCATGACCGAGAAAACTACGGATTCCTTTCACTGAATTAGGTGGGGGAAGATTTTCAATGACTCCCACCTTGGCCTTGTCCACCTCCAGACCTTTGCTAGAGACCTTATGCCCAAGGATAATGCCTTCATGCACCATAAAATGACATTTCTCCCAATTAAGCACCAAATTAGTTTCCACGCATCTTTTGAGTACGGCGCGCAGATTATTCAAGCATTCATCATATGAGTGTCCAAAGACGGAGAAGTCATCCATGAACACTTCGACGTTATTTCCAATCATGTCAGAGAATATAGCCATCATACATCTCTGAAAGGTGGCCGGGGTGCCACATAACCCAAACGAAACTCTACGAAAAGCAAATGTGCCAAATGGACAAGTGAAGGTAGTCTTTTTCTGATCCTCTGGTGCAATACAAATCTGATTATACCCGGAATACCCATCCAGAAGACAAAAATACTCATGTCCCGCCAATCTGTCAAGCATTTGATCAATAAAAGGGAGAGGGAAGTGATCCTTTCTTGTGGCTTTGTTCAATTTTCTATAATCCATGCATACTCTCCATCCTGTAACTGTTCGAGTAGGGATGAGCTCATTCTTTTCATTTGCGACCACAGTGATACATCCCTTCTTAGGAACACATTGTACAGGGCTCACCCACGAGCTGTCAGAAATAGGATAAATGATGCCTGCATCTAGCCATTTCAGAATTTCTTTCTTCACCACCTCCTTCATGATTGGGTTCAGTCTTCGCTGCTGTTCCACAGTTGGCTTACTACCTTCCTCTAACAGAATTTTATGCATACAATATGAGGGACTTATCCCCTTGATGTCTGCTATAGTCCATCCTATAGCCGATTTGAATTCTTTCAAAATCCTTAAGAGCTTGTCTTCCTCACTACCTGAAAGGTCAGCTGAAATAATAACAGGTAACGTAGATGAATCACCTAAAAAGGCGTACCTTAAGTGTTCAGGTAATGGTTTGAGCTCTAAGGTAGGCGCTTCTTCTATTGATGGTTTGAGCTTCCCTTCAGCGTTCTTGAGGTCAGAAGTACCAAGAGATTCAAATGGTATATCTAGCTTTCGCTTCCAGGGAGAAGCGTTCAGATATTATAATTGCTCGTTGCTATCTTCATCCTCACTGTCAAATTCCCCCACTAAGGCCTTTTCCAATGCATCAGACATTAGCATGTGATCGAGTTCCGAAGTAACCGCAGAATCAATCACATCCACTTTTAAGCACTCCTCATCTTCTGTAGGGAATTTCATTGCCTTGAATACGTTAAAGGTCACATCCTGATCTTGAACCCGCATAGTAAGTTCTCCTTTTTGCACATCTATCAAGGTACGGCCAGTTGCCAGGAAAGGCCTCCCCAAGATTATGGGAATCTTATTATCTTCCTCAAAATCCAGAATAACAAAATCAGCAGGAAAGAAGAGCTTATCCACCTTGACGAGCACATCCTCAACTATGCCCCTTGGGTAAGTAATGGAACGGTCCGCCAATTGTAGCGACATGTATGTGGGTTTTGGATCAGGTAGGTCCAGTTTTTTAAAGATTGACAGCGGCATCAGATTAATGCTTGCTCCCAAATCACAAAGGCACTTGTCAAAAGTTAGATTGCCAATGGTGCAAGGAATGGTGAAGCTTCCTGGATCTTTCAGTTTTGGTGGTAACTTTTGTTGCAGAACCGCGCTGCATTCTTCCGTGAGAGCAACGGTTTTAAGGTCATCCAGTTTCACCTTTCTTGAAAGAATAGTCTTCATAAACTTCGCATAACTAGGCATTTGTTCCAGAGCCTCAGCGAAAGGTATATTGATGTGAAGTTTCTTGAACACCTCCAGAAACTTCCCGAACTATCTATCCAGCTTTTGTTGCTGCAATCTCTTAGGAAAAGGTGGTGGAGGATAGAGCTGTTTCTCCCCTGTATTAGCCTCAGGCAGAGTGTGTTCAACAGTAGTCTTCCTTGGTTCCGCCGCTTTCTCCCTTTGCTTCGATTCTTCATCTCGGACTTCAGCTTCGACTTCTTTTGCCTTTTCAGCATCAGCTACTTTTCCAGACCTTAAGGTAATAGCCTTGACTTGCTCTTTAGCTTCCTTCCTGCCTGGTACTTCCGTGTCACTGGGAAGAGTGCCAGGTTGACGATTGAGCACTGCATTGGCTAATTGACCGATTTGATTTTCCAAGGTCTTAATAGAAACCGCCTGACTCTTGCACAACAGCTTAAGTTCCTCAAAATCAGCACTAGTAGGTGCAGCTGCACTTCCCTGTTGAGGATATGATTGTCTTGTAGCATACTGCTGTGGTTGCTGGAATCCAGGTGGGTTAAACTGTTTACTCACTCCTTGCTGATATGGTGGCTGAATAGCATTCTGATTATTTCCCCAGCTGAAATTTGGATGATTTCTGTTGTTAGGATGATAGGTCGCTGGCACAGGCTGCTGTTGTCGCTGATAATTATTCACATACTGAATAGATTCATTGACAAGAGAACACTGATCCGTAGCATGAGAACCTGCACAAAGCTCACAAACCATAGCTATTTGATTAACTCCATACGTAGCCAAAGAATCAACCTTCATTGATAGCGCTTAGAGCTGGGCTGCAATAGCGGTGGCTGCATCAACTTCCAGAATACCTGCTATCTTGCCTGATGTCATCCTCTGAGTTGGGTTTTGATGCTCATTTGCAGCCATCGTCTCAATAAGATTGTACGCCTCAGTATAGCTTTTAGCCCATAAGGCGCCTCCCGTTGCTGCATCGAGCATGGGCCGAGATTGAGCCCCCAAACCATTATAAAAACCAGTGATTACCATCCAATCCGGCATTCCATGATGTGGACATTTTCTCAACATTTCCTTGTAGCGTTCCCAAGCCTCGCACATAGATTCTGTAGGTTGCTGCGCAAACTGAGTAAGAGCACTCCTCATAGCAGCAGTCTTTGCCATTGGATAAAACTTCACCAGAAACTTTTGCGCAAGATCTTGCCACGTAGTGATTGACCCAGCTGGTTCAGAATGTAACCAGTCTTTAGCCTTATCCCTCAGTGAGAATGGGAAAAGCCTCAACTTGATAGCCTCATCAGTCACGCCATTATACTTAAAATTGCTGCAGATCTCGACAAAATTCCTTATGTGCATGTTGGGGTCTTCAGTAGCCGCTCCTCCAAAAGAAACAGAATTCTGCACCATCTGAATAGTGCCCGGCTTGATTTCAAAGGTGTTAGCTTGAATAGCCGGATGAAGGATGCTTGACTGAATGTCATCAATTTCAGGCCGAGAAAAATCCATAAGAGCTGGATCAGCTTGAACAATATGATCTCCCATATTTACTGGTTCTTTCTGCTCAGTTCCTGAATCCGAATCCTCAAAATCTAACTTCTCCGGTGTATCAAGAACTTCGTCTTTCTCCTCAGCTGTATCTAAGGTCCTCTTGCGAGCACGAGAACGAGTTTGCATAAACGCACTAAAGTACCTGAAACACAACCGAAAAGAGTAATTAACTACTATGTCCTAATCACTGAGTCCTAATGACCAATGATGGTAAGTACATAAACTAAACAAATACGCCGAGTCCCCGGCAGCGGCGCCAAAAACTTGTTAGGGCGAAATCACGCACTAATATTCACGTAAGTATACGCGTTCACAAGTAATATAGAATACTTTCTAGTTCATTCCCTCAGAGACTCAGACTAAGTTATTATCTAATTTAACTCACTCACCAATGTATGATTACTTCTCAATGTTAAGATAATAACACTTAAAATTGTTGATTAAATATTAACTATAATTAACTACTTAATTAACCACTTAACTAACACTGCAATTTATCAATAATAAAACACTCATGAGATCACAACTTCATTATTACTTCCTTCTATAGCCATAGTTATTACCTTTAGCATGTGACAGTGATGATATTAATCGAATAACACGAAACTGATAAAAGCCAACTTTCATTGTACTAATACCATTCTACCAAACATCCACAATTAAGATAGAAATTGAATAGTCATCAATTATGTTGAGTTCCTATATGTCTACAGAAATTGACAACACAACGATTTAAGCACAAGTTACTCCTTTTGATTACATAGGGCAAATAAAACTGTTAGAGTTACCCACTAATCATGCACAACGTACATGAACCTATGCTAGCATGGCAAGTTCTAAACCTCAAGATCCACTGTCGCTTCACAAGAGATTAACACCCTATCTTATATGTTCGCGACGCACATAAGACGAATACGCACAACCAATACTAGATATCATGCAATCATCACACACTAAAGTATTAAACAATTAACTAAAGAATTCCATAATAAATCCATTGTAACCCCATGATCACGATTAGCCCATAATAGAACTTATCGCCATCATGGGTTCATATGAAATCATGATAAACAAACACAAGAAAATAACAACTAAACTAATTATATTAAAACAGAGTACGTCACAAGAGTAAATAAGTCAAAGCAAGAAAACTAGCATCCAACGTTACAACGAAACAAGATTCACAAGAATATATGCTTCCTCTTCGTTGCTGTGTGCTAAATCGGTCTTCTTCCTTATCTCCTTCGCTTCTTGCAAAACACAATCTAAAACATAATCCCCTTTTAATACCCTGTGAAAAACGTCTCAAATCTACTTATATATAGTCCCATAAAACTCAGATTACATAGAAGTTGGAAGCCAAACAGAAGTAGAAGTCTAAAATAATATATTATTTTCCCCGACCCTGCGCGGCCGCTCAGCATTTCTGCGCGGGCGCGCAAGGCTGCTGCGCGGCCGCTCAGCATAGCTGCGCGGGCGCGCAGGACCCTACTGGAAAATTTCCAGGTTTGCTCCGTTTCTTCGCCGTAATCTGCCCGTTCTTTTCCTCTCGCAATGGTGAACACATGCCAAGGCTTATTCTTGATGATTCCTCCTCCGAAATGCAACTAATATCCTGAAATGCATAAACACTAGAAAAACGCATCAAATACACAAAATACTTGATTTCAAGACACCAATTTAAGCCATTTTAAGACGTTCTAAGTGATATAAAATGCCACTTATCAGCATGGATGCCCTAAAAAGGCCTGACCGGAATTTGGTCAAGCTATGCTCCTAAACCTGGGCTCTGCTCCCTGATCAAAGACTGGTTCACCGCTCGGTGAACATGGTAAGGGATCGGGGAGGATGCACCTGAAAGAACAGATGGAGGAACAAGTGGTCTCAAGGTGGAGGAACTGTGACCAGATCCTGGAGGGAAATCCCTAACAGCCGACACTGACCTTCGTACCCAACGAGGACGGGCACTAGGTCCTGACACACTTCCTGGTGCAACTAGAGGAACGAGTGGAGGAGGCATGGGAGTCTCCTCAGCTAAGACATCCAAAGTCCGCTCAGTGTCTGAATCATCTAAATCTGACTGATTCCCCCGAGAAGGAGAACTAGAGATCACTATGGGCCACTAACATCCATATCAATATACAAGGAAGATACAACAAGGTTAAGGAAAGCCTATTAAAGTATTAATAGATGCTAGGGTAACGCCGTTGGAACCGTCGAATGACTCTTA
Source organism: Apium graveolens (assembly GCF_009905375.1). Lineage (NCBI taxonomy): Eukaryota > Viridiplantae > Streptophyta > Magnoliopsida > Apiales > Apiaceae > Apium > Apium graveolens. Next base: position 182,804,924 of record NC_133649.1, on the reverse strand, counting down.
GGGTTGCTCCTCTAAATGAGTTGTTGACTCACACATTAAGACACACTTCCAACACCATTCTGACTCAATCCTTTACCTAAATTAGGGACTTGAACCTGTAGCTCTGATACCAACTGTGACGGCCTCAACCCCGGGGTCAGGGGATGACGTCACCAAAATATAATAAACTACAACATAAACTACTAAATAAACTTTATTATAACACACGACCCAAACCAGGAGCCGATGCAGGTTCAAGTATTATTTAGGTTTCAAAACAACACTAACTTATTCAAGATCCGACATCCTAACTTATTACAGCAACTCATCAGACATCAGGGTCTGATACAAACTACCTCAAAGGAGCCGGGACCGGAGGGGGCTGACACTCTACGCTGACCTGGTCTTCTAGACATCTGTAATAAATAAGTACAAAATAAGCTACAAGGGTGAGTAATCCATTGCTCAACAGTACCTCTATATTAATAATCAGTAAAAAAGGATATATAAAAACAGTATAGGAACATATTTCAAAACTAGTTTACGAAAAATCCGTAAAATAGGTATAAACTAGATATCAAAACTAGCATGCTCTATAAAATAATATCATTTATAGTGTTCCGTGTCAAAATACCAGGAATCCAATTTTAGCATGCTATTTCCTTTCCAAAACAACTGTCCATTGCTGGACCCATAAATCATCTGTCCCGTTACGGGGACCATAAACCATTTGTTCCGTTACGGGAACCATTAAACCAAAGTCAGATATAAAAGTGGATGAATTTTAGGGACAGCTGATCAGTCTATCCCACCACAAATTGTTCTGGAACTCATAGACTAGCTAGGTCTCTGTTATGCTGGACTAAGCGGCCTACCAGTGCGCGCATCCGACTTAGCCTCTTACGCAACCATGCTAGGTCGTTACCTAATAACGGGCCTCTTAAGCCACTGACCATCCAATATCTGATTCATGTTTATCTAGTTTTCAAAATCAATTACACCTATCTCTTTTTAAACGATTACAACACACGTTCAAAACTCCTTTTTAATTTTAATCATAATCTAGAGATTGGAATTTTCAGAAGTTACTTTTTCCCCAAAACATCAGTTAATAAACAGATTTAAATACGTGGAATATTTAACTTAAAACATTCTGTTCCAGTACATAATTTAAATCAATAACTATTCATATATACTGAACTGTAAAAGATTAGTTCATGGGTACTTGCCTTGCGAAGCTTTGTACTAACACTGGCTTGACTCTACTTGACTTCAACTACGGGGTCCTTCGACTCGAACCTACGAAATCGAAACAACCTAGGTTAAACGACCGATTATGCTTGACTTTTCTTCACTAAACTAATTACCCAACGATACAATTCCCGACTCGTATGCATTCAAATAATAATAATATACACGCAATAATAGTGCACATAGCAACCAGGGTTCAATTGTATTAAACGAGATATATACACTCGATTCGTAATTAAACGTAATTTTTAGAAAAATTTGGACAGCGACTCCTCTGTTTATAGACCTACCCGTCGAAACATCAATCGACGTCAATTCCCAACAAATCAATTCGAACTGCCACATAAAAAAATTTATAGTCCCGAAAATAATTTATACGAGTTATTTATTTATTTAAAATATTTAGGACTCAAAACAGGGTCATCACCGTCTACCGTGCGCTCGTAAAAGAATTCATCGCACACGGCGGCAACACTTATTGGTGCCCGAAAATATCCGGGTGTCCAAATAAATTTCACAGATTAAAATTTATCGCTCGCTTAATTTATAAATTAATATCACGAATTTTAATCAACAATTTCCTGTAGCAAAAAAGGAAATTAAAATTAAAAATTAAAAATTATAACAGTTCAGACCAACTACACACACAGGCCCAACAAAAGCCCAACACAAAAATCGAACAGCCAGGCCCAAATTACAGGCCCAACTGCAAATAGAACCAGCCCAAACCAACAACCGGAGAAAACAGGAGCAAAAACACGGCGCCACACGCGGCCGTCGCCGCAGCACACACACACACATCACAACTCACACACAGGCACACACATATACACACAGATATACATATACATATATTTACCGAACATAACTACACCACCGCCACCACGCCGGAAACCGGTGGCAACGGCGGTAAAACAGGAAGAACACGGCAACAAAATAGGAAAAATGGGCGACGAGAGTAATTACCGGAAAAAGGGAGTAGCAAGGCCAGAGAAACGAGGGAAGGGAGAGAGAACAGAGAGGTAAAGAGAGAGATCAGAGAATCGAGAGAGAGAGTGTAGAGAGGTGAGAGACAATCGAAGGAGGAGGAGGTGAGAAGAAGAAAGGAAAAGAAAATACACTGCCACAATATTTGCTGCAAGGCCGCGTGTCCAAAATTAAGGACACGTGGTCATTTTAATTGGATTGGACTGAATTATACTCCGAGTTATAAAATTAACAATACATATCGCCTGTGATAAATTAATCAGAAAATATATAAAATAGTCTTGAATAATCACAAATAATTTTGGAGTTACTAAAATAAAATTTCCATAATTTTTAAAGCATTTTACAAACACACATAAATCCGCATTTAACAAATAACGAAACAATGTGCGAATAAAATAAATCCCTAAAATTACCAAAATAATTTTAAAATTCTCAGAATATTATGAACTTAATAAAATATGAGTTTCATGATTTTTGAAGATTCCTGAAATTAAATATGGATTTTTATAATTAAACAAAATTAGAAAATCATTCAGGAATAAATAATTAACAGAATATTGATTTGTAAGTTTTATAAAATCCCAAAAATAATCATTAAAATTATAAAATCATAAAAACAATTTTAAAGACAACCCAAATAATTTTTGAAAATAAGATTGTCATAAAATCACTTTTTAAAAGTGAAATAAAAATAAAATGGTGCAACAGTTAATCATAAAAACACACCACGCAATCCAACAATCGTATATAAACAATAATAAGTCAGATACAGGGACCATAATTAATACAAATTTTTTATTTGCTTATTTACGCAATAATTACATATTTAAATATCACAAAAATGTATGAGTCGTTATAAATATCTTCCAGAACATCCATGTTTTCATTACCAAATCAGGAAAGAAAAGTGGATAACTATTGTTATCTTTTGGAGGCCATATGTATTGACCTCAATTTGAATAAGGATGCTATTGTGAAATTAGGTATAGACTATCGAGGTGGGAATGATTGAATAAGATAATATATCAAGGATATATGACTTGATATATCCATAGAAGGATGCATGTACCTTTTTAAAGGTCGAATTAAGGATAGAACCTCGATAACTTGAGATAAATCCTAGGGGAATGCATAAAGGTTGGCATTTCGCCCTTAATAGAGATACCATGAGTTTTGACAATATGAATTGGAAAAGGATTAAGGTAACAACAACCTTTACAGATCAGTGGAGAAATTTTGCAGAAGTACATAGACAATGGTTCTAGTATTAGTAAATGGTATTTTGATATACCCTGTATCTAGGGAATACAGGAGGAACAATTCAAGTTAGAGGTTTTACAAGGAGAACGGTAATATTCAAAGTTCTCAAGAATAGAAATTTTGATAAAGGAAATATGACGTAATTATAATAATGCCAGGTGGGGCACGTGTTACGAACGGACTAAATGAACCTTTGAGCTTCATGTCTCCTAATAAAGACATATGGTGAATAATGGTATTAACCTGCTACCGTTGCTTTCATTGAAACTCTTCTGCAATTTTATCTGCTTCATGTCATATGTACATCAAGTTCAGGAGTGTTCTTCATAAATCATGAACGGTGATCATGTTGCCTCCTTAGAAGAATTGGATATGATAGCTATGGACTTTGTATGGTTAGATATTAAGATTTCATGGAAAATGAATGACTGTAGTAGGTCCGTGGTGGACTATAGTAATGCATCAACGATTCTTTGAATAATGAGCCGATTACAACCGTGAGAGTTGTATTGTAATGGATGTTGAGAATGAGTACCACTAATCGGGTTGTGGTGATGTATAAGTTATCATTGATAGACTAATTAAGTCGATTATCTACCTATTGAATATTTATTCAATAAAGAGTAGTATTACTATACGAAGAAGGTTGCGGTATAGCAATGGATTCTAGTAACTACGATGTCTAGAATGAAATCCGAGATTCTATTTTTGCTGTCGAGGGAGTTTCAACGGTGATTGTTTTTAAGCTCGAGAAAGAGCATGGGTCCGTAGAATGATGGATGGAATATGGAAAGATTTAGGAACATAAATTTTGATTCTATAATACTTTATGTTGAGATATATACATATCAATGTTTTGTTCTCCTGTTATAAACCTCTATAGTTTAGGGGTAGACTCCAGGCCAGATGTTTTGTGGCAATATTTTTATATAATTCTATTTAAATTTTTCGTTTTATGTTCTTTTCATTTTCGTGTAAACTGAGAAGAACAACCCTTCCAGAAGGGGAGGTATTGCCGAATGACTATTTATCTGTGTGATAGAAGCATAGTAGGATACCACATGTTGTTAGATTGCTTGTCAAGTACTAAAGGTTGGCCACCTTCTGTACTAACTATGCAATAGAACAAGTGTTCATGATCATAGTGATCTCTCAATAAATTCTTTACTTCTATATGATTGATCAAACTTTGGAAGATGGAAGCAGCTAGAGATGAAGTGGTATTAGTACGGTGGTATTCCGAATCTAACGCGTTCGTGATACTAAGGTTGGCGCGGTTATTAAAAGGTTATAGAATGCTAACGAGCAAAAGTGTAACCAGCATAATATTAGGTACGGAAGGTAGTATCGATTACGAACTAGAAAATAGTAGGTATTGAGAAGCAAAAGCTATAACTCTAGAAACTATGATGAGAGTCTGTGCAATAGACTTGAAAGAATTTTGGAATGATCACTTATCGCGGATTGAGTTTTATTATGATAATAGATCGTATGTCAGTATCGAGATGTCGCCTTATGAGATCCTTGAGGGAAGACAATGTCGATCTCCCTTATATTAGGATGAAGTTGTAGAGCGCAAGATGCTCGGACCAGCCGTGGTCCAGAGGACCAAGGATATAATAGATCTAATCAGAGGACGGCTGGTAGTAGCCCAAGATGGCATAAGAAGTATGCTGATTTGACAACGAAAGGACAAAGAGTATGAAATACGGGACCTAGTGTTGTTAAAGGTATCCCCTTGGAAAGCCTTGGAAAGGATTGATGAGGTTCAGAAAGAAAGGAAAGCTAAGTCCACGATTTGTTGGACCCTCGGATATATTAAGACGTATTGGGAAGTTATCAAATGAACTAGCCCTAGCCCCGAACTTGCAACAATTTCGCAGTAAGTTCCAAGTATCAATGTTAAGGAAGTATGAACCATAGGCGATACACATAGGGGAATATGAACACGTAAACCTTCGACCAGACTTAACCTATGTGGAGCAACCGGTGAGGGTTATGAATCAAAAAGGAGCAAGTGCTTAGGAAGATGGTTATCAAACTAGTCAGAGTTTGGTGGTAGAACCACAATGTGGGAAAAATTGAATTGAGTTAGAAAGTGTGATGCTAGAAAAGTATCCCTATTCATTTTCTATCAGATTACGGGACAGAATCCTTTTAAAGAGGGGAGACTGTAATAACCCCAATTTTTGGAATTTTTGAAACCATGATGAATAGTAACTTTTGCTGATGATGTTGATTAAAGAAAATTATCAGACCACGCTATATAGGAGTACTGTTATGGAGATTCTAAGATCGTATTAGTATTCCATAAAGTATATAAGTGTATGTAAAGATCGTCAGAATCCAAATTCGAACACTTTGATTTTTCCCCAAAATCCACCAGATACCGACAGAATTGAGTATAAGATAACATGATTAAAAGGATTTTAATTCAAGGATTATAAGAGAGGATCATAAAAGGAATATAAAATATTGAGAAAGGTTAGGGGAACCCAAGTAATAAGATCCGCGGATATGATCCCTCAACCGACGAACGAGAACGAAAGTTAAGCGAACCGTATAACAGATAAGCGGTCATTAACCAAGTAATTAAGGGTTAATCAAAGAGGTTAGTGGATGATGATGTCATCACACCACACAGGGAAGACAAGTGTAAAAAGATGACACAAGCTTGATGATATAAGCATGACAAAGGGATGTTGTTTTGTTGGTTGATTTTGGATCATGGAAAAGTAACCATGGTAAAAAGTTAAATCAATTACTAAGACAAAAAAGGAGCAACCAAGCAAACACATTCTTCTCTCCCCCCCATCTCTTTGCTCTCGGCTTTTAGAAGAAAAACAAGGAGAAAAATTTCAAAACCCAAGCTCCACTCAATCATAATTCAAGAGGTTTGTTTCCTTGGATTCCGTATTTCATAACTTAGATGAGTCATAAGTTTGAGCTCAAGATTCCATATTTATCTAAGCTAATCAATTCATCAAATTTCTTGATGAATAGTGTTTTCAAGAAACTAACTTTGTGTTTTCTTCAAGTTCCAAGCTTAGTAGAGATAGTTAGTGGTTATTTAAGGCTTCCTAAGTGATTCTCCACTCTCCAAGGAAGGTATAACTTCTCAAACCCTTAGTCTTAATTTTTGTTGGTTTGGATTTCATAATGTTTAGATGATGGGTTAGTGTAATGGGTGTGTAAACATGTTTAGATCTTTGTTTAGTAAGTGGTTTTGTTGATTTTGGAGTTAGGAGTCATACTTGTTAGATTTGAAGTTCTTGGTCACATTTTGACTTGGTTTAGATGAATATGTTGAGATCTTGAGTTATGGTTGAATGATCTTGTATTGTAGTTAAATGATGGTGGAATGGTGTGGTTTGATATTGAATTGAATTGGTAAAATTTGGGAATCGCTAAGTTATAGCCGTCATAATGCCCAATTTTCCTTAGACTGTTCTGTGCATGACTTTTGCACCCGAACACTCACTTCCATGAACTGACCATTATCATTTTTAGAAAGTTTATGATTCAAGCTTCATTTTGATATGTCATTCGCTTAGATCCGATTTACGGTTTAGGAGAAACGACCATTTTAAGTTACGGTGTTTCGCGAACGAGCCTTTACCCCTCGCCTAACTTTGAAACCTTGTTTAAGGCCCTTAATAGACTAATTGGATTACGAAACAATTATTTAAGGTGTATTAGGAAGTTGGTAAAGTACTTGCGAAATATTTTCCTTAAAATTCATAACAGTTAATTATATAAAAATGGTGGAGCCGAGGTTACTCGAGCAACTTATGTGAATCGTTAAGCGCAGAAGCGAACGTTAGGGTCCATTTGGTTAAAGTCTAGTTTCTTAAGAGACCATGGTTTAATTCCGACTTATGTTGTTGTTTATAGATTATCGGACCCACTCTAAGCTTAAGTCTACCCCGGAACGCCCAGACAAGTTTTCTACCCGTTATACTATTGTTGTGATGTAATATATTGATGCATTACCTTGAGATAAGTGCATGGTTATTATTAGCAAAGTCTTGCGATATATTGGAGCATGTGATATGATATTTATATGCATGCCTGTTTCGTAATCTTGATATTCTATTATCAATTCAAATGCTTATAAGTTGCATAATACCTATGCTAGAGATAAGCAGTAGTTGCGTATACCCTTAGTATAGGGGACCCAAAGGTGAACATTTTTCTAAACCGGGAGTCGATGTTCCCGAGTATAATATATATATATTTATATATATATAATTTTCTATAACTACTAATCGGATAAGGTATATTCGATAGTTTTGAATAATAATCAAACTTATTTTTGATTATTCAAATAAAGATCGTACTTTCATATAAGTATATCTTTGGTTATTCATTATTCATTTTAAGTACGAGTTTTAAAACTCCTACTTCAATTATTTTTATAAAGATTATCCTTATGGGAATATTATTTAAATAATAATATTCAGATATTTTCTAATATATCGGGATTGATTTATTTTATTAAATCATCATTACTCTAAACATTCTTTAAAATATTTTCGAGTCTTCAAAATGATTTTAAAAGTTAGAGCGGATCCCAAAACTCATTGTTATATTTAAGATCTTCCTTTCGAAGGAGATTTAAATACTCGCTCAAAACCTGAGGGATCCGGCTCTGTAGTGTATTTTATATTCGCAACGAGGTTGCTGTCTTGATAAAAGAATTTTGAGTCGGCATAAGAAACATGGGCTCAGTGGGCGTCCATGAAAGTGTAAGTGGCTCAGTGGGAGTCCATCAATGCGTAAGTGGCTGAGTGGCAGTCCAGCATAGGTCATAATACGGCCAGGGTGTTGACCAGTGGGGAATTCATCCATATACTAGTCGAAAAGGTTGCTTATTGGTATCTTTGCCTGATTAGCAAGATATCAGGTTTATGCCAAAATTCTCATCTTTCCAAATTCATTGGATATGACAACTCTGTTTATACTTGTCATGTCAGAGGTTTTCAGGAAATGTATGAGATATATATATAGGTGTATATATATCGGGACTTATTGAAGTATCTCGTAACTTCATTTCTTTTGAATGATATTTCAAAGATTGAATTTATTCAAGTCTTATCTCGTAGTCTCATCTATATGATGAACTTTTGAAACTGATTATACCTTGAACGGTGGTAGTTCAAGTAGTATTCGAAAAAGATATAAGTATATTGGAGTATCTTGTAACTTCATCTTTTTAACTTATATCTAGTAAATGATTATCTTATGTATGACAAAGATTTTCAGAAAAACGTTGAGACAAGGTTAGATATATGAGGTCACCTTGCAACGATATGTTTATACAGTTATAAACTGGAACTCTGTGTATATTATGCATGGAAGAGGATTTCCAAAATTTCGAAAAGTATATATACATATATACTGAATATTTTCCGACTTGGTCGCGTTAAGATATTAAACTTGGTTCATATCTGCTTGACCATGACTTTCATGAGTATTATGATGAGAATGCTCATATATTGTTAATCATTATACATATTATTTTGGTGGGCTTGTTGCTCACCCTTGCTTTCTTCTTTCATCACTCAACAACAGATAGAAAAAATGAACAGGACTAAGCTCCCAATTCGCAAGTGGATAGGAAATGTTCTGCAGTTTCCGGTAGGCGTGGATGACGCTGTAGCTGAGGTAGGAACTACCAATAGGCTAGGCTTTTAACTTTTAATGTATCAGACTTATGCATATTTATGAATTGTAATAATGGCAAAGAAATGTAAATTTATTCAGAAACCCTTTTGAGGTATAATGACTTATAATTGTGGAATAAAATGACTTGTGTTATTTTTGGATATTCATCTCTGAGACTATAACTTGTGGTGTATGTGTATATTGTGGGGTCACAGTACGCAGTAGTTGGTTGATTATTAAGATTAAGTATTATTATGGGAAATGGAACTCGTGAAAACCCGGATCTCCGACCCCGGAATTGGGGGTGTTATAATTGCTTAACAAGAAACTTTATTCCTCTGAATCATTTCATTGATCATTGTTTAACCTCAGTAATTGTTTATACAACTTGCTGATCTAGTTAGCTCACTCTTGTGATCCATTTTATGTTCTTTTCCAGTTAAGAAGGAAACTGTTGGTTGCGAGGATCCCCATACCAGTGTTCGAGCTAAGATTCCAGGTTGAGTGATGGAACGAGCTAGCAAAAGATTTTTGCTTTAGTTTTGAGTTTTTTAAGTTTGTAAGAATATTTTACTGTCAGTTGTAAGTTAAACTATTTGGGATATGGTATTATGTAATATAAGTTAAGGTTGTGGTTTATACGTTAACCTGTTGTGATTCGTGGATGTGTAGTGTAGGGTCATTGCAAATATTATTTCATATACAGGTTTATATTGTGTGTGTGTGTTAAATAAGTGTCTGTAGACGCGTAAAGTAGTTTTGATCCCCAAATCTCTGACCCGAATTTGGAGGCATCACAGGTTTGATATCAGAGCTACAGGTTATAAGTCACTGAAACAAGCTTAGATGGTCGGGTTTGGGTGGAGGGTTAGGATTAGAGATGAGCGATAGAAAGATAGGACGTCGATAGGTTGAGTGCGACTTTATAGTAGGTTTTTGGTATGATTCTTGTTGTGATTAGAAAATCTCATCTTGTGGTGTTGATTTTCAGATAGCAGCGATGGCATATCTTACTATCCATGTACCATCTAATCATTCAGAGCCTTCTGTTCTTGGACCACCATCCCCACCTAGATCTGATCCACACCCTGTTCTTCCCCCAGTGTTAGTTATATTACCTCATGTTGTGAAGGCTACACCTTTTCGAGCTATTCCACCACCCCCTGATGTGCGACCACCTATTCGAGGACCCCCACCTGCTGATTCTGGTTCTACCAGACATTCAGTTGTGAGCGCATCTTTTCAGTTTACCCCACGCCCTATTTCATACCATCAGTTTGAGGCCTACCTTATGGAGCGACAGATGCTGCGAGGACAGATTCGAGATTAACAACATATTGTGAGTACCAGAGATACTGAGAGAGGTGAGCGAAATCTTAGAGAGAGGATTCATCTGTTCCGGAGGGTAGCTTCTACCAGGTTATATGGAGCCACTGGTGATCATGCCACCCTTGATTATCTTGTGGAGTGGGCGAGCTGGGTTCCAGAGGAGCTTGCGAGGCTTGGAGGACCAGAGTTTTCTTGGAGTTAGATTTCAGTGTTGTTATGACAGATGTGATATGTATTTTAGTGGTGTAGTGTATTATCAGCAGATTTTATTCTAGACTTGCTGACTAGTGGGTATGCCTGTTGTACTTTTGTTTTTGCTAAAGCGTTTCACACTTGTATAACCAACTTTGACATATGTATCAGTACCTTTTCATTTCTAGCATTGTCATTTACATTACTGCACCTATTTTTTCTTACTCTGTTTACTGCACCAGCTATAAACTCTTGTGATAACATATACCCCTTTTCCTTGATTGTTTACATTCTGTAAAGAAGCATTCAATTTACTTAGTGAATGATTAAAATTGTTTTCAATAAGAAATACTTCGGTTTTATAAAAACTTTTTGTAAAAAAGATTTGATTTAAAGACTAAATAAGTTGTTTGATTCTTTACAGAAGATGCCTCCCAGAAGAAAGACCGTTCTACCACCCAGAATGAAGAAACCAACAACAACTAAGAGAAAATCAGCCGGAATACAAATCCAGGTCCCATAGACCCAACTGTGGCCCAAATTCTTCAAATCTTGGCCCATCAAACAATTAACCTGATTTAACAACATCAGAGATATGCCAATCCTCAGGTAACTTTTAAGATGTTTCAAGCGGTGAATCCATCGGAGTTCAAGGGTTATTTAGATCCAATTGAAGCAAAAGTTTGGTTGAAAGAAATAGAGAAGTCATTTGTTCTACTCAAGGTGAAAGAGGAACAAATGATGGATTTTGCAAGTTATTATCTGAAGAGTGAATCTACCTATTGGTGGGAGACTGTTAAGACATTCGAAGGTACGGATGTTATTACATGGGATAGATTCAAGGAGTTGTTGTTAGGAAAAAAGCATGCGCTAAATAATTCACGCAAGTATACGCGTTCGCAAGTAATATAGAATGATTTCTAGTTCATTCCCACAGAGACTCTGATTAATTATATTTAATTAACTCTTACTCACCAATGTATGATTATTCTTCAATGCCAAGACAATAACAATCAAGATTGGTTAACAAATATTAACTATGAGAATTAAACACTTGAATTAACAATATTAACACACACATGAGATCCTAACTTCATTACTACTTCATTCAATAGTTATTGTTATTAACCTTAGAATGTAATAGTGATGATATTAATCAAACAACACGAAACTGATAATCGCCAATTTCATTGTACGAATACCATTCTACGAAGCATCCACAATTTAGATAGAAGTTGAATATGCATCAATTATGTTGAGACCTTATATGTCTACAGAATTTGACAACATAACGATTTAAGTACAAGTTATTCATGATGATTACACAGGGCAAGTAAAACGGTTAGATTTACCCACTAATCATGCATACAACACATGAACCTATGCTAGCATGGCAAGTTCTAAATCTCAAGATCCACTGTCGCTTCACAAGAGATTAACAGGCTATCTTACATGTTCACGACGCATATAAGATGAATAAGCACAACCTATACTAGATATCATACAATCACCACATACTAAGGTATTAAATAATTAACTAAAGAATTCCATAGTAAATCAGCTAGAATCCCATGATCATAATTAGCCTATAATAGAACTCATTGCCACCATGGGTTCATATGAAAGCATGATAATAACACAACGATATAAGGCTAAAAATACTTAATAAATAATGAAGTACGTCACAAGAGTATTAAGGTTCAAAGCATAAAGAAAACTAGCATCCACTGTTACGAAGAATTAAAAGAATTAGAAGATAAACTAATGTTTCCTCTTCTTCTTTGTTGCGTGCTAAAACGGTCTTCTCAATCTTCTTGCCTTCACTCTGGTTGAAGAAAATGTCTTCCCATAAGGTTTATATAAGACTCCAGGAGTACCGCGTCAAGAGAAGCCTAAAAAGAATTAAAAATAAATAAAACTAGAATCTGAAATTCCGCACGCACGCGGCCGCGTGCTTCCTCCACGAGGTAGCGTGCTGGCGCGCGGTCGCGTTCTCCTAGCGTGTGGTCGCATGCTACCCTTCTGGAAAATTCTTCATTTTGCTCCTGTTTGTGCTGATTTCTTTGCTCATCACCCCTAGACTGATTCCAAGCACTTCCTTAAGCTTTATTTGATGAAAACCACCTATCTAAGCAAGTTATACCCTAAAATGCAAAAATACTAGAAAATGTGTCAAATACACAAAATACTTGAGTCCAAGACACCAATTCAAGCTATTATGAGACACTCTAAGTGGTATAAAATGCCACTTATCACACCCCCAAACTTGAATCGATGCTTGTCCTCAAGCATCACAGACTCAAACTCAGAATAAAACATGCATGAATGCAAATATATGAATACAACGATCCCCTCGTGATGACTAAACCAACCAACACATGATATATCAACAAATGCAATTAGGCGACTAATGATCAATCAAATCACGTAAGCTAACACACAACTAGAAACGTGGTGTGTGCGAATGCTTAACAAATATGCTCCAAAACTAGATCAATCATCATAACTTAATTATCCTCAAGGCAATCACATGCTTATATGAAGAATATATTCTTGACACAAAATGACTTATAACATTACAAGATTATTGGAGTTTATTACGGATTCATGCTTTTATTCAACACATAAAACAAATGCTTATTTGATCGTGCAATGAGTGAGGTCCACAAAAGACTTATGCAATGGTACCCATTTAGCGAGCGTTAGGTCAACGGATCCCAGACTATAAAAGCCTTAGGTCACTAGGCACAAAGTCCCCTAAGAACTTAATAACTCGGATACCAAAGAGCCCACTCGTGATCAACTATGCCTTAAACCATATTTTTTTTCTTTCTTTTTTTCTTCTTTTTTTCACAAATATTTTTTTTCAATTTCTGAGCAAGTGCGTTCCACTCCATCTTGCTCAACCCTAGACTACTCGTATACAATACGAGCCGGCTACTAGCCAACTGATGCCTAGCCACAACTAGCAATGAATTCCAATTTTTTATCTCCAATTTTTATCTTTTCATGTCTTTTATCATTAAGAGGCTATCATGCATTCTAAATATAAGCAATAGATTAACCTCAAAAAGCATCAAACCATGACAACGATCTAGTCCTTAAGCATACTCTGAGACTTAGTGAAATTACAAGTATTTCTAGCATGCATATCAAACTAACAAGATTCAACATCACTCTAACGCTATCACTACACTCGCATCAATATCACATATTAATCGGTAAAACAACACAAAGGGATCATGGTATATGCATGAGCTATATGACATGATAAATAAAGTTATAAATAAAAAAACTATATGGAAAAAATATGCAACTATATGACCTAAACTATCATGAATATGCAACTACATGACACACACACAAATATGTTCCTTAACTACTACCCCCAAACTTAAAATCTTCACTGTCCCCAGGGAAGGTAATAGAAAGGAACACAGGGTATACCTACTCAGATGAATCATCATCACCCTCAGAGGGTGGAGCGTCAGGAGGTGGATTAGGAGAATCCTCACCAAAAATGGGCCACTGAATGTTAGCTCAAAGGCCTCTAAATGCAGTCCCAAGTGCCTGGGTGAGCTCCTGCGCAAACCGATTTCACGACTCATACATCGCATCCATCCTCCTCAAAAGCCTCCTGTACTGGACATCAGCCAATCCCGAACCATATCCTCTCTGGGCTCTCGAAGAGCCTGCCTCTCCCTGAGCCTGACTGAGCCTAGCCATGGTAGCACCAGCTGCTGGAACTCCTCCTGGAAGGTGATACCCCGAACCATGTAGCTCGGGCTTTCCACCCGTCCACTCCTGCATCGCATTCAAAGTCGATGAATGAATAGGAGCGGCCGGCATCTGCAGCTGCTCATAAGAAGGCCACTGGACTCCAACTATCTTGCAAAGCTTCGTGATAATAGAGGCATACGGGATAGAGTATTGCGATTTTCCCCTCAAAAACTTCAAAATCCCTTGGTAGATGTACTCACCAAGGTCCACATAGTCATCATTCAAAATCCCCCATAAAAACCGCGCCCTCTCCACAGTAACCTCATGTGCATGCGAAGAAGGAAGAATATTAGCACATATAAACGCATTCCAAGCACGAGAATACCTGTTCATCGCGGCAGCAGGGAAAGTATGTTAATAGTTGGATCCCTTTTTGAACGTCCACACTGTGCCCGGCTGATAGAGAGTAGCAACAATCAAGTCTGAATCAAAGTCCTTAGGGGCCTTTGAATTCCAGTGCTCCTCATGTGGTTCCCTTGATCGCTGTCGAATCACAAGGTGAATTACCTCGGGCTGATAATCAACAGTAAGCCCACGAACAACAGAAAACCCATTCTTATCGGCCTTGGCGTTCATATAGAACTCACGAACAATACTCATCGGAACCGCCTCAGGTGACACGTAGAATGTAATCCATCCCTTCCCAGCAATCATCGGTAGCAACTCACCATCCCTCCCTGATGGCAAGAACCCCCTCTCCCTCATAATAGGCTTAGTCAGAAGCTTGGTGTACTCTTCTTCAGCAGCCCTATCAAACAATCGGAGCCTCGCAACAGTATTCCACGAAGAATCAGTAGCAGTCGGATTGGTCCTGCTGCTACCCACAATTCGTGATCTCTTTGGGGCCATGAGAACTGAGAATAAGAGTTGGAGAGTTTGTGTTTGGTGTGTAGAAGAGATTTTTAGAGTTGAAAGTGTGTGGGATGTGTATGGAGAGGTTGTATGTATTTATAAGGCAAGATTAGGGTTATAATTTGATTAGAAGTAGGGATTGTGGCTAAGTAGGGGAAGGAATCGTGGGTTAATAGGTGATATAGCTTCTGGAACACTCTTGATAAAAACTTGAATTTTTTGTGAATTTTTTTTACATTAAAAATGATTTTTCAAAAGTCAGGGTCGCACGCGGTCGCGTGATACCAGCACGCAGTCGCCTGCTGGCACGCGGTTGCGTGCTAGGCAACTGGAAAAAAAATCTGAAACTTTTTTTGGATTTTTTTTGGGTTTTTGGATAAAGTACTATATTCTAAGGTGTCCTATGGTCTCATATCTTGGTTTGCCTCCCAAGAAGCGCTTCTTTTACGTCATTAGCTTGACGTGGAGTTATGCGATCAAGTTGACAATAAAACGGCACTAACCACTTCACGGTTTGTCGTATCCCCATAATAGTGCTTCAATCTTTGACCATTTACTTTGAATGCTTGGCCTGGATCATTCTCAAAAATCTCCACCGCTCCATGTGGAAACACAGTTTTGACGATAAATGGTCCAGACCACCTTGATTTTAACTTTCCAGGAAAAAGTCAGAGACGAGAGTTGAATAGAAGAACTTGTTGCCCCGACATGAATGACTTACGCGATAGCTTCTTGTCATGCCACCTTTTTACCTTTTCCTTGTACATTTTGTTGTTTTCGTACGCTTGAAGTCGAAATTCATCAAGTTCATTTAACTGAAGCATTCGCTTCTTCCCAGCTGCATCTAGATCAAGGTTTAACTTCTTCAATGCCCAATAAGCCTTATGCTCAAGCTCCGCAGGTAAATGACATCCCTTACCATAGACAAGTTGAAACGGGGACATCCCAAGTGGAGTCTTGTATGCTGTTTTATAAGCCCAAACAGCTTCATCGAGCTTCAAAGACCAATCTTTCCTTGATAGACAAACGACTTTCTCTAGAATGCGCTTGATCTCTCTATTAGACACTTCAGCTTAACCATTAGTTTGTGGATGATAGGCAGTAGCAATGCGATGATTCACATTGTAGCGTTGCATCATAGAAGTGAACTTACGATTGCAGAAATGCGACCCTTCGTCACTTATGATAACTCGTGGCATTCCAAACCTTGTGAATATCTGCTTATGAAGAAAACTCAACACTACCTTTGCATCATTAGTCGGTAGAGCTTTAACTTCTACCCATTTCGAGACATAATCGACTGCCAGCAAGATGTACTGATTATTGCAGGATGAGATAAATGGTCCCATGAAATCGATTCCTTAAACATCGAAGACCTCAACTTCAAGTAGCACATTTAAAGGCATCTCATCCTTTCTTGAAAGATTCCC
This sequence comes from Apium graveolens, assembly GCF_009905375.1. Lineage (NCBI taxonomy): Eukaryota > Viridiplantae > Streptophyta > Magnoliopsida > Apiales > Apiaceae > Apium > Apium graveolens. The sequence goes on along the minus strand of NC_133649.1, from coordinate 182,788,194 downwards.
AACTCTTTGGCAACGATCACACCTTAAAACGAACTAATGTACATCCTTAAACAATGTAGGCTAGAAAAAACCTGCTTGAAGAATACGAGTTGCTGTCTTTTCACCACCATAATTGTACTAACCCCAATTTTTGGAATTCTTGAAACACGGATGAATAGTAACTTTTGTTGATGATGCTGATTAAGGAAAATTATCAGACCACGCTATATAGGAGTATTGTTGTGGAAATTATAAGATCGTATTAGTATTCCATAAAGTAAATGAGTGTATGTAAATATCGTCAGAATCCAAATTCGAACACTTTGATTTTTCCCGAAAACCCACCAGATACAGAAAGAATTGAATATAAGGTAACATGATAAAAAGGATTTAAATTCAAGGATTAAAAGAAAGGATCATATAAGGAATATAATATATTGAGAAAGGTTTAGGGGAACCCAAGTAATAAGATCCCGGATCTGATCCCTCAAACGATTAGCAAGAACGATCGATAAACGAGTCATAAACAATTAAATGACAAGTAATGCAAGAGAGATTAGTGCAAGGATTAAGGATGATAACCAAGCAATTAAGCAAGGATTAGCAAAAGAAGATGCGTCCACCACCAAGTGATTACAAGTGGCAAAAGATGAAGTCGCCAAGATGATGTGATGCTTAGTCATACTCCACTCACTTTAATCAACCAACAAATCATCAAAATATCCCCTTTCACTTCATTTTCCACCACAAACACATTCAACAAATAAAAAACTCCCCCAAGAACATCTAGCTCTCGGCTTTCTTCACTTTTCAAGAAGAAAAATTTTAAAAATCAAGATTCTAGCTTTGTTAAATTGCAAGGTAATTACCCAAGGTCCCTTATGATTAGATAAGCATATCCTAGGAGTTTAAGCTTCTATTTATTCATGAATCTCTTCCAATAAATCAAGGAAGAAGATGATGAATAGTGTTTTCAAGATTTCTAACTTTATTTTCTTTGATTTCCTTTAAGATCCAAGCATTCCTAAGCTATCTCAAGACTTCTTAAGGTTTCCTAGCTACTCTAATCACTTCAAGGAAGGTATAACCCCTCCAAACCCTAACTTTACTTTGAGTATTAGGTTTGGTTTTGTTTGTTATAGTTCATGAGAGTATGATTCCTGTATGTTTAGAGTTTGGTTGGAATTGTAATGATTTTGGGTTATAAATCTTGGTTGTTGGTTGATGAACCCTAAGTATAGCTAGTAGCTCTTGTTTGTGATTTAATAAATTGGAAACATCATGAGGTTATGGACTGAGTTAGTAAGGTTTAGATGAAGTTTGGTGGTATTGGTGGGTATGGGTTTATTTGTGGTTGATTGGAGTAGTTTAAACTTTGGTAATTGCGTAGATATAGTCGTCGTATGCCTAATTTACCTTAGACTGTTTTTGTTCTTAACTTCAGGACCCGCGAAATCACTGCAAGATTCTGAACATTGCCATGTTTAGATAGTTCATGTTACAAGCTTCGTTTTGAAATGTGGTTCGCTTGAATCCGATGTACTGTTTAGGAGAAACGACCGTTTTAAGTAACGGCATTTCACGAACGAACCATTACCCCTCGCCTTACTTTAAAACTTTGGTTAAGGCCCTTAAATGACTAATTGGAGTATGAAAAAATTATGTAAAGTGGATTAGGCAGTTGTTAGACTACTCGCGAAAGAATCGCCTTAAATTTCTTAATGGTTAATTTATTAAAAATGGTGGAGCTGAGGGTACTCGAACGACTTATGTGATTCGTTAAGCGTAGAAGTGACCATAAGCGAACGTTAGGGTTCAATTGGTTAAAGTCTAGTTTCTTAAGCGACCGTGGTTTAATTCTGACTTACGTTGTTGTTCATAGGTTATCGGATCCACTCTAAGCTTAAGTCTATCCGAGAACACTCAGGCAAGTTTTCTACCTGTTATACTGTTGTTGTGATGTAAATATATGTATATGCATTATCTTGTGATAAGTGCATGATTGTTATTAGCAAATTTTGCGATATATTGGAGCGTGCTGATATGGTATATATGCATGTCTTTTTCGTAATCTTGATATCTAATTGTTGATTCAAATGCTTATAAGTTGCATAATACCTATGCTAGAGATAAGCAGTAGTTGCGTATACCCTTAGTATAGGGGACCCAAAGGTGAACATTTTCTAAACCGGGAGTCTATGTTCCCGAGTATAATATATATATATATATTTATATATATTAATTGATATAGTTTTCAAAATTATTAATCGAATAAGGTTTATTCGATAACTTTATTTTATCTAATGAATATTATTTTGAATATTCATTCGAGGACTTATGACTCCGCTTATTTTATTAAATAATATTCTTTATTTTATTATAAAATAATGTTTCAATAATCAAACTTATTTTCAATTATTCAAATAAAGATTGTACTTTCGTATAAGTATATCTTTGGTTATTTATTATTCATTTCAAGTATGAGTTGTAAAACTTCTACTTCAATTATTTTTATAAAGATTATCCTTTATGGGAATATTATTTAAGTAATAATATTCATATATTTTCTCCAACATATCGGGACTGATTTATTTTATTAAATCAGCGTTACTTTAAACATTCATTAAAATGTTTTTGAATCTTCAAAATGATTTTTAAAAGTTAGAGCGGATCCCAAAACTCATTTTTAAATTTAAGATCTTCCTTTCGAAGGGGATTTAAATACTCACTCAAAACCTGAGGGATCCAGCTCTGTGGTGTATTTTATATTCGCAACGAGGTTGCTGTTTTGAGAAAACATTTTGATTACTTGCCCATCGTTCGGGAAGTAAGTCCATCTATTTGAGTCGGAAAAAGCAACATGGGCTCAGTGGGCGTCCATGAAAGTGTAAGTGGCTCAGTGGGAGTCCATCAATGCGTAAGTGGCTGAGTGGCAGTCCAGCATAGGTCCTAATGAGGCCAGGGTGATGACCAGTGGGGAATTCGTCCATCTACTAGTAGAAAAGGTTACTTATTGGTATCTTTGCCTGATCAGCAAGATATCAGGTTTATGCCAAGGTTTTCTTCTTTCCAAATTCATTGAATATTATAACTCTGTTTATACTTTTCATAACAGAGGTTTCCAAGGAAAGTATGCGATATATATATAGGTGTATATATATATCGGGACTTAATAAAGTATCTCGTAACTTCATTTCTTTTGAATGATATTTCAAAGATTGAATCTATTCAAATCTTATCTTGTAGTCTCATCTATGTGATGAACTTTTGAAACTGATTATACCTTGAATGGTGGTAGTTCAAGTAGTATTCAGAAAAGATATAAGTATATTGGAGTATCTCGTAACTATACCTTTTCAACTTATATCTGGTTAATGATTATCTTATGCATGACAAAGATTTTCAGAAAAACGTTGAGACAAGGTTAGATATATGAGATCACCTTGCAATGATATTTTTTATATAGTTATAAACTGGAACTCTGTGTATATTATACATGGCAGAGGATTTCAAGATTTTGAAAAGTATATATACATATATACTAAATATTTTGCGACTTGGTCGCATTAAGAGATCAAACTTGGTTCATTTCTTTTTGACCAAGACTTTCATGAGTACTGTGAGAATGCTCATATTTTGTAAATTATTATGCATATTATTTAGGTGGGCTTGTTGCTCACCCTTACTTTCTTCTTTCATCACACAAAAATGGATAGAAAAGATGAACAAGACCATGCTTCCAATTCGCAAGCGGTTAGGAAACGTTCCGCAGTTTTCTGAAAGCGTTGATGCCGTGTAGCTGAGGTAGGATCTACCAATAGGCTAGGCTTTCGACTTTTGATGTACCAGACTTATGTATATTTATGAATTGTAATAATGGCAAAGAATATGTAAATTTATTCAGAAACCCTTTTAAGGTGTAATGGTTTATAATTGTGGAATAAAATGACTTGTGTTATTGTTGGATATTCATCTCTGAGACTATAACTTGTGGTGTGTGTGTGTATTGTGGGGTCACAGTACGCAGTAGTTGGTTGATTATTAAGATTAAGTATTATTAAGGGAAATGGAACGCGTGACAACCCGGATCCCCGACCCCGGATTTGGGGGTGTTACATAAATGGTATCAGAGTTAAGCGTTATAAACCTCAGAGATGATGTGACGTTAAGATATGAAGTTCACTAAGATAATAAGAACTCTTGCCAAGTTCATAGTCAGACTACCTAACGTGGTACTGACAGTTAAAACCCTTATGAGAACCCTTATAAATATCGTGATAGAAGCGTAGTTTGTTATCGTATATGGTAGTGGGACTCCGAACCCTGAAGTTCAAGAGCAATAATATGATGATGTTTTTCTATATATTGGGGATCAGATTGTGGATCCAATAGAGCGTCCTAACGAGGGACCAGATGATGTTCATATTGAGGATGTAGCGGTTGAGGATGTTTTCCTAGAAGGGATTGCTGCTAAGGAGGATCCCGTGGAGGATCCTGACAAGAATGAATAAAGGACCACTGAGGAATTGATAACCATGGTTAGAGCGACTACCAGAGGTAGGATTGGCCGGTCACTACCGGAGGTTCGTTCAAGTTTGTAAAGATAGTAGCCCCTTTAACGCGTCTTACTCGTAAGACTGAGAAGTTTGAATGGACAGAGAAATGCAAGAACAGCTTTTAATTACTGAAGCAAAGATTGGTGACGACCCCTATATTGGCGTTGCCAGATGGAAAAGGAGATTTTGTGATTTGTAGTGACGCTTCGCATAAGGAATTAGGGTGCTTCTTATACAGCACTGCAAGGTAATCGCGTACGCGTCAAGATAATTAAGGGAATATAAAATTCGATATCCCCACCCATGAGCTTGGGCTCGTGGAAATAGTTTTGCCCTAAAGATTGGAGGCACTACTTGTATGGAGAGAAGTGCGAGATTTACACATGCCATAAGTGTTCTAGTGCATTTTCACGCAGAAACAGCTCAACATGCGCTAGAGGAGGTGGTTAGAGCTAACTAAGGATTACGATTATGAGATTCTTTATCATCCAGGGAAAGCCAATATGGTGGCTAATTCCTTAGTAGAAAGGAGAGACTCAAGTTGATAATGTCTTTGGGAGAGTTGATAAGAGATTTCGAGAAAATGGAAATAGAAGTGAAGGTAACCGGAGCCGGTACCGAAAAGTTGTTTGAGATTGTAATGCAGCCCGAATTATTGGAAAAGAAAATCATATTGTGCCAAGAAAAAAGTGATGAATGAAGGCAGAGAGCCAATGAATGGAGAAGAGATTAATACCGAGAAAGATGATAAGGCAATAATGAGGTAATCCTACAGAATTTTGGTTCCAAACGTTCAAGAGCTTAAGGAAGAGATCTTAGATGAAAGCCATAGTTCGAGGAATAAGATTTAGGGCAAACCCTGAATGTGATAGTCAGGGAGGTCACCATCAAGAAAGAAAGAACCCATAACATAATGGAAAATAAGGATTTTAACGTATAAGATAACCCTGATTATGGGAGAAGGATGAAATATTTCATACTGAGAAAACAAAAGTCGAGCAAGATAGGGAGAATCGGGATGGTACTCCTATGGGACAATTCATGGACCTGCCTAAACAAAAATTATACTTTTATTCCCAAACACCACCCTGAAGAAATAATACGGTGGGAAGTTCTTTCAGGACCTTTAAGTCACTAAGCTCTCAGAGTTCCAAGGAACCAGCAAACCTAGCCGAGGCAAGAGCCTGGCCAAAGGAAATAGAGGACTGATTTTATATTCTAAATGATTGATGAAGCGCAAAAGACTGTTTTATTCACTTAACTTCCTAAGAGAGAGGCCACCCGCTGGTGAAAGGCGAAGAAAGACACGGGGCAAGAGGTTATAATAAACCGATTAAAGTTCAGTCAATTGTTGTCGGGAAAGTACTTCCCAAGGTTATAGAGATAGTGTAAAAGCTTTACAGCTAGAACAAAGGCGGATGAGTATGATGAGTTATGAATCTAAGTTGTAAAAGTTGGCAAGATTCGTCCTGAGGACACGAATCCCAGAATGACTTGATGTTTGAAGTAAATGATTAGCGGGTTCATGAAATGATTGTAAGAGAAAGGAAAATAAAAAGAAACTGAAGTGGAAAGGAATATAAAGGCAATAGAGTTTGAGATATGATAAGGGAGTTGGGTATGAGAAAACCCTAAAGACTCGTAGCAATAGAAATAGAAAAGTATGTAATCATCAGGATGAGGGTGATTCACCATGAGTTAAAGTTGATGGTTGAAGGCATAAGAGATATATATATATATATATTGTACTCCCTTTAAGTTGAGAGTATTCGATGAAACTTTGAGATAGATCGATGGATTAATAAGGAAACACAGATGGACTGAGGAGACATGAAAGCAAGAAATTAGGAAATTGGATGAAGGAAGTGACCTTCAAGAATGTGAAGTGTATGTAAGACATGTGACTTGATACCTAGAAAAGGAGACGCCAGGTATAAAAGATATCCCAACATTAAGATGACTGTTGAGATAAATAAAGAGGTAAATGAGTAGTTAGAACTAAAAAGTTCACGTTGAACACAACCAATATCTTCTAGAACATCCCTGTTATCATTACTAAATCAGGCAAGAAAAGCGGATAACCGTTGTTATCTTTTGGAGGCCATATTGATTGACCTCATTTTGAATAAGGATGCTATTGTGAAATTTGGTATAGACTATCGAGATGGGAATGATTAAATAAGATAATCTATCAAGGATATATGACTTGATTTATCAATGGAAGGATGCATGTACCTTTTTAAAGGTGGAATTAAGGATAGAACCTTGGTAACTTAAAATGAATCCTAGGGGAATGCACAAAGGTTGGCATTTTACCCTTAATAGGGATAGTATGAGTTTTGACCATATGAATTGGAAATGATTAAGGTAACAATAACCTTTAAGGATCAGTGGAGAAATTTTTCAGAAGTATATAGACAATGATTCTGGTATTAGTAAATGGTATCTTGATATGCTATATGCCTAGGGTGTACCTGATGAAGGATTTAAGGATAACCTTAGAGGTTTTACAAGGAGAAAGGTAATATTCAAAGTTCTGAAGAATAGAAATCTTGATAAAGGAAATATGGCGTAATTATAATAATGCCAGTGGGGCACGTGTTGAACCATAAGAAAGTATAGATCGATCCAATGAGGGTCGAGATTGGTGAAAACAAGAAGGACCCAAGATAAGAGACGTCCTAAGTATGATCGAGAGTTAGTCGTGGTAATGTTCACATCTAAAGACGAAGGCAATGACTTATGGAAAAATGGTGATTTTTTTTCTCACCAGGACTTAAGAAAAGCATTTTCACATAAGCAGTGATTGAAATAAGGTAGAAAATTTAGTTAGAGGTGGTTAAAATGACATTGATTGTAAGGAAATTTTACTATCAGGAAAGGCCAAAGAGGTGGCTGACACTTTAAGTGTAAGAGGACAATTATAGGCGCTTGTGCCAGAGGAATACTGTGATGATGGTTAAAGCCGTGAAGGTTGTATTATGGTGTGAAAGATTGACATTCCTTCTGATGATTGTGCGATACTCAACCGTAATAGTAGTTTGGTAAAGATTTAATTCATATAATTGCCGTGAGCGGGCTATCTATCTTAGAAGGTCATATCTTGAGAATAAGTCAGGACCATGTTTCAAAAAGGACTAAACAAACCTTTGAGTTAAGTCTTCTATTGAAGGCATATGATTAAGAATGGTATTAACCTGCTATCGTTGCTTTGATTGAAACTCTTTTACAATTTTATCTGCTTCATGTCATGTATGTACGTCAGGATCTGGAATGTTCTTCATGAATCATGAATGGTGATTATGTTACCTCCTTAGAAGAATTCGATATGATATGTATGGACTCCGTATGGTTAGCTATTAAGACTTTATGGAAAACGAATGACTATAGTAGGGCAACGGTGGGCCATAGTAATGTAGGAATGATTCTGCGAGTAATGAGCCGATTACTTACAACTCAAGTTGTATTGGAATGGATGTTGAGAGTGAGTACCACTAATCGGGTCGTGGTGGTGTATAAGTTATCATTGATAGGCTAATTAAGTCGATTATCTACCTATTGAATACTTATTCCTTCTTATCAATAGAGAGTCATATTACTATACGAGGAAGGTTGCGGTGCAAGCATAGAATTCTAGTAACAATGATGTCTGGAATGAGATCCCAGATTCGATTTTCGATGTCGAGGGAGTTTCAAAGGTGATTGTGTATAAGCTCGAGCAAGAGCATGGGTCCATAGAATGATGGACGGAATAGCAAAAATATTTAAGCAGGTGAAATGCGATGCTATAATACTTGATGTTGATATATATACATATATGTTTTATTCTCCTATGACAAACCTCTATAGTTCAGAGGTATATTCAAAGCCAGATATTTTATGGCAGTATTTTGTTCATATATACAATTCTCTTCAGTTCGTTCTTTTCTCTTCTTTTCATTTCATGTAAGCTGAGAAGAACAACCCTTCCAGAAGGGAGGGTATTGCCGAATGACTATCTATCTATGTGATAGAAGCCTAGTAGGATACCACATGTTGTTTAATTGTTTGTCAAGTACTAAAGGTTGGCCACCTTCTGTGCTAACTATGTAATAGAACAAGTGTTCATGATCATAGTGATCTCTCAATAAATTCTTTTACTTCTATACGAAGGACCAAACTTTCGAAGATGGAGGCAGCTAGAGATGAAGTGGTACCAAGTACGGTGGTATTCTGATTCTAACGCGTTCATGATACTAAGGTTAACGCGATTATTAAAAGGGTATAAAACTCTAGAGTAAAGGTATATCTAGAATAGTATTCTGTATGGAAGATAGTAACGATTATGAACGGGAAAAGAGTGGGTATTGAGAAGCAAAAGCTATAATTTTAGAAGCTATAATGAGAGTCTGTGCAATAGACTTGAAAGAATTTGGAATGATCATTTAACACGGATTGAGTTTTCTCACGATAATAGATCTATGTCAGGTATCGAGATGTCACCTTATGAGATCCTTGAGGGAACACAATGTCGATCTCCCTTATGTTAGGATGAAGTTGCAGAGCGCTAGATGCTCGAACCAGCAGTGGTCCAAAGGACCAGGGATATAATAGATCTAATCAGAGGACGGCTGGTAGTAGCCCAAGATGGACATAAGAAGTATGTTGATTTGACATGAAAGGACAAAGAGTAGGAAGTAGGGGACCTAGTGCAGTTATAGGTATTCCCTTGGAAAGGATGGATGAGGTTCGGAAAGAAAGAAAAGCTAAGCCCTCAAATTGTTGGACCTTTCGATGTATTAAGACGTATTGGGAAGTTAGCATATGAGCTAGCCCTACCCCCGAACCTGTAGCAAGTTCATAACGTGTTCCATGTAACAATGTCAAGGAAGTGTAATTCGGATGCCAGATAAATAGGGGCGTATGAGCGCATAGACATGCAACCAGATGTAACCTATATGGAGCAACCAGAAAGGGTTATAGATCGAAAAGGGACAAGTGCTTAGGAGAAGGGTTATCAAGCTAGTCAAAGTTGGTGGTAGAACCACAATGTGGGAAAATTGACTTGAGAGTTAGAAAGTGCAATGCTAAGAAAGTATCCCTATTCATTTTCTATCTGATTCCGGGACGGAATCCTTTTAAGGAGGGGAGACTGTAATAACCCCAATTTTTGGAATTTTTGAAATACGGATGAATAGTAACTATATAGGAGTACTGTTATGGAAATTCTAAGATCGTATTAGTATTCCATAAAGTAAATGAGTGTATGTAAAGATCGTCAGAATCCAAATTCGAACACTTTGATTTTTCCCGAAAACCCACCAGATACAGAAAGAATTGAGTATAAGGTAACATGATAAAAAGGATTTAAATTCAAGGATTAAAAGAATGGATCATATAAGGAATATAATATATTGTGAAAGGTTTAGGGGAACCCAAGTAATAAGATCCCGGATATGATCCCTCAAACGATTAGCAAGAACGAACGATAAACGAGTTGTAAAACAATTAAACAACAAGAAATGCAAGAGAGATTAGTGCAAGGATTAAGGATGATAACAAGCAAATAAGCAAGGATTAGCATAAGAAGATGCTTCCACCACCAAGTGATGACAAGTGGCAAAACATGAAGTCACCAAGATGATGTCATGCTTAGTCATACTCCACTCACTTTAATCAACCAACAAATCATCCAAATATCCCCTTTCACTTCATTTTCCACCACAAACACATTCAACAAAGAAAAAACTCTCCCAAGAACATCTAGCTCTCGGCTTTCTTCACTTTTCAAGAAGAAAAATTTCAAAAATCAAGATTCTAGCTTTGTTAAATTGCAAGGGAATTACCCAAGGTCCCTTATGATTAGATAAGCATATCCTAGAAGTTTATGCTTCTATTTCTTCATGAATCTCTTCCAATAAATCAAGAAAGAAGATGACGAATAGTGTTTTCAAGATTTCTAACTTTATTTTCGCTTGAATCCGATGTACGGTTTAGGAGAAACGACCGTTTTAAGTAACGGCATTTCGAGAACGAACCATTACCCCTCGCCTTACTTTGAAACCTTGGTTAAGGCCCTTAAATGACTAATTGGAGTATGAAACAATTATGTAAAGTGGATTAGGTAGTTGGTAGAGTACTTGCGAAAGAATCGCCTTAAAATTCTTAATGGTTAATTTATTAAAAATGGTAGAACCGAGGGTACTCAAACGACTTATATGATTCGTTAAGCGTAGAAGTGACCATAAGCGAATGTTAGGGTTCAATTGGTTAAAGTCTAGTTTCTTAAGCGACCGTGGTTTAATTCCGACTTATGTTGTTGTTCATAGGTTATCAGACCCACTCTAAGCTTAAGTCTATCCGGGAACACTCAGGCAAGTTTTCTACCTGTTATACTGTTGTTGTGATGTACATATATGTATATGCATTATCTTGTGATAAGTGCATGATTGTTATTAGCAAATTTTGTGATATATTAGAGCATGCTGATATGGTATATATGCATGTCTATTTCGTAATCTTGATATCTAATTGTTGATTCAAATGCTTATAAGTTGCATAATACCTATGCTAGAGATAAGCAGTAGTTGCGTATACCCTTAGTATAGGGGACCCAAAGGTGAACATTTTCTAAACCGGGAGTCGATGTTCCCGAGTATAATATATATATATATATATTGATATAGTTTTCAAAATTATTAATCGAATAAGGTTTATTCGATAACTTTATTTGATTTAATGAATATTATTTTGAATATTCATTCGAGGACTTATGACTCCGCTTATTTTATTAAATAGTATTCTTTATTTGTATTAAAGAATAATGTTTCGATAATCAAACTTATTTTCGATTATTCAAATAAAGATCGTACTTTCGTATAAGTATATCTTTGGTTATTTATTAATCATTTCAAGTATGAGTTGTAAAAATTCTACTTCATTTATTTTTATAAAGATTATCCTATATGGGAATATTATTTAAGTAATAATATTCAGATATTTTCTCCAACATATCGGGACTGATTTATTTTATTAAATCTGCGTTACTCTAAACATTCTTTAAAATGTTTTCGAGTCTTCAAAATGATTTTTAAAAGTTAGAGGGGATCCCAAAACTCATTTTTAGATTTAAGATCTTCCTTTCGAAGGGGATTTAAATACTCGATCAAAACCTGAGGGATCCGGCTCTGGTGTATTTTATATTCGCAACGAGGTTGCTGTTTTGAGAAAACATTTTGATTACTTGCCCAACGTTCGGGAAGTAAGTCCATCTATTTGAGTCGGCATAAGCAACATGGACTCAGTGGGCGTCCATGAAAGTGTAAGTGGCTCAGTGGGAGTCCATCAATGCGTAAGTGGCTGAGTGGCAGTCCAGCATAGGTCCTAATGCGGCCAGGGTGATGACCAGTGGGGAATTCGTCCATCTACTAGTAGAAAAGATTACTTATTGGTATCTTTGCCTGATCAACAAGATATCAAGTTTATGTCAAGGGTTTCTTCTTTCCAAATTAATTGGATATTATAACTCTATTTATACTTTTCATAACAGAGGTTTCCAAGGAAAGTATGATATATATAGGTGTATATATATATCGGGACTTAATAAAGTTTCTCGTAACTTCATTTCTTTTGAATGATATTTCAAAGATTGAATATATTCAAATCTTATCTTGTAGTCTCATCTATGTGATGAACTTTTGAAACTGATTATACCTTGAACGGTGGTAGTTCAAGTAGTATTCGGAAAAGATATAAGTATATTGGAGTATCTCGTAACTTCACTTTTTCAACTTATATCTGGTTAATGATTATCTTATGCATGACAAAGATTTTCAGAAAAATGTTGAGACAAGGTTAGATATATGAGATCACCTTGCAAGGATATTTTTTATATAGTTATAAACTGGAACTCTGTGTATATTATACATGGCAGAGGATTTTAAGATTTTGAAAAGTATATATACATATATACTAAATATTTTGCAACTTGGTCGCATTAAGAGATCAAACTTGATTCATTTCTTTTTGACCAAGACTTTCATGAGTACTGTGAGAATGCTCATATTTTGTAATTTATTATGCATATTATTTCGGTGGGCTTGTTGCTCACCCTTGTTTTTTTCTTTCATCACACAACAACAGATAGAAAAAATGAACATGACCAAGCTTCCAATTCACAAGCGGTTAGGAAACGTTCCGCAGTATTTTGAAAGCGTTGATGTCGTGTAGCTGAGGTAGGATCTACCAATAGGCTAGGCTTTCGACTTTTGATGTACCAGACTTATGTATATTTATGAATTATAATAATGGCAAAGAATATGTAAATTTATTCAGAGACCTTTTTAAGGTGTAATGGTTTATAATTGTGGAATAAAATGACTTGTGTTATTATTGGATATTCATCTCTGAGACTATAACTTATGGTGTGTGTATATTGTGGGGTCACAGTACGCAGTAGTTGGTTGATTATTAAGATTAAGTATTATTAAGAGAAATGGAACGCATGACAACCTGGATCCCTGACCCCGGATTTGGGGGTGTTACAATAATGTCCACCATAAGCCGTGGAATGAAAGTCTCGTGATATCCCCTCCGTCTCACAGAATGGGATACATCTCCTGATGATCTGGTCAGCTCCATGTCTAAACAAATATGGTTCATCCCACATGTACCACTTCACTTCATGCAGAAACTTCTTCTTTTGAGCCGCATTCATATTAGGAGGCATTATATTGCTAATAAGATAGTTCATAATGTCTGCGAACCATAGCTCTTCCTCCTGAATTGCGAACAACTGCTCATCAGCAAAAGATTCGTTGATCAATTTCTTATCATGTGAAGTAGAATCGAGATTCTCAAATCTAGAGAGATGGCCAGCTACTTGATTTTCAGTACCTTTTCGATCCTTGATCTCTAACTCGAATTCCTATAGTAAGAGAACCCAACGAATAAGTCTAGGCTTCGAATCCTTCTTTGAGACCAGATAGAGGATGGTAGTGTGATCAGTGAACACTTTCACCTTTGTCCCAAGTAGATAAGATTGAAATTTTTCGAAACCATAAACTATAGCCAAGAGCTCTTTCTCAGTAGTAGTGTAGTTCAGTTGGGCTCCATTTAGCGTCTTCCTAGCATAGTACACCATATGAAAGATATTATTCTTTCGTTGCCCAAGAACTGCTCCCACTGCATAATCACTTGCATCACACATCATCTCAAAATGTTCTCTCCAATCAGGTGTCGTAATAACTGGTGCTGTGATTAAACTCTTCTTGAGAGTTTCGAATGCTGTCAAACATTCATCATCAAATTTGAAAGGCACATCTTTCTCGAGCAAGTTGCACAACGGCTTAGATATCTTAGAGAAGTCCTTGATGAAACGCCGATAAAAACCCGCATGATCAAGAAAGCTATGGATTCCTTTCACAAAAATAGGTGGTGGAAAATTTTCAATGACACCCACATTGGCTTTATCCACCTCAAGACCCTTACTAGAGACCCTATGCCCAAGAATGATGCCTTGTTGCACCATGAAGTTACATTTTTCCCAATTGAGCACCAGATTGGTCTCAATACACTTTTTGAGCACCAAACGGAGATTATTCAGGCATTCATCATACGAAGTTCCAAAGATGGAGAAGTCGTCCATGAACACTTCGACATTATTTCCAATCATATCAAAGAATATAGCCATTATGCATCTCTGAAAAGTGGCAGGTGCACCACATAAGTCAAAAGAAACTCTGCAAAAAGCAAACGTGCCAAATGGACAAGTGAAAGTAGTCTTCTCTTGATCTTCTGGTGCAATGCAAATCTAATTGTAGCCCGAATAGCCATCCAGAAGACAATAATACTCATGACCAGCCAACCTGTCAAGCATCTGATCAATGAATGGAAGAGGGAAGTGATCCTTCCTCGTGGTTTTATTCAACTTCCCGTAGTCCATGCATACCCTCCAACTTGTGACTGTTCAAGTGGGGATGAGCTCGTTCTTCTCATTTTCTACCATAGTAATACCTCCTTTCTTAGGTATACATTACACGGGGCTCAACCAAGAACTGTCAGAAATAGGATATATGATACCTGCATCCAGCCATTTTAGAATTTCTTTCTTCACCACTTCTTTCATGATAGGAATAAGCCTTCGCTGTTTCTCAACAGTTGGCTTGCTACCTTCCTCTAGCAGAATTTTTTGCATGCAGTACGAAGGGTTGATCCCTTTTATATCTGCTATAGTCCATCCGATAACGGATTTGAATTCTCTCAAAATCCTCAAGAGCTTATTCTCTTCACTACTTGAAAGGTCAGATGCAATAATAACAGGCAAGGTAAATGCATCACCTAAAAAACCATACCTCAAGTGTTCAGGAAATGGTTTAAGCTCTAAAGTAGGTGATTCCTCAATACATGGTTTGAGCTTTCCCTCAGCATTCTTGAGATCAGTATTTCCAAGAGATTCAAATGGCATGTCTAGCTTTCGTTTCCAAGGAGAAGCATTTAGATATTGTAACTACTCATTGCCTTCATCATCTTCACTGTCAAAATCCCCCAATAAGGCTTTTTCTAAGGCATCAGACCTTAGCACATGATCAAGTTCTAAAGTAACTGCAGAATCGAACAAATCCACCTTGAAGCACTCCTCATCTTTCGTAGGGAATTTCATCGCATTAAACATATTGAATGTCACATCTTGATCTTGCACCCTCATAGTGAATTCAACTTTTTGCACATCTATCAAGGTACGACCTGTAGCCAAGAAAGGTCTTCTCAAGATTATGGGAATCTTCTTATCTTCCTCAAAATCCAGAATGACAAAATCTGCTGGAAAGATAAGCTTGTCCACCTTTACTAGCACGTCCTCCACAATGACTCGTGGGTATGTAATCGAACGATTAGCCAATTGTAGAGACATGTAGGTGGGCTTCGGATCAGGCAAATTCATCTTTTTGAAGATAGACAATGACATCAGATTGATGCTTGCTCCCAAATCACAAAGGCACTTGTCGAATGACAACTTGCCAATGGTGCAAGGAATGGTGAAGCTACCTGGATCCTTAAGCTTTGGAGGTAACTTTTATTGCAGCACAGAACTGCACTCTTCCGTTAGAGCAACGGTATCAAGATCATACAGTTTCACCTTCCTTGAAAGAATACCTTTCATAAATTTCGCATAACTAGGCATTTTCTCAAGACCTCAGCGAAAGGTATGTTTGATGTGAAGTTTCTTAAACACCTCTAGAAACTTACCAAATTGCTTGTCCAACTTTTATTTTTGCAATTGCTTAGGAAAAGATGGTGGAGGATAGAGCTGTTTCTCCCCTGGATTACCCTCAGGCAGAGTGTGTTCAATAGTAGTCTTTCTTGGTTCCCCCTCTTTCTCCTTTTGCATTCCTTCTTCATCTACAACTTCAACTTCTACATCTTTTGCTTTTTCAGCATCAACAATTTTTCCAGACCTTAAGGTGATAGCTTTGACTTTCTCTTTAGCTTCCTTCCTTCCTGGCACTTCAGTATCACTGAAAAGTGTGCCAGGTTGATGATTGAGCAAGGCATTGGCTATTTGTCCAATTGATTTTCCAAGGTCTTGATAGAAACAGCCTGACTTTTGTACAACAGTTTTACCTACTCGAAAACAGCACTAGAAGGTGGAGCAGCACCTCCTTGTTGATGATATGGTTTCCTATGAGCAAATTGCTGAGGTTGCTGGAATCCAGGTGGATTAAACTGTTTATTTGTAGCTTGCTGATATGGTTGTTGAACAGCATT
This sequence comes from Apium graveolens, assembly GCF_009905375.1. NCBI lineage: Eukaryota > Viridiplantae > Streptophyta > Magnoliopsida > Apiales > Apiaceae > Apium > Apium graveolens. Next base: position 182,771,917 of record NC_133649.1, on the reverse strand, counting down.
CTGATTATTTCTCCAGCTGAAATTGGGATGATTTCTGTTATTAGGATGATAAGTAGTGGGCACAGGCTGTTGCGGTCTCTGAAAATTGTTCACATACTGAACAGATTCATTAGCAGGAGAACACTGATCCATAGCATGAGAGCCTGCACAAAGCTCACAGACACTAGCTATTTGATTTACGCCATAGTTGGTTAAAGAATCGACCTTCACAGTTAGCGCCTTGAGCTGTGCTGCAATAGCTGTAGCTGCATCAACTTCCAGAATACCTGTGACCTTTCCAGGCATCATCCTTTGAGTTGGGTTTTGATACTCATTTGCAGCCATAGTTTTAATGAGATTATAAGCCTCAGTATAGATTTTGGCCCACAAGGCACCTCCAGAAGCTGCATCGAGCATGGGTCGAGATTGGACCCCCAAACCATTTTAGAAACTAGTGATCACCATCCAGTCAGGCATACCATCATGTGGACACTTTCTCAACATCTCCTTGTAGTGCTTCCAAGCCTCGCACATAGATTCTCCTGGCTGCTGCACAAACTGAGTAAGACCACTCCTCATAGCTGCAGTTTTGGCCATTGGAAAGAACTTCACCAGAAACTTTTGCACAAGATCTTGCCAAGTAGTGATGGACCCAGCTGGTAAAGAATGTAACCAGTCATTAGCTTTGTCCCTCAGAGAGAATGGGAAAAGCCTCAGCTTGATAGCCTCATCAGTAATACCATTATATTTGAAACTACCACAGATCTCGACAAAATTCCTGATATGCATGTTGGGATCTTAAGTCGCAGCCCCTCCAAAAGAAACAGAATTCTGCACCATCTGAATAGTGCCCGACTTGATTTTAAAATTATTGGCCTCAATAGTCGGATGAATGATGTTTGACTGAATGTCATCAATTTTAGGCCGAGAAAAGTCCATAAGAGCTTGATTAGCTTGAGCTAGACGATCACCCATTGTTTTAGGTTCTTTCTTTTCACTCTCTTTATCCGAATCTTCAAAAGTTGTCTTCTCCGGAAAGTCAAGAGCTTTATCTATTTCCTCAGCTGTATCCAGATTTCTCTTGCGAGTGCAAGAACGTGTTTGCATAAACGCTCGCTAGAGTACCTGGAACACAACCGGAAGCAGTGAGTAACAAGTCTTAATCAATGAATCCTAATGACCACTGATGGCAAGTACATAAACTAAATAAATTAATACCCCCGGCAGCGGCGCCAAAAACTTGTTAGGCAAAAAGCATGCGCTAAATAATTTATGCAAGTATACGCATTCGCAAGTAATAAAGAATGACTTCTAGTTCGTTCCCACAGAGACTCTGATTAATTATATTTAATTAACACTTACTCACCAATGTATGATTATTCTTCGATGCCAAGACAATAACAATCAACTACGAGAATTAAACACTTGAATTAACTACGAGAATTAAACCCTTGAATTAATAATATTAACACACACATGAGATCTTAACTTCATTACTACTTCATTCAATAGTTATTGTTATTAACCTTAGCATGTGATGGTGATGATATTAATCGAACAACACGAAAGTAATAATCGCCAACTTTCGTTGTACGAATACCATTCTACTAAGCATCCACAATTTAGATAGAAGTTGAATATGCATCAAATATGTTGAGACCCTATATGTCTACAGAAATTGACAACATAACGATTTAAGCACAAGTTATTCATGATGATTACACAAGGCAAGTAAAACGGTTAGAGTTACCCACTAATCATGCATACAACACATGAACCTATGCTAGCATGGCAAGTTCTAAATCTCAAGATCCATTGTCACTTCACAAGAGATTAACAGGCTATCTTAAATGTTCGCGACGCATATAAGACGAATAAGCAAAACCTATACTAGATATCATAAAATTACCACATACCAAGGTATTAAACAATTAACTAAAGAATTCCATAGTAAATCCGCTAGAATCCCATGATCACGATTAGCCCATAATAGAACTCATCATCACCATGGGTTCATATGAAAGCATGATAATAACACAACGATATAAGGCTGAAAAATACTTAATAAATAATGAAGTATGTCACAAGAGTATTAAGGTTCAAAGCATAAAGAAAACTAGCATCCACTGTTACAACGAATTAAAAGAATCACAAGATAAACTAATGCTTCCTCTTTTTCGTTGTTGCGTGCTAAAATGGTCTTCTCAATCTTCTTGCCTTCCCTCTGGTTGAAGAAAACATCTTCCCATAAGGTTTATATAAGAGTCATGGAGTCACCGCGCCAACAGAAGCCCAAACAGAATTGAAAACAAATAAAACCAGAATCTGAAATTCCGCACGCACGCGGCCGCGTGCTTCCTCCACGCGGTAGCGTGCTGGCGCGCGGTCGCGTGCTACCCTTCTGGAAAATTCTTCATTTTGCTCATGTTTGTGCTGATTTCTTTGCTCATCACCCCTAGACTGATTCCAAGCACTTCTTTAAGCTTTATTTGATAAAAACCACATATTCAAGCAAGTTATACCCTGAAATGCAAAAACACTAGAAAATACATCAAATACACAAAATACTTGAGTCCAAGACACCAATTCAAGCTGTTATGAGACGCTCTAAGTGGTATAAAATGCCACTTATCAGTTATTCTTACAGAAATATTTTCCTCAGCTTATTCAGGATCAAATAGAATTGAAATTTCTAGAATTGAAGCAGGGAAATATATCAGTACCATATTATGAAAGTAAGTTTGAGGAATTGTCTAGGTTTGTGCCATCTTATGTAGACATAGACATGAAGAAGGCCAAGAGATTTCAACAAGGTCTTAAGCCATGGATCAGAGGAAAAATAGCTATATTTGAGCTGAATACGCATGCAACAGTGGTACTGAAAGCCATAATTGCAGAGACAGAGAGTGCAATGTCACAGATGGAGAAGGAAAGTAAGAAAAGAAAGTTCGAGGGAAGTGAAGGACAATCACAATCAGGGAAGTTCCCAAATTTTAGTAATCAGAAGAAAGGAAAATTTCAGCTATGAAGGAATTTTAATTTCAGAAAGCAAAATGTAGGCAACGGAGTATAAAAAACCGTCCAACCATTGGAAATTAACCGAATCATCAAATGTCGTCTTTACTAGAGTGCTAGGTATGTGGAAAAAAACACGGAGGAGTTTTTAATAAATTGAATATGGTATGTTATAGATGCAACCAGAAAGGGCACTATTCAAGGGAGTGCCAAATATAGACCAACCTATCAGGAATCAAGTAGGCAAGGTTCAATCAATTGGGTTTACATGTTTTAAGTATGGCAAACTAGGGCATAGAGAAAAGGACTATAAAACACCAACCCCCGTCAGTAATGTGCTGAGAATTATGGGATCTACTCCAATAGTGAATATCCTCCAAGAGCTAGAGTTTATGATATGTCTGTGAAGGATGCTATTCAGGACACCGATATAGTGGCAGGTACGCATATTATGATTTTTTATGTGCTAAATTATTAGTAGATTCGGGAGCAACTCGGTCATTTATTTCTCAATATTTTGTTGATATGTTGAATTGCCCAGTTAAATTGTTAAAATAAGATCATGATTATAGAACTAGAAAATCAAGAACGTGTATCTGTTAACCAAGTGTGTACCAATTGTGAGATTAAGATTTCTAGCAATAAGTTTTGTGCTAATTTGATACCCTTTAAGTTAGGAGAATTTGACGTTATTCTAGGAATGGACTGGCTATTTAAGCATGATGCTCAGATTGACTGTCATAATAAAAAAGTAATTTTGAAGACGCCGGATGAGAAAGTGGTGACGTTTAGAGGTCAAAGGCAAGTAAAGAAGTTCTTAACGATGATTCAAGTAAAAAGTTACTACGACCAGGGTGCGAGCATTATATTGCTTATGTAATAGATATAAGTCAGGAGCCAGCAAAACTTGAAGATATTCCAGTGGTTAATGAATTTTCAGACGTGTTTCCAGACGAGTTACCAGGACTTCCTCCAGATAGAGAAATTGAGTTTGCAATCGACTTAACACCTAGAATGGAACCTGTATCTAAGGCCCCATACAGAATGGCGCCAGTTGAAATAAAGGGATTAGCAAAGCAATTGCAAGAATTTTTGGAAAAAGGAGTGATTAGACCTAATATATCCCCATGGGGTGCACCAGTGTTATTTGTTAAGAAGAATGATGGAAGCATGAGACTATGTATCGACTATTGGGAGCTCAACAAGCTTACTATCAAGAAAAAGTATTCGTTACCTCAAATCGATGATTTGTTTGATTAGTTAAAAGGAGAAAAGTACTTTTCTGATATTTATTTGAGATCCGGGTATCACCAATTAAAGATTAAACATGAGGATATACCGAAGACATCTTTCAAAACTAGGTACGATCATTATGAATTTCTAGTGATGGTTTTAGGATTGACCAATGCACTAGAAGCATTTATGGATTTAATGAACAAAATTTTTAAGAAATATTTGGATAAGTTTGTAATTATGTTTATAGCTGATATTTTGATTTACTCGAGGTCAACTAAAGACCATGCAGAGAATTTAAGGATAATTTAGGAATTTTAAGAAGGGGTAAGTTGTATGCCAAGTTTTAAAAGTGTGAGTTTTGGTTGCAGGAAGTTTAATTCTTAAAACATATAATCAATAATGAAGAAATCAAAGTGGACCCAGCAAAGATTGAAGCTATTATGAATAGGGAGACACCAAAAACACCAACAGAAGTGAGAAGTTTCTTAGGATTGGCAGGATATTATCAAAGATTTGTTCAAGATTTCTCGGAGATTGCAACACCTCTGACGAAGCTTACCAGGAAGAACGAGAAGTTTATATGGAATGAGAAGTGTGAAGAAAGTTTTCAAAAGTTAAATAAGAGATTGATCACGGAACCTGTTTTATCACTTCCAGAGAGTTTGTAATTTATAGTGATGCTTCTCAAAAGGGATTAGGTTGTGTATTGTTGCAGCATGATAAATTTATTGCATATGCGTTTAGACAACTGAAACCTCATGAGCAGAAATATCCTACTCATGACTTGGAATGGCAGCAATAATATTCGCCTTGAAGATTTGGATACATTATATATATGGAGAAAGGTGTGAGATTTATACGAACCATAAGAGTTTGAAATATATATTCACGCAAAAGGAACTTAACATGAGATAACAAAGATGGTTGGAGTTGATTAAGGACTATGATTTCACGATTAACTATCACCCAGGAAAAGCAAAGGTAGTGTCAGACGCATTGAGCAGGAAGAAAAGATTAAATTTGTTATCTGTACCGGAAGAATTATATATGAGTTTCAGAAGTTGGAACTGAAAGTTAGAATTTGTAAGCCAACTGAAGCGAAGATGTATACTATGACCTTTCAGCCAGAGTTGCTAGAAAAGATAAAGAAATGTCAAGAGGAGAAAATGGATCCGGATATCAATACTTTGGTAGAAGAAGAGTTATGCACCCAGGAAGATGATCAAGGTATTATCAGATTTTCTTCAAGAAAATGGATTCCACCAGTGACAGAGTTAAAGAATGAAATTCTATAGGAAGCTCACAATTCTAAGTATTCAGTCCATCCAGGGAGTACCAAGATGTACAAAGATTTAAAGGAGAACTATTGGTGGCCAGATATGAAGAGAGAGATTGCAGAATGGGTTAGCAGATGTTATAAATGTCAAAGAGTTAAAGCGGAGTGTTGTGCAAGACATGCCAGTATAATAATAAGACTAAGTCACATCGACAAGTCTAAATCTGTATTATTTATTGTATTTCTTAAGTCTGTAAAATGTTAGAAGATTAGACTGCAGTATTTTTCTGTAAACAGTTTCAAGCCTAAGAATAAACCCTAGAAGAAGATCAAGCAAAGATCATGCCTCGGAGAAAAGATGTAGAAGCTTGGATTTGAATAAATCTGTTTTATGTAAAATGTTCTAAGTCAAGATATCGACAAGTCACATATCAAGTTATATAGAGAAGTCATTCGAGAACTCAAGAATGACTTATCAAGAAGACCAAAATGGCTTATAGAGAAGTCTTAGAGATATCGATAAGTCAAATGAAGATGTGAAGATTGGAGATATTGACAAGTTATTAGGAAATGAATAACATACAGAGGGGTGAGGGGGTGATTGTGTTTTACTATTTTTGTGCTTTTCTTGACTGTTTATGGTTGAACAAAGTAAACTAAATCTTGTAATGAAATGTGTTTATGCAGAATTTAATCTTGCAGAAAATAAAGAACACAGATCTTCAAAACTCGCTTAATTTTATATTAAAATTAAGACTGTTTTGCTACAAAATTTCTAGGCTCTTTGTTGATAAAGAGCTTAGCTTCTTCTTGAGAGTGTTACAAGAAATTTGATCTAAATTGTTACAACTGACTTAGGACCAGTGTTAACTTTATAACTCAGTTAACTGCTGGTTTATACAGTGTGTAATAAGACATGCTATTAGCTTTTCTAAACTGTCACTTGTCATTTCTATTTATAGAAAAGTAGATCTTCCATTTCTGGCTTAGCATATCTTTAGCATCCCGTGTTCTTTGATCTTCATCTGTCATTTAATATTTTCTATTGATCTTGGACATTCTTCAAGCTACTTTTTATAGACTTGTCAATCCAGTTGTTGGATTATTTGTTGATTGTTTATCATAGATATTGAACTGATCTGCAATTCGAATTGTACCTCGAGATCTCCAGTTTAGGTCTATACAACACTTGACATCTTGATAAATATATTGTCTTATCGAGATCTCTAGTACTCTATATTTAGTTTAGCTTGTAGAGGTCTTCAGTTCTCTATAAGAGATTTTAGGCTTGTTGAGATATCTAGTCTTCACATCTTCACTTTGACTTATCGATAACTCTTAGTTCTCCAGTGGCCTTTTTGACTTGTTGACATCCCAGAGTTCTCTAGTCAAATTTACCTTATCGATATCCCAGAGTCCTCTAGTGAATTTTAACTTGTCGATATCTCTTAGTTCTCTAGTGAATTTTGACTTATCGATATCTCTGAGTTCTCTAGTGGAACTTGACTTATCGATAACTCAGAGTTCTCTACTGAATTTAGACTTGTCGATAACTCTGAGTTCTCTAGTGAAGAAATGACTTGTCGATATCTCCAATCTTCAGTTCTTCAATTTGTCTTGTCGATATCTTTCTGAGTTCTCTAGTAGCTTTCCTGACTTCTCGATAAGCCATTCTGGAGTTCTCGAATGACTTACTATAATATTAAATCTGTGACTTGTAGAGATCTTGACTTAAAGTATTTTTCTCTAAACAGATTTATTCAACTCCAAGCTTCTACAAAATTCTTCTGAAGCATGATCTTCTTGATCTTCTTCCAGATAGAATCCTTAGGCTTGATATTGTTTTAGGAAAAAGACTCCAGTCTGCTCCTTTGCATTTTTACAGACTTTAAGTGTTACAAGTACAAAATACAAACTAAGATAATAACACAACTTACTTAGGGTTGGCCCCAAGCTTAGCTGATTACCAAAAATAATAGTTCATCAATCTCTACTTTAGATCAGATGTCAATTTGGCTTGCTTCATATTTTGATCAGGGACACTAATGATATTTTTATCTCCAGTAATCTTTGACATCATCACTTATTTATTATAATCTCCCCCAACTTGTTCATTATGGAATTATGCACAAGTTCTGATTGATAATGTTAAAACTCTAACTAAATACAGAGATCAATCTCCCCATCTGGTCTTCTTTTGTGAGGCAACATCCATCCATCTATTTTTGCATATAGACATATCCTCCCCCTTTTTGACATTATCTCCAGGTAGAAAGATCCAGCTAGATGCACATTGTTCAAGCTTTTGTCATTGTCCATTTAGAACACTATCTGCAGCTTCAAGTTTCAGTGATGTCTGTAGTGATGAGTTGATCAAGTAGAATAGGAGTTTTATTTAGATCTGTAGAAGAAGTCCGTCAGTAACAAAAGTCCTAAGCTCTCTATTCTTTTGAATAAGTAGTCTCACTACTTCTTACTGCAGTAATCTCATGACTTTTAAGAGTCAGAGTTTCCTCACAAGGATTACTAAATCCAGACACTCATCTACCTCTCCTTTTGCCAGGAAGGATCCTGCCTCTCTTATTTTCTATTTTCTCTCAATCTTTTCTCTCATCCTCACATGAAAGGCTCCATTATTGTTTGACTTACAGAAATAAGAGGTGGTTGAGAAGAGTTGTTTGTGATCATATGATTAGGGGTTATCTATATAGGTCTAATCATACTCATTTAATCAGAAGAGTGAATACCAGCTTGAGGTTGTGAGATGGATGATTCATCAGAAACACCTGTGACTAGGGTCACAGTTTAACTCACAGATTGCTCTGTGGTTTAGACACTGTGTTGTCCTCCACTTATAGTGGGAACCTCCAATTGAATTGGAGGGGATTTAACTGGGTTGCTGTCATGTACACCGACTATACTTGAATGTGCTATACTTGCCTTTCTCATGACAGTATCATAGGCAATTGTACTTCTAGCTTCGACTGCTAAGGCAGCTTCTACTAGAGTTATGAGGGGAGTTGTTCCTTCTTGATGAACCTTAAATTGAATTGGAGAGGATTTAGATAGATCCCCCTCAGGAGTACTACTCTCAAACCTTTCAGTCTATGAAGATTATTTTGCACATGAAGGTGCATTAGAGATATTCATGGGATCTTCAGTGAAAACTGATGAATTCCTAATGTTTGTGGTGGTTTCTTTTCTCAAACAACAAAACAACTGAAGAATATTTTGAAGTTTCCGTCCTTTTGTAAAACAGGTTTCTTTTGAGAGTCACCTGAGTGGGATTGTGTTTGAGTTTGTGTTTATGTTGTTGTGCCTGGGTGAACTGCAGTTTGGTTTTGAAATGTTTTAGCTGCATTTTAGCACACATACCAGTTGATTGATTAACTGAATTTCCTGTTGTTGTCTGAATAGATTGTGTTGGACCTGTAATGCATTGAACATAAGTATATTTTTGGAGTTTAATTAAACATATGCATTGTAAGATATTTAGTTACAAGCATTATAGCAGAAAAGATAATAATCAATTTAGATATAAACACATAGCAATCATTACACAAATAAAAGAATGATAGAGAAGAAGTAGAATTTTCATTAATAATGGAAATAAAGTACATTAAGATATAGATTTCAACAAGTAAATCCTAATCCTAACTACTCTAGTTTCTGCTTCTTCTTCTCGGCCTCTATCCTCCTTGCCCGGCGCTGGTAAGCTCTGGACATGGAGTGTGCAAGAGAAATGATTTTCTCCTGCAACTCCAGAGCAGCAAGGCATTGCTGCCCAGCCACCATGGCACGTCTCTCCTGCTCCAGGGAGACTTCTCCCTCAAAGAATAGGAAGTTTATCTGATCATCCCATGAGAGTTTGTCAAAGACATCGAGGGGAACATCAAAGGGACCGCAAACAATCCCCCTGATGCGGACACACAGTTCGAAAGGGTCATAGTAGAATTGGTTGTCAGGCAAATGATGAGCGGGTTGATAAACTCCATTTACAAGCTTGTAGAAGACTGGGGCAACCATTGGAGAGAGAGATGAACAAGAGGTGAGTTTTGAAAGTAGGATGTTTGTTGAGAATGAAGGTAGTGATGAATAATGAAGAGAGAAGGATTTTAATTTATAGAATGAGAAAAGAAAGAAACCAAGAGACTCTTGAATTGCCCGGTTAATAAGTGTAATAATCACACAAACACACTTTACAAGTATCTAGACAGTTAGAAGTGACTAGTTACTATTCCCCATGCAAGTACTCAAAATTCTTATTTCACTTCCTAGGTTAACTATTCCCCATACAAATAAACAAGTATTCCCTACACAAAAAGTAACCCTTCCTATCAGCAAGATATTTTACTAGCTAACTCATCAAAACAAAAACTGATAAGGAATTATTTTGAATAAATTTAAAACACATAATTAGCATATAGTCCAATAAATTTAACCATTATCAGCATTCTCAAAACATCACATATAATGTACTAGTCTACTTACATTAGACTAACATATTCCAAATTTAAACAAAAAATTACACATAAGCACGTAAATGTGTTAATAAGTCCGAGTAATTATAGACAAAGTATGTCAAGAGTATTTTGCTGAACATAATTTATGAATTAAATTATTTCAATTTTTCATACCTTTTTGCTTCTTTTGATCTGTTATTAATTAACTTCATATATTTAGGATATGAGTTAATAAACATTCAGTTTGCTTAGAATTTTGAGAAATTTCAAGTTAAAATATATATCGAGAAGTATGGGTATTTATAGTAAAAGTAAATGACTTGTCGAGAACTCAAAAATAGACATTTGGAGTTTGTCTATCGAGAAGTCATTTTAAGGAATGAAGTACATATGGAGAAGTCATTTTAAATTACTCTTTTAGAGAAATCAAAATTGACTTATCGAGATGTCAAATAAATACACAACTTGTCCAAAAAAGTGGACTGAACTAATTCTAACTTTTATTTGAATAAATTCAAAATAAAATTAGAATAAATTTTCCAAACGTATTTTACCAAAATAATTTATTAATTTAAATTATCTCAGTTCTGAGTTATTGATAAGTCAAAAATTACACTTGTAGAGAACTCTTTGAATTAACACTACTAGAGAACTCTACAAAGACTTATTGATAAGTCATATTAAGCCTATCGAGAAGTCACTCGAGAAGTCAGTAATTGACTTATCGAAGACTCACTCGAGAAGTCCTAAAATGGCTTGTCGACAAGTCAATTTGACTTATCGAGAACTCAGTTCTCTATATACTTTTGGTTTTTGTAATTATGCCTTGTGTTAATTTTACATATTTAAGAATGTAAATTAACAACTGAGCAGTTTACTTAGAATTTGGAAAATTCCAAGTTGAATTTAAATTTGAAAAACAAATATGCAGAGATTTCTGAAATATTTATAATTCATATTTCAGTTAATTTCTAATTTAATCAAATTAATTTTGATTTACTGGAGATTAATCTGCTGCAAAACATTAGCTGATTTTTTGCCTTAGGATGAAGAATTACACATTCCAATTTCACCTACAAGCCTAGTGAAAGTTGCATCATCCAAAGGTTTAGTAAAAATGTTAGCTAATTGTTTTTCTGTTTGTATAAAAATGAGCTCAGTGGTACCATTTTTAGCATGTTCTCTAATAAAATGGTACCTTACATCAATGTGTTTTGTCCTAGAATGATTAACATGATTTGCTACTATAGATATAGCACTAGTATTATCACACATAATAGGAATTTTGTGTAACACTAGGCCATAATCCATTAGCTGATTTCTAATCGAAAGCACTTGAGCACAACAACTTCCTGCAGCTATGTATTCAGCTTCAGCTGTAGAAGTTGATACATATTGTTGTTCCTTGCTATACCAGGATACAAGTCTTTGTCCGAGAAATTGACAGCTTCCACTGGTACTCTTTCTGTCAACCCTACATCCAGCAAAATCTGCATATGTGTAACCAATAGCTTTAAAACCAGTTCCCTTGGATACCATAATCCCAAGTTTGGAGTTCCCTTCAAATATCTGAAAATCCTCTTTACAGCCATCAAATGTGATTCTTTTGGATTGGCTTGAAATCTTGCACATAGACATGTTACAAACATGATTTCTGGTCTACTTGCTATCAAATAAAGCAATGATCCAATCATCCCTCTATAGCTTGAGATATATACACTCTTGCCCTTTTTATCTTCATCCAAATTTGTTGCAGTAGACATAGGTGTAGATGCAGATGCAGGTGAACAATCAACCATTCCAAACTTTTTCAATAGATCCTTGACATATTTAGTTTGGCTGATGAAGATACCATCACTTCTTTGACTGACTTGTAGTCCAAGGAAGTAACTCAGTTCCCCCATCATACTCATTTCATATTCACATTGCATAAGCTTGGAGAATCTTTGGCAAAGCTTCTCATTAGTAGAACCAAAGATGATATCATCCACATAAATTTGAACTAGGATCATATCTTCACCATGTTTCTTGTAGAAGAGAATCTTGTCTATGGTTCCTCTAATAAAACCATGCTTCAGTAGGAAATCTAATAGTGTGTCATACCAAGCTCTAGGTGCCTGTTTTAGTCCATATAGAGCCTTGAGTAACTTGTACACAAAATTTGGAAATTTTGGATCCTCAAAGCCAGGAGGCTGTTGCACATAAACTTCTTCTTCTAGCTCACCATTCAGAAAGGCACTTTTGACATCCATTTGATACACTTTGAAGTTTGAATATGCAGCAAATGCTAGGAAAATTCTTATAGCTTCAAGTCTTGCAACTGGAGCAAAAGTTTCATCATAATCAATTCCTTCTTCTTGTGAGTAGCCTTTTGCAACCAACCTTGCTTTGTTTCTGCTAACTATACCATTTTCATCCATCTTATTCCTGAACACCCATTTTGTTGCAATAATGCTTCTATTCTTTGGTGCATGAACTAATTTCTAGACTTTGCTTCTTTCAAACTGAAAGGAATATGTCCTAAGTCCAATCATGTAGTAGGATTTAGGAATAACTTTTATGTAATCTGTTTTGATTTCATTGATATTAATAAAGACTTGTTTTGTTTTTATTATGGGCTTTATCTATTTAAGTGTTTAAATAAGATATACCATAGTTTAGAGTAAAGCTTTTTATGGATTATGATGAGATCATAATAGTGAGACCTAAAAAGATGATAACTCTAAACTTAAATAGTTCCTGGTCATAGGATTACTAACTGGTAATTAATAATCCGCAAAGATCGGTACATACTATGCTTGCTTCATTATAAAGGATGTCTGTTCTCATAGACATTTCTGTGGTGACACTATAACTAGTATGTAGGTGCTTATTATGGAATAAGTTCACTGAACATGACTCGCCCAGCTGAACAACTGATGGAGTTCACTCACGTGTCAGCAGTTGTTCGCTTAGTGATAGTTGTACAAGTATCCTTAGACTTGAGGTCATCATAGTCATCTTGTGTACACTGAACTATGCTTTGGTTTAGTTCTTAGTCTCCAGGGACAATTATTAGGGCACTTCTGGGTATAGGAATTTGTACACGAAGATAGTGTATGATCAATAAAGGATCTACCCCTTCCAGTGAAGAAAGCGAATGTTCAAGGCTGATCCACTTATGCTAGTTCAGGAATCTCTGTCCAGAGTGAATGAAATTAGAAAGGAGTTTCTAATTTGCATAGAACTACGCATAGTAAATGGTAAGCAAGTGATTGAATTAGATAGGCTTGACACGAGATCCATGCCTTGTATTTAATCGGGACATTATAGGGTAGAAGGAGTTTATTGTACGGTAACTATTCACTGACAGGTTCTTGGTATTCTAAGCAGTGAATTCATATTATCCGGATAGTCGCGATATGTTGAGAAGCATCACTCACGATGTAGAATAAATGTGATTAATTAATTAATCATATTTAATAAATTAGAGAATTTATATAAATAATGATAAAATAGTTTTATTATTATTTATTTCTACTACCGGCTTAATATTGAACCTACAGGGTCACACCATAAAAAGAGAATGATTTATTGGTGGAGGAATTAATTAATAATGACCAATAATTATTTATTTGTGAAATAAATAATTAATTGGCAAATTTAATAATTGATTAAATGAGATTTAATTGATTATAAATTAATTAAGAAAAGTTCTTAATATTATTAATTAAGGATTTAATTTTTGGAAATTAAATCAAGAGAGAGAATTAATTCTAAAGTGTTTAGAAAAAGGATTAATAATTAAAAGGTGTTTTAATTATTAATGAGAATAATAAATGGGATAATAATAATAATATTTATGGGAAAATTTCAGCTGAAAATTTTGCCTATAAATACACTATTATAGACCCTATTTTATTCTAACCCGAGAAACCCAAAAGTTTTAGAAAACCAAATTCTCTCCACCTCCTCCTCCTCCTAAAAGTCGCTTTCTTGGTGGATACCGGTGGAGTGCTTCACACTTGAGGAGCAACTACTAAGGATCTCTGATCGTTGTCTCCGAATTATTTTAAAAGGTTAGATTCGATGCCTCGAATTTTTATTCACGATTTATATGCTTTTATTTGGATTTTGTGTGTGTAAAAGTGTTTTTCCACACCCCGCTGCATTTAAAATTCCAACACAAACTGATTCAGTTCTTCCTATGGCAGATATCCAGTCAGGATCCAGAAGAGCTTCATCAATTTTCTTAGGTTCTACTTAAGACAGAAAACATGCATGTAGGCACTCATTAGCACTTGTACTTCTAGTCCTCACACCAGCAGTAGGATCACCAATAATTGCATCTCTAGTATGACTCCTATCCCACTTCCTTGTATGAGTTTGTTGACTTGTGTCTTCATTGTTTTCTTCATTGTTTTCTTCATTGTTGGTATAACTACTGGATCCTTCTTCTCTTTCTCCCCATAAGTTTGTGCTCTCAAATTCAGATGTTTGAGATGAGTTTCCATTTTCATGATTTTCCTGTTGAGTAGTCTCTTCATCTAATGTCTGTTGTGCATCAACTTCATCTTCTCCATCAGAGTCACTATCAATGTTGAGATTTTCAAATGCCAGGGCTTCAGCTTCATTATCATCTAGGCATTTCAAGCCTGGACATTTGTCATCATCAAAGGTCACATCTGTGCTCTCCATAATCTTCTTTTAATCAATCACATAAACTTTGTAGGTTGTTCTTTCCAGTGAATATCCTAGAAAAATTGCTTCAAAAACCTTTGATTCAAATTCTCCCATATATTCAGAGTTGTCTTTCAAAATGTAACACTTGCTTCCAAACACATGAAGATGCTTTACAATAGGCTTTCTCTTAGACATGATTAAGTAGGGTGACTTTCCATGTGCCTTGTTAATGAGATATTTGTTCTGAGTATAACATGCAGTGTTAACAGCCTCTTCCCAGAAACTTGTTGGCAACTTGGCATCTTGCATCATTGTCCTTGCAGCTTCAACCAATGTTCTATTCTTTTCCTCAACTACTCCATTTTGTTGAGGTGTCCTGGCAGCTGAGAATTCTTGAACAATGCCTTTGCCTTTGCAGAATTCACTTAATGTAGCATTTCTGAATTATGTTCCATTGTCACTTATCAATCTTTTCACATAATTGTAATCTTCAGCCTATTTTTCTATCTTCTTGATGTGCTCAATTATGATGTGTGGAGTTTCATCTTTAGAGTACATGAACTCTACCCAACTGTATCTTGAGAAATCATCCACCATCACAAGTGCTTATTTGTTCCTTGAAATTGATAAGACATTCACTGGCCCAAATAAGTCCATGTAATAAGTTGCAAGGGTGCACTTATAGAATTCACAGTTTTTGACTTGTGACTAGATCTTTTCATTTTTCCTTTCTGACAAGCTTCACAAACTTCAACTTGAGCAAATTCCAGTTTGGGCATGTCTCTTACTAACTCCTTTTTGACTAAGGTGTTAATTGCCTTGAAATTCAAGTGAGACAACTTCTTATGCCATAGCTTGCTTTGTTCTTCTGATGCCTTGGTGTAGAAGCAGCAAATACCATCCTTATTTGTTGAGTCCAAGTCTGCAATAAATAAGCTTCCTTTCCTTGCTCCTTTCAGAGCAACTTCACCAGTTATCTTGCTGATAAAAGTGCATTCTTCTTTGTTAAATTAAACTTCAAAGCCCCTATCTGCAAATTGGCTAACACTAAGAAGATTCACTTCAAAACTAGCTACTAGTGCTACATCATCAATGACAATATTTTCAGAAACAATCTTGCCATATCCCATTGTGAATCCTTTGCTCTTGTCTCCAAAGGTCACCAATGGGCCAGCTTTCTCCTCAAACTATAATAGCAGGACCTTATCACCTGTCATATGTCTGGAACATCCACTATCAATGATCCATTTGACTTTCTTCACTTTGCCCTACATACAATAAGATTCAGGTATGTTTAGTGACCCAAGCAGTATTGGGTACTTTCTTCTTGTTAACTGATTTAGCAGAAGTAGAGTGAGTTGTTTTAGATAAAATAGTGTCCAATGATTGTTGTGCATTTTCTCTTTCTGATGTAGACTCAATTTTTGTTTCTTTAAGGTCTACTCTCAGTTTGTGGCAACTCTTCATCACTTTTAAGTTGCAAGAGATGCAGTCAAACTTATCACAGAATGAGTAGGGATCATTTAAATATGCTTCCTTGTATTTGTAAGCTCCTTCAGTTCGCTTACTAACAACCTTTTTACAAAGGTGAGTTAGATGATTTGTAGAGCCACATTTTTCACACTTCTTTCTAGGAGCATCTGTAACATAAGCCAGATCATTGCTTTTGTTTATCCCTATTCTCCCATTTCTATTTTTCGTCTTCCTTCTTGCATCTTCAATCTTTATTTCTTTGATAGGAGTCTTGGTGCTTTGATTGTCCTTAAGATTTTCTTCAGCCATGCAAGATTGAGTTGAATTTGCATTTTTCTTTTCGTTATCCTAATCTGCAATTTCTTGCTTGATGATCAATTCTTCTTCACTGAAGTTTACTTCACAAGCCTTGAACACAGGTGACCCAACCTTTTTCAGCATTGCTGGAACATTTTTATTCTCTGTTGCTTTTCCTTTGTCCCTTATGTTTTTCTTTTTGTTGTTCAAGGTATCATAATCAAGACCAATAGCAATGTTTGCACATGGTTTGTTTTTCTCATGGTACTCACCAACTAATTCGGATATATTCTTGAAGGACTTCAACTTTACTTCATTTTTCTCCAGTTTTTCCCTTAGAACAGCCTCAATCTCATTTGCACACTTGAGTTTATTCTTCAGATAACCATTTTCTTATTTCAGGGCTTCAAGCTCCACTATCAACAATTTAGTTCCTTGTTTTTCATCCTCAAGCTTCTCATTTAACTTTGTTAATCTGCTAACTTCTTCATTAGTAGCAACCATGCTTATGTGGATGTGAAACATTTCTGTGCTCATCTTCTCAACAGTTTCCTTATATTGATTCACATTTAAATTAGTGGTGGTAAGAGTTGGTACCTGTAATTTAGATGAGGATGATTCTCCTTGCTCCAAGGCCATGAGTGCATAGTTTCCAAGTTCTTCATCTTCATCATTTTCAGAGTCATCCCAACTTTTACCTTCTGCATTATAAGCTTTGCTTTGTTGTTTCTTCAGAAGAGCTTCATACTTTGCTTCAAGTTCAAGATAAGATTTATCTTTCGTTGCCTTCTTGAGTTTCCTATATTTTGTAGCAAAGTGGCCTAGTTCATCACATTTGAAGCACCTTATCTTAGATCTGTCAATAGATCCAGTTTTGTAGCCATTCTTGCTATCAGAATTGTACTTCCCTTTTTCCTTCCAACTGCTGTCTTTGTTGAAAGATTGTCCTTTATTATTGAAGTATCTTGGCTTCTTTACTTTAATATTAGAG
Source organism: Apium graveolens (assembly GCF_009905375.1). Classification (NCBI taxonomy): domain Eukaryota; kingdom Viridiplantae; phylum Streptophyta; class Magnoliopsida; order Apiales; family Apiaceae; genus Apium; species Apium graveolens. The sequence goes on along the minus strand of NC_133649.1, from coordinate 182,754,525 downwards.
AATTTCCTAGCCAAATAGGCCATTGACTGGTCTAGCTCATCCAGTTCTTTAAGAGTATAGAACTCATCTTTTTCCAATTCCAAAATGACTTATTCCTGTGAATCATTTATTCTTCGCTCACTTGTTGAGGCAACTGGAGTTTGAGATCTTGGTTTATCATTGGATGTTTGACTTTCATTTACAATTAAAGCACTTGAGCCATCCACAACCTGTCCTTGACCAGATCTCAATTATTGTCTTTGAATCATCTCTAGTTCATATGTTTTAAGAATTCCATATAGAACTTCCTGTGTTATTCTGCTCAAGTCTCTCCCTTCCCTGATTGCTGAGATTTTCTGTTCCAAATAATCAGGAAGAGTAAGCAAGAACTTTAGATTCACTTCTTCAGCTTCATAATATTTGTCATGAAGTTGCAAGACATTTATCAGCTTATTGAATCTTTCAAACACATCAGTAATGCTTTCCTTTGGATTAGCCATGAAACACTAATACTGTGAAATCAGTATCCTTCTTTGATTTGATCTAACTTCCTCAGTTCGTATCTCAATCTTTTCCCATATTTGCTTGGCAGTGTCACAGTTGACAATGTTGTTGTACATTACATTATCAAGTGACTCAATCAAAATTAATTGCAAGCTGTTATCCAGGAAAACTTTCTCTTTTTCAGAATCAGTATACTCAGCAAGATCTTTTGGAGCATAAAAAGATGGGATAATCCTGTCTCCATCTGTAGATTCCTCAATTCTAATCGTGAAAGGTCCATCCTTGAGGATCTGAATGTAGAGTGGATTGGCCATCCTGATAAACAACATCATTTTCTTTTTCCAAAGAGTGTAGTTAGCTTTGTCAAAGGTAGGAATTTTGATGCTACTAATTTTTGTGTATTCATTCTTCCATTGAATCTGTTTACTTTCAGATTTTGCTCTGATACCACTTATTAGGAAATGAATAACATACAGAGAGGGGAGGGGAGTGAATGTGTTTTACTATTTTTGTGCTTTTCTTGACTGTTTATGGTTGAACAAAGTAAACGAAATCTTGTAATGAAATGTGTTCATGCAGAATTTAATCCTGCAGAAAATAAAGAACACAGATCTTCAAAACTCGCTTAATTTTATATTAAAATTAAGACTGTTTTGCTACAAAATTTCTAGGCTCTTTGTTGATAAAGAGCTTAGCTTCTTCTTGAGAGTGTTACAAGAAATTTGATCTAAATTGTTACAACTGACTTAGGACCAGTATTAACTTTATAACTCAGTTAACTGCTGGTTTACATAGTGTATAATAAGATATGCTATTAGCTTTTCTAAACTGTCACTTGTCATTTCTATTTATAGAAAAGTAGATCTTCCATTTCTGGCTTAGCATATCTTTAGCATCCCGTGCTCACTTTGATCTTCCTCTGTCATTTAATCTTTTCCATTGATCTTGCAATTCTTCAAGCTGCTTTTGTAGACTTATCAATCCAGTTGTTGGATTGTTTGTTGATGTTTATCTTGGATATTGAACTGATCTGCATTTTTGTACTTTGAGATTGTACCTCGAGATCTCCAGTTTAGGTCTATAGAATACTTGACATCTTGATAAATATATTGTCTTATCGAGATCTCTAGTACTCTATATTTAGTTTGGCTTGTAGAGGTCTTCAATTCTCTATAAGAGATTTTAGGCTTGTCGAGATCTCAAGTCTTCACATCTTCACTTTGACTTATCGATAACTCTTAGTTCTCTAATGGCCTTTTTGACTTTTTGACATCCCGGAGTTCTCTAGTCAAATTTACCTTGTCGATATCCCAGAGTCCTCTAGTGAATTTTAACTTGTCGATGTCTCTGAGTTCTCTAGTGAATTTTGACTTATCGATATCTCTGAGTTCTCTAGTGGATCTTGACTTATCGATAACTCAGAGTTCTCTATAGAATGTAGACTTTTCGATAACTCTGAGTTCTCTAGTGAAGAAATGACTTGTCGATATCTCCAATCTTCAGTTCTTCAATTTGGCTTGTCGATATCTTTCTGAGTTCTCTAGTAGCGTTCCTGACTTCTCGATAAGCCATTATGGAGTTCTCGAATGACTTCTCTATAATATTAAATCTGTGACTCATAGAGATGTTGACTTAGAGTATTTTTCTCCAAACATATTTATTCAACTCAAAGCTTCTTCAAAATTCTTCTGAGGCATGATCTTCTTAATCTTCTTCCAGATAGAATCCTTAGGCTTGATACTGTATTAGGAAAAAGACTCCAGTCTGCTCCTTTGTATTTTTACAGACTTTAAGTGTTATAAGTAAAAATACAGACTAAGATAACAACACAACTTACTTAGGGTTGGCCCCAAGCTTAGCTGATTACCAAAAATAATAGTTCATCAATCTCCACTTTAGATCAGATGTCCATTTGGCTTGCTTCATACTTTGATCAGGGACACTGATGATATTGTTATCTCCAGTAATCTTTGATATCATCACTTATATATTACAAAGTCATTTCTGCATGTAGAGAACTCAGAGATATCGACAGGTCAAAATGAAGATGTGAAGATTGGAGATATCGACAAGTCATTTCTGCATGTAGAGAACTCAGAGATATCGACAAGTCAAAATAAATATATGATGATTGGAGATATCAACAAGTCATTTCTGCATGTAGAGAACTCAGAGATATCGACAAGTCAAAATGAAGATATGAAGATTGGAGATATCGACAAGTCAATTTCTCAAAAGAGATCTTAGAGATATCGACAAGTCAAAATGTATATTGAGATCTCTACGATATCCACAAGTCAAATTCTACATGTGGAGATCTAGATACCTCGACAAGTCAAGTACACTTATAGAGAACTCAGAGACCTCGACAAGCCAAATACACTTATAAAGTACTCAGAGATCTCGATAAGTAATTATACTTATCGAGATGTCACTTCTCTATAGAACAAACTGGAGATCTCGACATGAACCTCAAATACAGTAATACAGACAAGTTAAAGATTCAAGATTATCAATTAACAAACAATCTATTCATTAGATAGGAAAGTCTACAAAAGTAGCCTAAAGATTTCAAGATCAAGGGCCAAGATTAACTAACAAAGGATGGTCACTGACCTACAAGATTTGCAAAGATTTACTGAGCCAAAATAGAAAGAATTAGAGATAGATTAGAAAAAGGTTTAGTACATCTTATTACATGCTGCGTAAAACCGTGTTTACTAATCTATAAAGTAAACACTTGTCCTTTGTTTTAGATGTAAAAAAATAGATCTAAATTTTCTTATACTCACTCAAGAAAGAAGCCGAGTTCTTATGTGACGGCCTCAACCCCGGGGTCAGGAGTTGACGTCATCAATAACCACCATAAGATAAACAATTCAATAATGGGATATAACTAAGACCCCTTTACCAAGATCTTTGCCAGGTTTAAGTATGATTTAGGTTACAACTAACACAAACCAACTTACAGCAATCATCATGACGCAACTAACTTAACACAGCAACTCAACAGACCATCCTTGGTCCAACACAACCACCTCAGAGGAGTCTGACACAAAGGGAACTGGAACTCTGCCCGACTATCACAGAAGAGTCTCCTAGGCATCTGCAATACACATAAGATTTTCTTCAAGGGTGAGCAATTGTTTGCTCAGCAGCACCACTATATGAATAACAAGTAAAGTAGTTTATGATAAAGCAGTGATAGGAACAGAATTCATAACTTGTCAGAAAACGAGTAAACATTCATAAATGGATATTAAAACTAGCATGCTCCGGGAAACAACCATATCAGTCGTGTGATGTGCATAAATACCAGAGTTCAATTCTTCTAACATGCTATCTTCATTTTCAAACCTTCCATTCCATTATAGGAACCATAAAACCATTTGTCCCGTTAAGGGGACCCAAAATCATCTGTCTCAAACACGTTGATTTGTTAAACAATTTCAAAACTGAATCAATCAAATCTATTGGACGTTTAACGGGTGAAGATGCTGACCAGTCTACCCTCACCGGACAGCGACTAGCGGCCATCCAGAAATAGAATGTGTTCCGGAACTTGGGAAAAGACTAGCTAGGTCTTTTCCCCACGCTGGACAAATCGGTTAAATAGAATGCCCATCCCAATTAGCCACTTATGCAACCACATGCTGGGCCGTTACCGAATAACGGGCCTCTTACGCAACTCCAATAGATCAACTGAATTCCCTTTTTGCCTCTTTCCAAAATTCCACGATATAGGTGGATCAAAACAATCTCTTTATCTAGTTTCCAAAATCACTATGACCTATCCCTTTTTAAAACCAATCTGTCACAGCACACTATTCAAAACTTCCTTTCATTTTGATCATGTTTAGAGATAGGTGTTTTCAAAAGTTACTTTTCCCCAAAACATAGTTTTAAACAACATTTTCAAATACAGGGGATACGTAACTTAAAACATTTTTGTTCCATTATGAGATTAAAACATTAGCTATTCACATATACTGAACCATAAAAGAATGGTCAAGGGTACTTGCCTTGCAGAGCTTTACAACTATCACTGATCGACCTTGACCCAATTTGGGACACTCGGCTTTATCGCTTTACTATTTGACTATCCTGGATCCGACTTCAACGCTTAGGTCCTACGCTTGGAACCTCGCTGCGCTTGGTGACTGATCACTAGGTTATCCTAGTTGGACATCAATTCTTGAGTCCTTCGACTAACACCTACAGAGCCGCAATACCCTACGTTAGACATCTAGGTATGCTTGACATATCCTCGCTAACTACCTACCCATTCGATATTAAATCCCGACTCTTAATTACATATATTATAATAACACACACAACAATTAGGGTTCACATTCACGAAAAATAGGTTCGATGTTTGTTTTCGGAAAAATACATATACTCATCATTTTACAAAAATTAAGGTTATTACTTTTTGGCAAAATAGTTCGCCACCACATACAATCAAATTTCGTATACAACATATATATATGTTTTATATACTCATTCAACGGCCCGATAATTGCTGGATATGCTCCCGTATTTCTATAGTTCGATTTCTCGGAAATTGGGCAGCACCTCCTTTATTTATCGGACTAACCCGTCGAAGAACTCGACGTCAAATCAATCACAACCAAATCCAAGCCAACTACAATTCAATTTCCAACCACCACTTCCAGTCAACAAGTCAATTCGCAAATTCACCAATACCAATTAAATATACTTATTAATCACATTTTATTCATTTATTTCAAAATATTAGGACTCAGAACCGCGTCATCACAGTCCACCGTTGACTCACCGAAGTTCATCGTCAACGGCAGCACAATTTATTGGCGCCCGATATACTACGGGTTCCCAAATAAATTATACCGATTAATATTATTATTCCCCGCAATGAACATTTTATTTCATGAATAATAATCAATTTATTTCCTGCAGAAAAAGGAAATAATAATCAAATTTGTAATAATCAACCAAACTGCATAACCTCGGCCCAAACAGAAAGAGGCCCAAACAACCAGGCCCAAACTGCAAGGCCCAACATCAAACCAACAGAACCAACAGAACCGATCCCAACAGAGATGAACACACCGCACACACACTGCACAGCCATCACCTCCATTGCACACACACAACACGAACACACACACACATATCAGAGACACACACAATTACACACACATAAATATGCACATAGTCACACACACGTATATATATATATATATATATAACCAACACAGCTCGCACCACCGCCACCATACCGGAAGCCGACGGCAACGACGGCACCACAGAAGGAAACAACAGCAGAACAGAAGAAGCAGGTGGCAAAAGTAATTACCGGGAGACAGGAAGCAACACGGCGATAAGAAAATGAAAAGAAAAAAGAATAGAGAGAATCTGAGTAAACGAGAGAGAGAACAGAGGAGTGAACCGAGAGAAGGGGGTGGGGGTATTGGGTTTTTTTATTTAAATGCTAACAGGTGTTGCACAAGGGAAGGGACACGCGTCCCTGATTAATAAGAAACTGTCACGCTGCATTTTAGGATAGATACGAGAATTTAAAAGTCAAATTTATCCCGAAATTTAAAATTAACGGGCTGAGGTGCACGCAAATTAATACCCGAAAATTATGAAAATAATATCAAAATATCATAAATAACCCGAAGTTTACAAGACATAATTTTAAAAAAAAAATAAAACACTTTTTAAGGTGCTTTTTGTACCTGCTTTTTAACAAATAACGAAACGACGCGCGGGTGAAACGATTCCCGAGAATTTTCAAAATAATTTTAAAATTCTCGGAATATTCCAAACATAAATAAATATGAGTTTCATAATTTCTGAAGAATTCTAGAATTAAATATGAATTTTACAAATAAATACACTCAGAAAATCATACAGGGTTAAATTATTGATAAAATATTGATTTCTAACTTTTATAAAGTCCTAAAAATAATTATTGTAATTATAAAGTCATAAAAACAATTTTAGAGACAATCCACATATTTACACAAATAAACTTGTATTAAATCCACTTTTTAAAGTGAAAATAATTCAATACAAGTCCCTAATTAATTACACGAACCACCCTGGACACCATAATTCACACACATAGATAAAAGTAAAATAACACATAGCTGACAGAAGCTATACATACATATATTATTCATTTAATAATTCCATAATTACACTTTAATTAAATATAAAAGCAAACGAGTGGTTATATCCTTTCCCCCTTAAAAAGATTATGTCCTCAGAATCTAACTTAACTAAATAAGTGAGGATATTTGTCAAGCAATCCCGACTCTAACTTCTAGGTGAACTCTTCGAACCAAGGGGTTATTCAAGGCATACTCACTATAGACATAAATTCATTACTAAGGACTCACTCTTAATGATCTAGGATTTGGATCGATTATTCCGTGCAAAACAAATTTGGATGAGAGCCCATTGGCTCCTAATCAATAGCTTGATTCAAATCAAAAACATATCGCTTTAACATTGACGCATACCACATATTATATATATACTGCGAGTGCGGCGGTGATACCAACTTATAGACAACTTTATCTATATTTCTTTACACCTCGAATGGTTCAATACAATTAGGACTCTACTTGCCTCTTCTATTCAAACATAACCAATCTCTTTCAAGGTAAAACTTTTGCCTATACCCCGATCCTCATTCTATATATTCATATCCTTTCTATGCAAATCCGTTTTCTCTCTTTGTATATCTCGAGTTGTTTCAACTCTTTCCCGAGTACACCACCACACTCTTGATGTACTAAATTAATTCAAGACTTAAAATATCTCTACTCTCACTTTCTCTCAATAGAGGGAGGACTCACACTTATGTCCGCACAACACTTCGCAGAGTAGTATTCTCTTACTAACATGGTAACTATTATCATAGAAAACTCAATCCATGGTAGGTGATTATCGCAGTTCACTTTTTAAACCCATCATATATATACTCTCCACATATCTTATATCATCTGAATCATCTTCTCACTTTGACCCTTTATCCAAAGATGATAGGTAGTACTGATTTTCAACTTTGTTCCAATATCCAAATACCTCTTACTCATTCTCATCCGTCTAAGCTAGAAAGTAATTTTATATATTCACTTTTTATCACCTTTCGGTACTCGAACTCCAACTTTTACTCTTTTCAATTTCCTCAGGAATCTTAATCACATTCAATTATTTTCTTCTACTCAGGGCATCTATTGCTATACCGGTTTTGCTTAAATGGTCGATAACAGGATAATCAAAATCGTTTATAAATATCAGCCAAAACCCATACTTGAAGACTTAATATATATTTGCTTCTCTTGTAATCTTCGTAAGGAAATACTAGGCCATTCTACACAGATTCCCTTAATCTTTGAATAGTTGAGGATGTTATCAATAAATACAATTTGCTTATCCAAGTACTCTTTATACACTATGTTCTTTAAATCCTTATCGACGACTCATACACTTGTCACTCCACATGATATCACCAACCTGGCAACACTCATAACTCATCCTAATCGCAATCTCTGACATGCCTTCAGGTTGTATCTTAAGTCAATCCCGTAGAAATTACACACTCCTTGAATTAGGTCACATAAGTAATCAATTCGTTATAGAGGTTACTTATTCTTATTTTCATTTTGTTAAACTCCCGATGGTCAGTGCACAATCTCATAATTTCATTCCTCTTTCCAGCAACATCACTGGTGCACCCCATAGAACTATATCTAGTATGCTCACTTTCCTTTCCAATAACTTTAACCGTTATCAACTAATTATTTCATTCCACTGGCCTCCAGAGACTCCAGGGAAATTATTCATTACTCAACTTCCTCCAGCTTAAATATTTTCTTCTTCGTATCTTTACACATGGTGGATCTACCTTATATCCTTAGCTTATTACTCATTTTCTCACATGATTGGAAGAACTTCTTATATTGCTTCTGCACCTAGAACTTACCTTACCATTGGCTTCTGTATACTTCACAATTCGCTTTTATAAAAACCATTCCTTGCCATAATACAGAACAACGAACTCAATCTTAAAATCACACCAAACCCCTCTAACTTAGAGGGTGTCAGATCAACTGCAACTACGCCAAACTTCTAGACGCTTGATTTATTGGTTCTTTTGAAAATTCTATCTCTAGCTGAGCTGGATGTTGGCCCTTGGGATGTGATATCTTGAATGACAGTTCTACAATTCCTTGCAATATGGCCACTCTTCCATAGTTATGATACTTAACTCCCACTTTGGCCAAACCAATTTTCAATTCTCTGACTGGATTCTCCTTGGTCTGCCTTGTCCACTGAAAGGAATATGTCCTAAGTCCAATCATGTATTAGGATTTAGGAATAACTTTTATGTAATCTGTTTTGATTTCATTGATATTAATAAAGACTTGTTTTGTTTTTATTACGGGCTTTATCTATTTAAGTGTTTAAATAAGATATACCATAGTTTAGAGTAAAGCTTTTTATGGATTATGATGAGATCATAATAGTGAGACCTAAAAAGATGATAACTCTAAACTTAAATAGTTCCTGGTCATAGGATTACTAACTGGTAATTAATAATCCGCAAAGATCGGTACATACTATGTTTGCTTCATTATGAAGGATGTCTGTTCTCATAGACATTTGTGTGGTGACACTATAGCTAGTATATAGGTGCTTATTATACAATAAGTTCACTGAACATGACTCGCACAGCTGAACAACTGATGGAGTTCACTCACGTGTCAGCAATTGTTCACATAGTGATAGTTGTACAAGTATCCTTAGACTTGAGGTCATCATAGTCATCTTGTGTACACTGAACTATGCTTTGGTTTAGTTTTTAGTCTCCAGGGACAATTATTAGGGCTCTTCTGGGTATAGGAATTTGTACACGAAGATAGTGTATGATCAATAAAGGATCTACCCCTTCCAGTGAAGGAAGCGAATGTTCAAGGCTGATCCACTTATGCTAGTTCAGGAATCTCTGGCCAGAGTAAATGAAATTAGAAAGGAGTTTCTAATTTGCATAGAACTACGCATAGTAAATGGTAAGCAAGTGATTAAATTAGATAGGCTTGACACGAGATCCATGCCTTGTATTTAATCGGAACATTGTAGGGTAGAAGGAGTTTATTGTACGGTAACTATTCACTGAATAGGTTCCTGGTATTCTAAGCAGTGAATTCATATTATCCGGATAGTCGCGATATGCTGAAAAGTATCCCTCACGATGAAGAATAAATGTGATTAATTAATTAATCATATTTAATAAATTAGAGAATTTATATAAATAATGATAAAATAGTTTTATTATTATTTATTTCTACTACCGGCTTAATATTGAACCTACAGGGTCACACCATAAAAAGAGAATGATTTAATGGTGGAGGAATTAATTAATAATGGCTGATAATTATGTATTTATAAAATAAATAATTAAATTGGCAAATTTAACAATTGATTAAATGAGATTTAATTGATTATAAATTAATTAAGAAAAGTTCTTAATATTATTAATTAAAGGATTTAATTTTTGGAAATTAAATCAAGAGAGAGAATTATTTCTAAAGTGTTTAGAAAAAGGATTAATAATTAAAAGGTGTTTTAATTATTAATAAGAATAATAAATGGGATAATAATAATAATATTTATGGGAAAATTTCAGCTGAAAATTTTGCCTATAAATACACTATTATAGACACTAATTTTATTCTAACCCAAAAACCCAAAAAAGTTTGGAAAACTCAATTCTCTCCACCTCCTTCCTCCTCCTTAACATCGTTTTCTTGGTGGATACCGGTGGAGTGCTTCACACTTGAGGAGCAACTGCTAAGGATCTCTGATCGTTGTCTCCGAATTAATTTTAAAGGTTAGATTCGATCCCTCAAATTTTTATTCATGATCTGTATGCTTTTATTTAGATTTTATATGTGTAAAAGTGTTTTGCCATGCCCCGCTGCGTTAAAAATCCAACATTGGTATCAGAGCATAGGTTGTATGCATATAGATCTGTGGTAAGAATTTCAGAATTTTATGTGCTTGTATGAATTAATTATGTTTTTACAAGTTATATCATGGATTAATTTTGTCTGATGAGAAATCATTTCTCAGAATAATTTTGAATGTTGATCTGGGTTCTACAAGTGTTGTAGATCGTCTGGGTATTTTTTTCATAATTTTAGGATATATAGATTTTTTATTATGAATTTTTGAAGTTGTTATAATTAAAATTCGTAATTAAATAAATCTTATATATATATATGAATTGTATATATTATACTTCTGCTGCTGTACTACATCTGTGTGTTTATCTGCTGTTGAAACTGTGATGCACGGAAAAAGGTACAGAGACTGACAGGCACAACAACCGAGAAAAGGCGGCGGCGGCTGCTGAAAAAAAAAAATAGGGGTGTAACGCATTCCGGGAATGCGTTACACACCTGTGGTGCATTCACGGCATGCGTTACACCCTTTAATGGCTTAAAAGGGGTGTAACGCATCACCGGAATGCGTTACAGGGATTGTAACGCGTTCCTGTAATGCGTTACAGCTTGTCTGTTGACATTAAATTTGATTTTCTGGGAGTTTCGTAACTCCGTTTTGGGCATGCAATATACCGTTGGATTCGTTTTTCCGATACGGATCTAATGGAGTGATCAATTTTAGTTTATATAAAAGTTTTGAACTGTTTATATTTCCATGAAGTGTTTTAAAGATGTTTTTTGACTGTTTTAATTGCTTTTAAATGCTTCATGTGATACATAGAGATGTATAATGCTTAGACTAATGTGCTAGATGATGTAACATGCCTACCTAGATGTTTATTCATGTTGATATATGTGATATATGCTTAGTTTATCATGCGATGATAGATTTAGGTGAACTTAAATAAACATAAGGCGTTTGTTAGACAACCTAGTATAGTGAAATTGTTTCATAACCTTAATAATAATATTATGAATACAATCATGAGATTCTTGTGTTTATGAAACACATAATTGAATATGAATTTTCTAAATGAGAGAAAGGATGATTCTGTCAACAACAGATTTCTATCTGTAAGAAAGGGTTATTAAGTGACGCCTCTTGACAATGCTCCACCCGATCTGGGAATCATCTGATTATTGATTATTGATTTGAAATATTTAATTTAAAAGGAAGAATCTCTTTATAATATGATTATGATTGTAACGTAATATAATCCCTCTAAAATTAAATAATATCAAGTAGTAATTGGCCAATGACACAATGGGCTTGTGTCGGTCATAGCCTTCCAACATGGTAGAAAGTAGTTCTTATTTTTGAATCATTATCATTTCGTGCCACAGCCGAGGGCTTTGATTTCGAAATAAGAAATACTTGTCTATTACATAGAGATGTGTACATTGAATAAGAATCTAAAGGTCGTTACGTGCCACAGCCGTGGGCCTTTGGGGACTGATTCAATTGTACGGAATGTTGGGTTAGACTTGAGTTAGAATATTGAGCTTGTCGTGCCACAGCCGTGACTCAATTATTCAAGAGGCTAAAGTTTGATTAGGGAATAACATAAGATGTAATTGACAAGAGTTGTCTGCCTATTGAACATTACATGGCGTTTCGTGCCACAGCCGGGGTTTTGTAATGGAATGTAGGATCCCTATTCCCACTAGCATTATGAATGCTTAATTTTTTACGTAGGGGGTTGAATAAATTAGGAAAACTAGTGGGAGCCACTTATGAATAAAGACCCGATTTATATAGTGTTTTAAAATGAAATCGAATATTTGCTAAGTGTTGTTATGTGTTTATCATTTACAAATTTACTTTGTACGTTATGTCTTCTGCACTATCACTCAGGAGCATACTAGATGCTCACAAATTGACTGGTCCTAATTATGCCGACTGGCTTCGAAACTTGAGAATTGTTCTCAGGATTGAGAAGTTGGAATACGTGATTGACTCACCTAAGCCTACTGAACCTGCTAATGATGCACATAATAATGAACATGTTGTGTATCGTAAGTGGATAGATGATGCAAATGTTGCTCAATGCATCATGCTAGCTTCCACGAACATTGAGCTATAGAAGCAACATGAGCATATGGATGCTCACACTATCCTCGTGCATCTACAAGAGTTGTATGATGTGGCAGGGAGGACAGCTCGATATAAGATATCGAAGGAGTTGTCCGGTTGTAGGATGTCTGAGGGATCATCTGTGAATGACCATGTACTTAAGATGATCAATTTGATTGTACGTCTTGGACAACTTAGTTTTGCCATGGATGGGGAGCTGAGCCAAGACTTGGTCTTGCAATCGCTTCCGAGTTCGTTCTCGCAGTTTGTTGTGAACTTTCACATGAATAAGTTGGATGTCAGCCTGTCTGAACTCCACAACATGTTGAAGACTGCGGAATCAAATTTTCCCCCTAAGAAGAGTTCTGTTCTTCTAATTGGTGAAGGTTCCAATCCTAAGAAAAGGAAGAGGAACTCTTCCAAGAAGAAGAAAGTAGGTAAGAAAATGCCGGTTCCACCAAAAGCTGAAGACCCCAAGAGCAAAGTTGTTTGCTTTTACTGTAACAAGGTGGGGCACTGGAAGAGGAACTGCAAGGTTTACCTTGCATAAATGAAGAAGAAGAAGGGTAGTGAGACTACCGCTTCTGATTCAGGTATGTTCATGAAAGAAGTGAATATGTCATTAAATCAAATTTCTACTTGGGTATTAGATACCGCCTGTGGTTCTCAAATCTGCAATTTGTTGCAGGGACCAAGGAGAAGTAGGACTCTTGAGGAAGATGAGGTGATTCTACTGATGGAAATGGAGCAAGAGTTGCTACTGTAGATGTAGAATCATTTCATTTACATAGGCCTACGGGCAAGACTATTGTTTTTAAAATAATTGTTATTTTGTTCCCTAGATTGTGAGGAATATTATTCTCATGTTAGACTTGGCTGGATTTTCATTTATTATTGAGAATAATGAATGTTCTATTCTTAGAGATAATATTCTTTATGGACGTGGTGCTTTAAATAATGGTCTGTATATATGTGACATAATTTACTTCAGATTGAATAAACTAATAATAGAAAAGGGATGATGAAAATTTCACTTCATTGTGGCAGTACAGTCTCCATTTAGTAGACATGGAGAGAGGGCTGCAGATTTGCTAGGAATGGTACACACAATTGTATGTGGACCAATGTCTACGCAAGCCATGGGTGGATTTTCATACTTCATTACTTTCATAGATGATAGATCTAGATTCGGATATGTGTTTGATGAAACACAAGTCTGAAGCCTTTGAAAAGTTCAAAGAGTATAAGTATGAAGTGGAGAAACAAACCAAACATAGTATTATAATTCTTCGATTCGATCGAGGTGGTGAATACTTTAATGGAGTGTTTCTAGATTATCTCAAAGTAAATGGTATAGTCTCCCAGTGGACTCCTCCAGATTGGTATCTGAAAGGAGAAATCAAATTTTGTTAGACATAGTTCGGTCCATGATGAGCTATGCAAATCTTCCAGTATTCCTATGGGGTTATGCATTGGAAACCTCAGCATATTTACTGAATAAGGTGCTTTCCAAATCTGTTCCTTAAACTTCGTATGAGATATGGAAAGAAAGGAAACCGAGTCTTAAACACATTAAGATTTGGGGATGTCCAGCTTATGTCAAGTAAGTTAACCCGGATAAGCTGGAATATCGATCCGTAAAATGTAGTTTTGTGGGATATCCTAAAGAGACTTTAGGGTATTACTATTACACCGATCATCGGGTGTTTGTCTCCAGACATGCTACCTTCTTGGAAAAGGAGTTTATCCTTGAAGGAAATAGTGGGAGCAAAATTAAACTTGATGAAGTTCAAGAAGCACAAACTACTACGGATCAAGTGGAAACACCTGTTCTGACTGAACAACCTTTTGTGGAACAGCCCATTCATAGGTCAGGGAGAGTGTCTCGCCAACCTGAGAGGAAATATGGCCTTGTCATTGAGAATGACAATAATTTGTCGATCATTGATGATGACGACCCTGTGACCTATAATGAGGCTATGAGTAGTGTTGACTCAGAGAAATGGCATAGTGTCATGAAATCCGGAATGGAATCTATGTATACGGTATACAAAAGAATGATTAGAGCAAATGGCCAGGTGGAGACCTTTAAGGCCAGGCTTGTGGCAAAAGGATTCAAACAAAGGCAATGGATTGACTTTGATGAAACCTTTTACCTTTAGCCCTGTTAAAATCAGTTCGGATTTTGCTTGCGAATGCGGCTTACTACGACTATGAAATCTGGCAGATGGCCAGATGGTTTTCTTTCCAAGGGAAATAAAAACCTAGTGTGTAAGCTACTGCGAACCATATGTGGTTTAAAGCAAGCTTCTCGAAAGATGGAACATTCGTTTTGATGAGACAATCAAAGAGTTTGATTTTATCAAAAACGTAGATGAACCATGCATCTACAAAAGAGTTAGTGGGAGCGCGGTAACATTTCTTGTATTGTATTGAATTAGAATTGACACACAGAACAACATAGCAGACCCACTCACAAAGCTACTTTATGAAAGTCACTTTGATCGTCATAAAGACAAGATGGGTATTAGGTACCAGAGTGATTGGCTTTAGTACAAGTGGGAGATTGAAAGGAATATGTCCTAAGTCCAATCATGTATTAGGATTTAGGAATAACTTTTATGTAATCTGTTTTGATTTCATTGATATTAATAAAGACTTGTTTTGTTTTTATTACGTGCTTTATCTATTTAAGTGTTTAAATAAGATATACCATAGTTTAGAGTAAAGCTTTTTATGGATTATGATGAGATCATAATAGTGAGACCTAAAAAGATGATAACTCTAAACTTAAATAGTTCCTGGTCATAGGATTACTAACTGGTAATTAATAATCCGCAAAGATCGGTACATACTATGCTTGCTGCATTATGAAGGATGTCTGTTCTCATAGACATTTGTGTGGTGACACTATAGCTAGTATGTAGGTGCTTATTATAGAATAAGTTCACTGAACATGACTGGCACAACTGAACAACTGATGGAGTTCACTCACGTGTCAACAGTTGTTCACATAGTGATAGTTGTACAAGTATCCTTAGACTTGAGGTCATCATAGTCATCTTGTGTACACTGAACTATGCTTTGGTTTAGTTCTTAGTCTCCAGGAACAATTATTAGGGCTCTTCTGGGTATAGGAATTTATACACGAAGATAGTGTATGATCAATAAAGGATCTACCCCTTCCAGTGAAGGAAGCGAATGTTCAAGGCTGATCCACTTATGCTAGTTCAGGAATCTCTGGCCAGAGTAAATGAAATTAGAAAGGAGTTTCTAATTTGCATAGAACTATGCATAGTAAATGGTAAGCAAGTGATTAAATTAGATAGGCTTGACACGAGATCCATGCCTTGTATTTAATCGGAATATTGTAGGGTAGAAGGAGTTTATTGTACGGTAACTATTCACTGAATAGGTTCCTGGTATTCTAAGCAGTGAATTCATATTATCTGGATAGTCGCGATATGCTGAGAAGTATCCCTCACGATGTAGAATAAATGTGATTAATTAATTAATCATATTTAATAAATTAGAGAATTTATATAAATAATGATAAAATAGTTTTATTATTATTTATTTCTACTACCGGCTTAATATTGAACCTACATGGTCACACCATAAAAAGAGAATGATTTAATGGTGGAGGAATTAATTAATAATGGCTGATAATTATTTATTTATGAAATAAATAATTAAATTGGCAAATTTTATAATTGATTAAATGAGATTTAATTGATTATAAATTAATTAAGAAAAGTTCTTAATATTATTAATTAAAGGATTTAATTTTTGGAAATTAAATCAAGAGAGAGAATTATTTCTAAAGTGTTTAGAAAAAGGATTAATAATTAAAAGGTGTTTTAATTATTAATAAGAATAATAAATGGGATAATAATAATAATATTTATGGGAAAATTTCAGCTGAAAATTTTGCCTATAAATACACTATTATAGACCCTAATTTTATTCTAACCCAAAAACCCAAAAAAGTTTGGAAAACCCAATTCTCTCCACCTCCTTCCTCCTCCTTAACATCCTTTTCTTGGTGGATACCGGTGGAGTGCTTCACACTTGAGGAGCAACTGCTAAGGATCTCTGATCGTTGTCTCCGAATTAATTTTAAAGGTTAGATTCGATCCCTCAAATTTTTATTCATGATCTGTATGCTTTTATTTGGATTTTATATGTGTAAAAGTGTTTTGCCATGCCCCGCTGCGTTTAGAATCCAACAATCAACACCTTCCAACTTCCTTTTATTATCACTTTCTTCCTTAACAGTCAACCTCTGGTCACCTTCCATTACTAGGGCGACCTGGACCATAGAGCAGTATGTCTTGAGTTGCAATGCCACAACTCCTCTGCGAATTTCAGGCTTTAACCCTTTTTGGAACCTCCTTGCCTTCTGACTCTCCGTACTTACATACTCAGGAACTACTCAGGCCAATTCTATAAACTTGGCCTTATATTCAGCTACGCTTCTACCACCTTGTTTCAATCCTAGAAACTCAATCTCCATTTGACTTCACACACAACCTGGGAAATACTTTTCCAATACAACTTAGTAAACCTAGCCCATGGAATAGGGCCTTCTCCTTCTAACACTCTGGTTGATTCCCACCAGTTTTTCATTTCATCCTTTAAGAAATAGTTTACATAATCAATCTTAAGATTATCGCTTACTTGAACGAGGTTGAAAACTTCCTCCATTTCTTGTAACCATGCTCCAGCAACTACTGGATTGGATTCACCTTGAGACTCGGGAGGTTTAACACTCTAGAAAGATTTAAAACTAGCACTTCAATTCACTTCTTGTTGTTGCTGCTGCAACCGTAGATACCACTGCTGAACCTGTTGGATTAACTGCAACTGTTTTTGCTGTTGCTGGCGCAACTAATCTAGAATTTCATTTATAATTAGACCCTCTGCGAAACTACTACTATTTTCTTTAGACTGGGTAGCTTTCTTAGGTGGCATCTTCCTGGAATATATAAATGAGTTTTATTCAAAACATAACAAAATGTTTGACAGAAGGTATCACCGTTTAAACGGTGCACCTATATCAGGAAAATGCTACCCAATCATAGTACCCAAGTCCTTAATATCGGGGTCCACTTATAAAAGAAATCTAGATTAACAACACTAGCAATCACAGCAACAATGATAGTAACAGAATCAACAACGGTTCAGGAAAACTAGAATACTACTCACCATAGCATAGATCCTTAGTACAACAGCAACTGACCACTTCTTGTCACTACTCTATTATCACATTAACACCAATCTGGTATACAATGAAACTTGGACGGCTATAACAGCCACCAATCACACAGAGCCCACTAGTAATTCAAGTCATGCTTAAGGGATTCTAGACTCCTCCAGACACCATAGTCCAAATTTCAACCAACCATTCCTCTAAGAATGATTTCTTATCACCCTCAAGTGATTCAACCATCACTGAGTTACCTTCCTCGAGGCTATAACTCCATCCTTAGATCTTGAACTCTTACGGTTACAATTATTCTTAAATAACACCCTGATATAAAGCTTTCCTTTTCCTGACAGTTACTTTGACTTGCTTTCAATAACGAGGACCCTCCAATCGCATAAATTCATTATCGTAGGATATTAAAGGAAATTTCAACTCAAGGGAATCAAATAAGAAGAAACTGTGAAGAAGACATAGGTATGAGTGAGAGCAACCATACAAGTATATAAGATGGCCAGTCTTAGTACCATACAGTCCCGACACATTACTCGGTGGCATCCCACCAGACCCTTTTATCACATAGATAAATGGTCAATTCATATGAATTGTTTGCCCCAATCAACCGAAAAGTCACCGGGGAAAGAAACAATATTCAGATAAGAAATTCACAAATAGAAAAGAAATAATCTGATTTGTAAGGAGATCAAAGTAGCTGACCTCGGGTTCACAACTTTCTCACAAGAAAGATAAAGAACTTATGTAATAGGAAACAATTACTCTGGAGATAAAATACATTTAAAGGAAGAAATAAAAGAGTTCAAAGATGTCACCTCCCGTTCTGATCCATATTCACTACCAAACTTAGTCGTCATAACAGTCCCTATCTATTATCATGCTATCTGAACTCACCAAGGTCACATAATCCGTCCAATAACATTCCTTGACACAGAAAATGTGATATTTAGAAATAACGGGGGCGTCTCTTTAGCTGAGACATCACGGGTATGCTCAGAAGCTGACTTTTCTCAATCAGACTTGAATTCTCGAAAGGAAAACTAGGAATCTCTATCAGACATTACTTATATTACATATACGAAGGAGACGTACTCTAAACTAGGGCAGTTCCAGTCAAACCTCAATAAACGTCAAGGTTACACCTCCGAAACCCTTGACAGAACTCCTAGACTCGCACCTCTGATTGAGTTGCTGACCCAAATATATGTATAAACCATCTTGCACTCTTTTAACTCTACTCTTAACCTAAATCAGGGACTCAAACATGTAGCTCTGATAGCAACTGTGACGGCCTCAACCCCGGGGTCAAGAGTTGACGTCATCAATAACCACCATAAGATAAACAATTCAATAATGGGATATAAGTACGACCCCTTTACCATGATCTTTTCTAGGTTTAAGTATGATTTAGGTTACAACTAACACAAACCAACTTACAGTAATCATCATGACACAGCTAACTTAACACAGCAACTCAACAGACCATCCTTGGTCCAACACAACCACCTCAGAGGAGTCTGACACAAAGGGAACTGGAACTCTGCTCGACTATCACATAAGAGTCTCCTAGGAAGCTGCAATACACATAAGATATTCTACAAGGGTGAACAATTGCTTGCTCAGCAGCACCACTATATGAATAACAAGTAAAGCAGTTTATGATAAAGCAGTGATAGGAACAGAATTCATAACTTGTCAGAAAACGAGTAAACATTCATAACTGTATATTAAAACTAGCATGCTCCGGGAAACAACAATATCAGTCATGTGCTGTGTATAAATACCAGAGTTCAATTCTTTTATCATGCTATCTTCATTTTCAAACATTCCATTCCATTATAGGAACCATAAAACCATTTGTCCCGTTAAGGGGACCCAAAATCATCTGTCTCAAATACGTTGATTTGTTAAACAATTTCAAAACTGAATCAATCAAATCTATTGGACGTTTAACGGGTGAAGATAGCTGATCAGTCTACCCTCACCGGACAGCGATTAGCGGCCATCCAGAAGTAAAATGTGTTCCGGAACTTGGGAAAAGACTAGCTAGGTCTTTCCCCCACGTTGGACAAATCGGTTAAACAGAATGTCCATCCTAATTAGCCACTTACGCAACCACATGTTGGGCCATTACCGAATAACGGGCCTCTTACGCAACTCCAATAGATCAACTGAATTCCCTTTTTACCTCTTTCCAAAATTCCACGACATAGGTGGATCAAAACAGTCTCTTTATCCAGTTTCCAAAATCACCATCACCTATCTCTTTTTAAAACCAATCTGTCACGGCACACTGATAAGTGGCATTTTATACCACTTAGAGCGTCTTAAAATGGCTTAAATTGGTGTCTTGAAATCAAGTATTTTGTGTATTTGATGCGTTTTTCTAGTGTTTATGCATTTCAGGGTATTAGTTGCATTTCGGGGGAGGAATCATCAAGAATAAGCCTTGGCATGTGTTCACCATTGCGAGTGGAAAGAAACGGGCAGATTACGGCGAAAAAACGGAGCAAAATCAGATTTTTTCCAGTACAGGTCTGAGCGCCCGCTTAGCATTGCTGAGCGGCCACACAGCAAGCTGAGCGCCCGCTCAGCTATGCTGAGCGGCCGCGCAGGGTCGGGGAAAAAATATATTATTTCAGGACTTCTACTTCTGTTTGGTTTCCACTTCTATGTAATCTGAGTTTTATGGGACTATTATATAAGTAGATTTGAGACGTTTTCACAAGCGTGGATTGAAGAAGATCGTGTTTTTACGCAAGGAGCAAAGGAGATAAGGAAGAAGACCGATTTAGCATACCGCAACGAAGAGGAAGCATATTTTCTTGTGATTCTTGTTTCGTTGTAACATTGGATGCTAGTTTTCTTACTTTGAACTTATTTACTCTTGTGACGTACTCTGTTTTAATATAATTAGTTTAGTTATTATTTTCTTGTGTTTGTTTATCATGATTTCATATGAACCCATGATGACGATAAGTGCTATTATGGGCTAATCGTGATCATGGGGTTGCAACGGATTTATTATGGAACTCTTTAGTAATTGTTTAATACTTTAGTATGTGATGATTGTATGATATCTAGTATTGGTTGTGCGTATTCGTCTTATGTGCGTCGCGAACATATAAGATAGGGTGTTAATCTCTTGTGAAGTGACGGTGGATCTTGAGATTTAGAACTTGCCATGCTAGCATAGGTTCATGTATGTTGTGCATGATTAGTGGGTAACTCTAACAGTTTTATTTGCCCTATGTAATCAAAAGGAATAACTTGCGCTTAAATCGTTGTGTTGTCAATTTCTGTAGACATATAAGAACTCAACATAATTGATGACTATTCAACTTCTATCTTAATTGTGGATGTTTGGTAGAATGGTATTAGTACAATGAAAGTTGGCTTTTATCAGTTTCGTGTTATTCGATTAATATCATCACTATCACATGCTAAAGGTAATAACAATGACTATTGAAGGAAGTAATAATGAAGTTGTGATCTCATGAGTGTTTTATTATTGATAATTTGAAGTGTTAAGTAACTGATTAATTAAGTAGTTAATTGTAGTTAATATTTAATCAACAATTTTAAGTGTTAGTGTCTTAACATTGAGAAGTAACCATACATTGGTGAGTGAGTTTAATTAGACAATAATTTAGTCTGAGTCTCTGTGGGAACGAACTAGAAAGTATTCTATATTACTTGCGAACGTGTATACTTGCGTGAATATTAGTGCGTGATTTAGCCCTAACAAGTTTTTGGCGCCGCTTCCGGGGACTCGGCGTATTTGTTTAGTTTATGTACTTACCATCATTTATCATTAGGACTCAGTGATTAGGACGTAGTATTTACTTATTGTTTCCGGTTGTGTTTCAGGTACTTTAGCAAGCGTTTATGCAAACTCGTTCTCGTACTCGCAAAAGGACTTTAGACACAGCTGAGGAGACAGACGAAGTTCTTGATATTTCGAAGAAGTTAGATTTTGAGGATTCGGATTCAGGAACTGAGCGGAAAGAACCAGTAAACATGGGAGATCGTATTGTTCAAGCTGATCCAGCTCTTATGGATTTTTCTCGGCCTAAAATTGATGACATTCAGTCAAGCATCCTTCATCCGGCTATTCAAGCTAACACCTTTGAAATCAAGCTGGGCACTATTCAGATGGTGCAAAATTCTGTTTCTTTTGGAGGAGCGGCAACTGAAGACCCCAACATGCACATAAGGAATTTTGTCGAGATCTGCAGCACTTTTAAGTATAATGGCGTGACTGATGAGGCTATCAAGTTGAGGCTTTTCCCATTCTCACTGAGGGACAAAGCTAAAGACTGGTTACATTCTGAACCAGCTGGGTCCATCACTACGTGGCAAGATCTTGCGCAAAAGTTTCTGGTAAAGTTTTATCTGATGGCAAAGACTGCTGCTATGAGGAGTGCTCTTACTCAGTTTGCGCAGCAACCTACAGAATCTATGTGCGAGGCTTGGGAACGCTACAAGGAAATGTTGAGAAAATGTCCATATCATGGAATGCCGGATTGGATGGTGATCACGGGTTTCTATAATGGTTTGGGGGCCCAATCTCGGCCCATGCTCGATGCAGCAGCTGGAGGCGCCCTATGGGCTAAAAGCTATACTGAGGCATATAATCTTATAGAGACTATGGCTGCAAATGAGCATCAAAACCCAACTCAGAGGATGACGTCAGGCAAGATAGCAGGTATTCTAGAAGTTGATGCAGCCACCGCTATTGCAGCCCAGCTCCAAGCGCTATCAATGAAGGTTGATTCTCTGGCTACATATGGAGTTAATCAAATAGCTATGGTTTGTGAGCTTTGTGCAGGTTCTCATGCTACGGATCAGTGTTCTCTTGTCAACGAATCTGTTCAGTATGTGAATAATTATCAGCGACAACAGCAGCCTGTGCCAGCGACCTATCATCCTAACAACAGAAATCATCCAAATTTCAGCTGGGGGAATAATCAGAATGCTATTCAGCCACCATATCAGCAAGGAGTGAGTAAACAGTTTAACCCACCTGGATTCCAGCAACCATAGCAGTATGCTACAAGGCAATCATACCCTCAACAGGGAAGTACAGCTGCACCTACTAGTGCTGATTTTGAGGAACTTAAGCTGTTATGCAAGAGTCAGGCAGTTTCTATCAAGACCTTGAAAAATCAAATCGGTCAATTAGCCAATACAGTTCTCAATCATCAACCTGGCACCCTTCCCAGTGACACGGAAGTACCAGGAAGGAAGGAAGCTAAAGAGCAAGTCAAGGCTATTACCTTAAGGTCTGGAAAAGTTGCTGATGCTGAAAAGGCAAAAGAAGGAGAAGCTGAAATTAGAGATGAAGAATCTAAACAAAAGGAGAAAGCGGCGGAACCAAGGAAGACTACTGTTGAACACACTCTGCCTGAGGCTAATACAGGGGAGAAACAGCTCTATCCTCCACCACCTTTTCCTAAAAGAATGCAGCAACAAAAGCTGGACAGACAGTTCGGGAAGTTTCTGGAGGTGTTCAAGAAACTTCACATCAATATACCTTTCGCTGAGGCTCTGGAGCAAATGCCTAGTTATGTGAAGTTTATGAAGACTATTCTTTTAAGGAAGGTGAAACTGGATGACCTTGAAACCGTTGTTCTCACGGAAGAATGCAGCGCTGTTCTGCAGCAAAAGTTACCACCAAAACTGAAAGATCCAGGAAGCTTCACCATTCCTTGCACTATTGGCAATTTGACTTTTGATAAGTGCCTTTGTGATTTGGGAGCAAGCATTAATCTGATGCCGTTGTCGATCTTTAAAAAGCTGGATCTGCCTGATCCAAAACCCACATACATGTCTCTAGAATTGGCTGATCGTTCCATTACTTACCCAAGGGGCATAGTGGAGGATGTGCTCGTCAAGGTGGATAAGCTCTTCTTTCTGGCAGATTTTGTTATTCTGGATTTTGAGGAAGATAAGAAGATTCCCATAATCTTGGGAAGGCCTTTCTTGGCTACTGGCCGTACCTTGATAGATGTGCAAAAAGGTGAACTTACTATGCGGGTACAAGATCAGGATGTGACCTTCAACGTATTCAAGGCAATGAAATTCCCTACAGAAGATGAGGAGTGCTTTAGAGTGGATGTGATTGATTCTGCGATCACTTCGGAACTCGATCATATGCTAATGTCTGATGCATTGAAAAAGGCCTTAGTGGGGGATTTTGACAGTGATGATGAAGATGGCAACGAGCAATTACAATATCTGAACGCTTCTCCCTCGAAGCAAAAGCTGGAAATGCCGTTTGAATCTCTTGGTACTTCTGACCTCAAGAATGCTGAAGGAAAGCTCAAACCATCAATAGATGAAGCACCTACCTTGGAGCTCAAGCCATTACCTGAACACTTGAGGTATGCTTTTTTAGGTGATTCATCTATGTTACCTGTTATTATTTCATCTGACCTTTCAGGTAGTGCGGAAGACAAGCTCTTAAGGATTTTGAGAGAATTCAAATCGGCTATTGGATGGACCATAGCAGATATCAAGGGGATAAGTCCTTCATATTGTATGCATAAAATTCTGCTAGAGGACGGTAGTAAGCCGACTGTGGAACAGCAGCGAAGACTAAATCCCATTATGAAGGAGGTGGTGAAGAAAGAAATTCTGAAATGGCTGGATGCAGGCATCATTTATCCTATTTCTGACAGCTCGTGGGTGAGCCCCGTACAATGTGTACCTAAGAAATGAGGCATCACTGTGGTCGCAAATGAAAAGAATGAGCTCATCCCCACTCGAATAGTTACAGGATGGAGAGTATGCATGGATTATAGAAAATTGAACAAAGCCACAAGGAAGGATCACTTCCCTCTTCCGTTTATTGATCAGATGCTTGACAGGTTGGCAGGTCATGAGTATTTTTGTCTTCTGGATGGTTATTCAGGGTATAATCAGATTTGTATTGCACCAGAGGATCAGGAAAAGACTACCTTCACTTGTCCATTTGGCACATTTGCTTTTCGCAGAGTTTCGTTTGGGTTATGTGGCGCCCCGGCCACTTTTCAGAGATGTATGATGGCTATATTCTCTGACATGATTGGAAATAATGTCGAAGTGTTCATGGACGACTTCTCCGTCTTTGGACATTCTTATGATGAATGTTTGAATAATCTGCGCGCCGTACTCAAAAGGTGTGTGGAAACTAATTTGGTGCTCAATTGGGAGAAATGTCATTTTATGGTGCGTGAAGGCATTATTCTTGGGCATAAGGTCTCTAGCAAGGGTCTGGAGGTGGACAAGGCCAAGGTGGGAGTCATTGAAAATCTTCCACCACGTAATTCTGTGAAAGGAATCCGTAGTTTTCTTGGTCATGCGGGTTTTTATCGGCGATTCATCAAGGACTTTTCAAAGATATCTAAACCGTTGTGCAATTTGCTTGAGAATGATGTGCTTTTCAAATTTGATGATGAATGTTTGGCAGCATTCGAGACTCTCAAGAAGAATTTGATCACTGCACCAGTTATTACAGCACCAGATTGGATAGAACCATTTGAGATGATGTGTGATGCGAGTGATTATGCGGTAGGTGCAGTTCTGGGATAGCGCAAGAAAAATCTCTTCCATGTGGTCTACTATGCGAGTAAGACTTTAAATGGGGCCCAATTGAACTACACCACTACTGAGAAGGAGCTTTTGGCTATAGTCTTTGGTTTCGAGAAATTTCGATCTTATCTACTTGGTACGAAAGTAACAGTATTCACTGATCATGCGGCTATTCGCTATCTGGTTTTCAAGAAGGATTCAAAGCCGAGACTCATTCGTTGGGTGCTTTTACTTCAGGAATTTGAGTTAGAGATCAAGGATAGAAAAGGTACTGAGAATCAAGTAGCTGACCATCTCTCTAGGTTGGAGAATCCCGATTCTACTTCACAAGATAGGACGTTAATCAATGAATCTTTTCTGGATAAGCAGTTGTTCGCAGTTCAGGAGGAAGAACCATGGTTTGCAGATATTGTAAACTATCTCGTCAGCAATGTAATGCCTCCTAATTTGACATCCGCTCAAAAGAAGAAGTTCTTTGCATGAGGTGAAGTGGTATATGTGGGATGAACCATATTTGTTTAGACAGGGAGCTGACCAGATCATCAGGAGATTTATCCCATTCTGTGAGACGGAGGGGATATTACGAGACTGCCATTCCACGGTTTATGGTGGACACTATGGTGGTGAGAAGACGGCAGCTCGTATTTTGCAAGCAGGTTTTTTTTGGCCTACTTTGTTCAAGGATGCTCATCAGTTTATTTTAAGGTGTGATCGTTGCCAAAGAGTGGGAAATTTGACAAGGAAGGATGAGATGCCATTAAATGTGATGGTTGAAGTCGAGGTCTTTGATGTTTGGGGAATCGATTTCATGGGGCCTTTTATCTCATCTTGCAATAATCAGTACATCTTGCTGGCAGTCGATTATGTCTCAAAATGGGTCGAAGTTAAAGCTTTACCGACAAATGATGCAAAGGCAGTGCTAAATAAGCAAATTTTCACAAGGTTTGGAACACCTCGGGTAATCATAAGTGATGAAGGATCGCATTTTTACAACCGTAAGTTCACTTCTATGATGCAGCGTTATAATGTGAATCATCGAGTGGCTACTGCCTATCATCCGCAAACAAATGGTCAAGCGGAAGTGTCTAACAGAGAGATAAAGCACATTCTAGAGAAGGTTGTTTGTCCGTCAAGGAAGGATTGGTCTTTAAAGCTCGATGAAGCTGTTTGGGCTTACAGAACAGCATACAAAACTCCACTTGGTATGTCCCCATTTCAGTTGGTGTACGGTAAGGGATGTCATCTACCTGCAGAGCTTGAGCATAAGGCCTACTGGGCATTGAAAAAGTTGAACCTGGATTTAGATGCAGCTGGTTAGAAAAGAATGCTTCAGCTTAAAGAACTTGATGAATTTCGACTTCAAGCGTACGAGAATAACAAAATGTATAAGGAAAAGGTGAAGAGATGGCACGATAGGAAGCTACATCCTAAGTTATTTGTGCTGGGGCAACAAGTTCTCTTATTCAACTCTCGACTCCGACTTTTTCCAGGGAAGTTGAAATCGAGGTGGTCTGGGCCTTTTATTGTCAAAACTGTGTTTCCACATGGAACGGTGGAAATTTTTGAGAATGATCCGGACCAAGCATTCAAGGTTAACGGTCAGCGTTTGAAGCACTACTATGGGGACATGGCAAACCGAGAAGTGGTTAGTGCCATTTTGTTGACTACTTGAGAAGGGTACGAAACGTCAAGCTAATGACGAAAAAGAAGCGCTGCGTGGGAGACAACCCATGAATTGTTGTTACAGGAACCCTTAGAAGTTAATAACCTATCCAAAAACACAAAAAAAATCAGAAAACAGGGGCTGAAATTTTTTTTTCCAGTGACCCCCTGAGCGCCCGCTCAGCTCTGTTGAGCGACCACTCAGCAAGCTGAGCGACCGCGCAGCAAGCTGAGCGCCCGCTCAGGGGTCGAGTACCAGAATTTTTTTTCAGTTCAGAAAAAAAACAAAAAAAAACAAAAAAACAAAAACACAAAAAACAGTTGTAGCCCATAAATCCATGATTTGTTCCCACTACACCATCATTTTAACCCTTAATTCCCAAACCCTAATCTAATCCACACCCTATATATACATACACCTATCCTACATATCTCCCACAAACTTCCTACACTTAAACTCTCTCCCAAGCACCAAAACTCAGTTCTTACACACTTTTATTCACGAATCAATGGCACCCAAGAGAGCACGCACTATTGACAGCAGCACAGTTCCTACTGCTGATTCATCGAGGGGTACTGCTGCAAGGCCTCGGTTAACTGACAGAGCTGCGGAGGAGGAGTACACTAGGCTTTTGGAGAAGCCGATTCTGAAAGAGAGAGGGTTTTTACCATCGGGGAGGGATGGTGAGTTGCTGCCCATGATTGCAGAGAAGGGGTGGATAGCTTTTTGTGAGTCACCCGAAGCGGTACCGATGAGCGTTGTTCGCGAGTTCTACGCGAACGCGAAGGCCGAAAAGAATGGGTTTTCTGTGGTCCGAGGGCTGACAGTTGATTATCACCCTGCGGCGATTCGCCGTGTGATTGGACAGCGAGA
Organism: Apium graveolens; assembly: GCF_009905375.1. Classification (NCBI taxonomy): domain Eukaryota; kingdom Viridiplantae; phylum Streptophyta; class Magnoliopsida; order Apiales; family Apiaceae; genus Apium; species Apium graveolens. The sequence goes on along the minus strand of NC_133649.1, from coordinate 182,726,632 downwards.
GAGGAAGCCCGAGGAGGAGAACTGGAATGAAAAGACTGCTGAGGATTTTGACTTGGATTTGATTTGTGCGACTCTCTGTCGACCAGGCACAGTTTGGACCTTCAGGACCGGCACTAATGAGTATCGTCACTTTCCGGCGATCGCCATGAACAGGTATGCCCGTGCATGGAATGCATTTATTTGTGCTAATATTTTTCCTTCTTCGCATGCACACGAGGTCACAGTTGAGAGAGCACAGTTGTTGTGGGGAATTCTGAATGAGGAGTACTATATGGACCTTGGTGAGTTTATGTACCAAGGAATTCTGAAGTTTTTGAGGGGAGCGAAGCATATGAACATCCCTTATGCATCCACGGTTACGAAGCTATGCCGAGCAGTGGGAGTGAACTGGCCGGCTCATGAGCAGTTGCAGTTGCCGGCAGCTCCGATTGATTCTGGGATGCTGAATGGGATGCAGGAGTGGACCAGTGGTGAGCCTGAGGAGCATGGGCTGGGTTATCATCTTCCAGGAGGGCGTTCAGCACGAGGTGCTACTATGGCTAGGCCAAGGCGTGATGAGGCTGGTTCTTCGAGAGCTCAGGTTGGTGCTGGGTTGGTTGATGCTCAGTATAGGAGGCTTTCACGGCGGATGGATGCCATGTATGAGACGCAGAGCAGGTTTGCTCAGGAGCTCACCCTTGCGTTAGGGACTGCTTTTCGGGGCCTTGGAGCTGATATCCAGTGGCCAGTTTTTGGTGAGGACTCTGCATACCCGCCGCCTGATACTCCACCCACTGAGGGTGATGATGATGATGACTCCGAGTAGGTATACCCTGAGTTCCTTTCTACTACCTTCACTGAGGACAGTGAAGATTTTAAGTTTGGGGGTGGTAGTTAAGGAATATTGTGTGTGTGTCATATAGCTGCATATTCATGATATCTTAGTTGATATAGTTGCATAATTTAGGCCATATAGTTTTATATATATATATATATATAGCTTTTATTGTTTATCATGTCACGTAGCTCATGCATTTACCATGATCCCTTTTGCAATGATTTATCGACTGAATTGTGATATTGATGCGAGTGTAGTGATAACATTAAAATGATATTAAGTCGTGTAGGTTGATATGCATGCTAGAAACACTTTTAATTCCACTAAGTCTTAGAGAATGCGTAAGGGCTAGATTGTTGTTATGATTTGGTTGTTTTCGAGGTCAATCTATTTATTATGCTTAGAATTTGATAATAGGTTCTTAGTGATAAAGGCATGAAAAAGAAAAATTTGGAAAAAAAAATGGAATTTGTTGCTAGTTGTGGCTAGGCATCAAATGGCTAGTAGCCGGCTCGCATATGGTGCGAGTAGTCTAGGGTTGAGCAAGATGGAGCGAAACGCATTTGCTCAGAAGTTATTAAAAAAAAATTAGTTTATGCATAATTGATCAAGAGTGGGCTCTTTGGTATTCGAGTTATTAAGTTCTTAGGGGACTTTGTGCCTAGTGACCTAAGGCTTTTAGGGTCTGGGATCCGCTAACCTAACGCTCGTAACATGGATACCATTGTATAAGTCTTTTGTGGACCTCACTCATTGCACGGTCAAATAAGCATTTGTGTTGTGAATAAAAAGCACGATTCCGTAATAAGCTCCAGAATTCTTGTAGTGTTGTATATCACTTTGTGCCTAGAATTTTTATTCTTTGTATAATCATGTGATTGCCTTGAGGATAGTCGAGTCATAATAATTGGTCTAGTTCGGAAGCATATCTGTTAAGCATTTGCACACACCACGTTTCTGGCTGTATGTCCGTTTCCATGAGTTTATTGATTTTTAGTTGTCTAACTGCATTTGTTGAGATGTTGCAATTTGGGTGGTTAATCGTAGTAAGGGGGATCACTGCATTTTCATATAGATTGCATTCATGCATGTTTTATATTTGTTTTTGAGTCTGTGACGCTTGAGGACAAGCATCGATTTAAGTTTGGGGGTGTGATAAGTGGCATTTTATACCACTTAGAGCGTCTTAAAATGGCTTAAATTGGTGTCTTGAAATCAAGTATTTTGTGTATTTGATGCGTTTTTCTAGTGTTTATGCATTTCAGGGTATTAATTGCATTTCGGGGGAGGAATCATCAAGAATAAGCCTTGGCATGTGTTCACCATTGCGAGAGGAAAGAAACGGGCAGATTACGGCGAAAAAACAGAGCAAAATCAGATTTTTTCCAGTAGAGGTCTGAGCGCCCGCTCAGCATTGCTGAGCGCCCGCTCAGCATTGCTGAGCGCCCGCGCAGCAAGCTGAGCGCCCGCGCAGCAAGCTGAGCGCCCGCTCAGCTATGCTGAGCGGCCGCGCAGGGTCGGGGAAAAAATATATTATTTCAGGACTTCTACTTCTGTTTGGTTTCCACTTCTATGTAATCTGAGTTTTATGGGACTATTATATAAGTAGATTTGAGACGTTTTCACAAGCGTGGATTGAAGAAGATCGTGTTTTTATGCAAGGAGCAAAGGAGATAAGGAAGAAGACCGATTTAGCACACCGCAACGAAGAGGAAGCATATTTTCTTGTGATTCTTGTTTCGTTGTAACGTTGGATGCTAGTTTTCTTACTTTGAACTTATTTACTCTTGTGACGTACTCTGTTTTAATATAATTAGTTTAGTTATTATTTTCTTGTGTTTGTTTATCATGATTTCATATGAACCCATGATGACGATAAGTGCTATTATGGGCTAATTGTGATCATGGGGTTGCAACGGATTTATTATGGAACTCTTTAGTAATTGTTTAATACTTTAGTATGTGATGATTGTATGATATCTAGTATTGGTTGTGCGTATTCGTCTTATGTGCGTCGCGAACATATAAGATAGGGTGTTAATCTCTTGTGAAGTGATGGTGGATCTTGAGATTTAGAACTTGACATGCTAGCATAGGTTTATGTATGTTGTGCATGATTAGTGGGTAACTCTAACAGTTTTATTTGCCCTATGTAATCAAAAGGAATAACTTGCGCTTAAATCGTTGTGTTGTCAATTTCTATAGACATATAGGAACTCAACATAATTGATGACTATTCAACTTCTATCTTAATTGTGGATGTTTGGTAGAATGGTATTAGTACAATGAAAGTTGGCTTTTATCAGTTTCGTGTTATTCGATTAATATCATCACTATCATATGCTAAAGGTAATAACAATGACTATTGAAGGAAGTAATAATGAAGTTGTGATCTCATGAGTGTTTTATTATTGATAATTTGAAGTGTTAAGTAAGTGATTAATTAAGTAGTTAATTGTAGTTAATATTTAATCAACAATTTTAAGTGTTAGTGTCTTAACATTGAGAAGTAATCATACATTGGTGAGTGAGTTTAATTAGACAATAATTTAGTCTGAGTCTCTGTGGGAACGAACTAGAAAGTATTCTATATTACTTGCGAACGCGTATACTTGCGTGAATATTAGTGCGTGATTTAGCCCTAACACACACTATTCAAAACTTCATTTCATTTTAATCGTGTTTAGAGATAGGTGTTTTCAGAAGTTACTTTTCCCCAAAACATAGTTTCAAACAACATTTTCAAATACAGGGGATACGTAACCTAAAACGTTTCTGTTCCATTATGAGATTAAAACATTAGGTATTCACATATACTGAACCATAAAAGAATGGTCAGGGGTACTTGCCTTGCAGAGCTTTACAACTATCATTGATCGATCTTGACCGGATTTGAGACACTCGGCTTTATCGCTTTACTATTTGACTATCCTGGATCCGACTTCAACGCTTCGGTCCTTCGCTTGGAACCTCGCTGCCCTTACTGACTGATCACTAGGTTATCTTAGTTCGACATCAATTCTTGAGTCCTTCGACTAGAACCTACAGAGCCGCAATACCCTACGTTAGACGTCTAGGTATGCTTGACATATCCTCGCTAACTACCTACCCATTCGATATCAAATCCCGACTCGTAATTACATATATTATAATAACACACACAACAATTAGGGTTCACATTCATGAATTATAGGTTCGATGTTCGTATTCGGAAAAATACATATACTCGTCATATTACAAAAATTAGGGTTATGACTTTTTGGCAAAACAGTTCGCCACCACATACAATCAAATTTCGTATATAACATATATATATATATATATGTTTTTATATACTCATTCGATGGCCCGATAATTGCTGGATACACTCCCGTATTTCTGTAGTTCGATTTCTCGGAAATTGGGTTACACCTCCTTTATTTATCGGACTAACCCGTCGAACAACTCGACGTCAAATCAATCACAACCAAATCCAAGCCAACTATAATTCAATTCCCAACCACCACTTCGAGTCAACAAGTCAATTCACAAATTCACCAATACCAATTAAATATACTTATTAATCACATTTTATTCATTTATTTTAAAATATTAGGACTCAGAACCGCGTCATCACGGTCCACTGTTGACTCACTGAAGTTCATCGTCAACGGCGTCACAATTTATTGGCGCCCGATATACTACGGGTTCCTAAATAAATTATACTGATTAATATTATTATTCCATGTAACGAACATTTTATTTCAAGAATAATAATCAATTTATTTCATGCAGAAAAAGAAAATAATAATCAAATTTGTAATAATCAACCAAACTGCATAACCTCGACCCAAACAGAAAGAGGCCCAAACAACCAGGCCCAAACTGCAAGGCCCAACATCAAAACAACAGAACCGATCCCAACAGAGATGAACACACTGCACACACACTGCACAGCCATCACCTCCATCGCACACACACAACACGAACACACACACCCACATCACAGACTCACACAATTACACACACACACAAATATGCACATAGTCACACACACGTATATATATATATGTATAACCAACACAGCTCGCACCACCGCCTTCATACCGGAAGCCGACGGAAATGACGGCACCACAGAAGGAAACAACAGCAGAACAGAAGAAGCAGGCGGCAAAAGTAATTACCGGGAGACAGGAAGCAACACGGCGAGAAGAAAACGAAAGGAAAAAAAGAACAGAGAGAATCGAGTAAACGAGAGAGAGAACAGAGGAGTGAACCGAGAGAAGGGGGTGGGGGTATTGGGTTTTTTATTATTATTTAACTGCTAACAGGTGTTGCACAAGGGAAGGGACATGCGTCCCTGATTAATAAGAAACTGCCACGCTGCATTTTAGGATAGATACGAGAATTTAAAAGTCGAATTTATCCCAAAACTTAAAATTAACGGACTGAGGTGCACGCAAATTAATACCTGAAAATTATGAAAATAATATCAAAATGTCATAAATAACTCGAAGTTTACAAGGACATAATTTTAGAAATTTTTTAAAACACTTTTTAAGGTGCTCTTTGTACCCGCTTTTTAACAAATAGCGAAACGACGCGCGGGTGAAATGATTCCCGAGAATTTTCAAAATAATTTTAAAATTCTCGGAATATTCCAAACATAAATAAATATGAGTTCATAATTTTTGAAGAATTCTAGAATTAAATACGAATTTTACAAATAAATGCACTCAGAATATCATACATGGTTAAATAATTGATGAAATATTGATTTCTAACTTTTATAAAGTCCCACAAATAATTATTGTAATTATAAAGTCATAAAAACAATTTTAGAGACAATCCACTTATTTACACAAATAAAATTGTATTAAATCCACTTTTAAAAGTGAAAATAATTCAATACAAGTCCCTAATTAATTACACGAACCACCCTGGACACCATAATTCACACACATAGATAAAAGTAAAACAACACATAGCTGACAGAAGCTATACACACATATATTATTCATTTAATAATTCCATAATTACACTTTAATTAAATATAAAAGCATACGAGTCGTTATATCTTATATTTTTAAGAATCCGGAATTTGTAGCAAGATAAACCTAATTAATACAAAATTAAGTGAGTTTTTAAATATTGTGTTTGTTGTGCTTGTTATTTTAATCCTGCTAACACGGTATCTCTACAATCATAAACTGCTTTGTTCACCATTTCCAAACAAGTTTTAAAAAGTCTAAAAATAAAGAAAACACATTCACCCCCTCTATGTTGTAATCAATATCTAACAAGTGGTATCAGAACAAAATTCGAAAGTAAACAGATAAAGATCTTGAAAGTATGAGTGCACAGATATCAAGTAGCATCAAGATACCAGCCTTTGACAGAGCCATCTACACACTATGGAAAAAGAAGATGATGTTGTTTATAAGGATGGCCAACCCATTACATTTTCAGATTCTCAAGAATGGTCCTTTCACTCCCATGGAAAGGGTTGAGAAATCTACAGATGGATACATGGTCATCCCAACTCATTATGCCCCTAAAGACCCCTTAAAATACACTAAAACTGAAAAATAGAAAGTCTCTCTGGACAGTGGCTTGTAATTAATCCTGATAGAGTCACTTGATAATGTGATGTACAATAATATTGTCAACTGTGACACAGCCAAACAGATCTGGGAGAAAATATAAATTTTGTGTGAGGGAACAGAGGAAGTTAGGTCAAATCAAAAGAGGATACTATTGACTCAGTATGAGGATTTTATGGAAAAGCCTAAAGAAGGAATTACTGAAGTTTTTGAAAGGTTTAACAAATTTATAAATGACTTGCAACTTTATGAGTATTATGAAGCTGAGAAGGTGAACCTAAAGTTCTTTCTATCTCTTCCTGACCACCTTGAACAGAAGATATCATCCATAAGAGAAGGATGGGACTTGAGCAGAATGACATTTGAGGTGTTGTATAGAATCTTGAAGATATATGAACTTGAAATGCTATAAGGAAAGTCATTAAGGTCAAAATAAGGACATGTAGTTGATGGATATAGTGTTTTGGTTGTCAATGACAGTGAATCAAGCGAAGATAAACAAGATGCATAGACCCCGGTCATTGAAGTTGTGGAGCAAAAGAATAAAGGACCCCAAAAACAAGTTATTTTGGAGCTATAGGAAGATGGGTATTATACCCTTGATGAGCTAGATGAGATGGACCAATCTATGGCATACATGGCTAGAAAATTTTCTAACATTAGGGTCAAAAAGCCAAGATTTTTCAAGAACAAGGGACAGTCTTCTAATAGCAATAATTGGAAACCAAAAGCTCAGTAACTCAGCCAGCAAAGGTGGCTACAAGACTGGATATGTTGATAGATCAAAGGTAAGGTGCTTCAACTGTGATGAGTTGGGTCACTTTACTACTGAGTGCAGGAAGCCAAAGAAAGTGAAGAAGGATAAATCCTATCTGGAATTGGAAGCAAAGTATGAAGCTCTCTTGAAGAAACAATTGGGAAAAGCTTATATTACTAAAAGAAAGAGTTAGGATGACACTGATGAAGATGATGAAAAGGAAGAATTTGGAAATTATGCTTTCATAGCTCTTGAGCATGGAGAATCATCCACTTAAAAATCAGATGTACCAACTCTAACCACTTTGATTTAGATGCAAGTCAATATAAAGAAACTGTTGAAAAGATGAGTGTTGAGATGTTTCATATCCACACAAGCATGGTGGCAGCTACTGAGGAAGTGAGTAGGCTGTCAAAGATAAATCAGAAGCTTAAGATTGAGAAACAAGATTTGGAACTGTAGCTTGTTGAGCTTATAACTATCAAGCAAGAAAATTAATATTTGAAAAACAAGCGGAAGTGTACAAGTAAAATTGAAGTTTTGTTGAGGGAAGAGCTAGAAAAGAATGAGGTGAAACCGAAGTCATTTAGGAATGCATCTGAATTGGTTGGACAATACCATAAGAAAAACAAACCATGTGCTAACATAGCTATTGGTTTGAACTATGATGCCTTAAACAACAACAAGAAAAATGAAGGTGACAAAGGAAAGGCAATTATAAATAAAGATGTCCCAGTTATGCTGAGAAAAGTTTATGCACCTTTGTTCAAGGCATGTGAAGTCAATTTCAGTGAAGTGGAGTTGGTCATCAAGCAAGAGCTTGCAGATAAAGACAATGAGAAGAAATGCACAGAAACAACTCCAACTCCTAAAACTGAAAAGAATCCCATGGTAGATCCAGATTTTAAGAAGCCAATCAAGGAAATCAAGACTGAGAATGCACGAAGGAAAATGAAGAACAGTACTGGGAAAATTGGAGTGAACAAGAGCAACAACTTTGCATTTGTTGCAGATGCTCCCAGGAAATAATTTTAGAAGTGTGGCTCTACAAGTCATCTAACTCATCTTGGTAAAAAGGCTGTTACTGAGCCAAAAGTGGGAGCCTGCAAATACAATGAAGCAAAGGCTGAAGACCCCTATTCCTTCTATGATAAATTTGATTGCATTCCTTGTAACATGAAAGTAATGACAAGTTGCTATAGACTAAGAATGAATCTCAAAGTGGCAAAAACTGAGTCTAGAGTCAAGAAGGAAACTGCAAAACAAAATTTGAACACTATTCATTCTGAATCATCAAATTCTACTTCTGCATATTCTATTAACAAGAAGAAAGTACCTAACACTGCTTGGGTAGCTAAACACACTTAATCCTCATTGTGTGTAGGGAAAAGAGAAGGTCATATGGATCATAGACAATGGATACTCCAGGCATATGACAGGTGATAAAACCCTGCTATCGTAATTTGAGGAGATGGCTGGCCCATTGGTGATTTTTGGAGATAACAACAAAGGATTCACTATGGGATATGGCAATTTAGTTTCTAGAAATATTGTCATTGAAGATGTAGCACTAGTAGCTGGTTTTAAGGTGAATCTCCTGAGTGTCATTCAATTTACAGATAAAGGATTTAATATTTCATTTGACAAAGGAGAATGCTCAATTATCAGCAAAAAGACTGGTGAAGTTGCTTTAAAAGGAGCAAAAAATGGAAGCTTGTTTGTTGTAGACTTATTCTCAGAAAATAAGGATAGAATCTGTTGCTTCTACACCAAGGCATCTGTTGAGAAAAGCAAGCTCTGGAACAAAAAGCTCTCTTACTTTAATTACAAAGCTATCAATACCCCCTGGTAAAAAAGGAGTTAGTGAGAAACATGCCAAATCTGGAGTTTGCTCAAGATGAAGTTTGTGAGACTTGTCAAAAAGGCAAAATGAAAAGGTCTAGTCATAAAAGCAAAGCTGTGGATTCTATAAGTGCACCTTTGCAACTTATTCATATGGACCTATTTGGGCCAATTAATGTCTTATCAATTTCAAAAAAGAAATATGCACTTGTGATGGTGGATGACTACTCAAGGTACACATGGGTATAGTTTATGCATTCTAAGGATGAAACTTCACACATTATTCTTGAACACATCAAGAAGATTGAGAAGAAGGTTGTACATCAAAATTGTGTGAAGAGATTGAGGAGTGATAATGGAACAGAATTCAGAAATACAATCTTAAATGAATTCTGCAAAGACAAGGGCGTTGTTCAAGAGTTTTCAGCAGCAAGGACACCTCATCAAAATGAGGTAGTTGAAAAAAAGAACAGAACCTTGGTTGAGGCTGCTAGAACAATACTGCAAGATGCTAATTTTCTAACAAGTTTTTGGGAAGAAGTTGTCAACATTGCATGCTACACTCAAAACAGATATCTCGTCAACAAAAATCTTGGCAAATCACCCTACTCAATCTTATCAAAAAGGAAGCCTACTATGAAGCATCTACATGTGTTTGGAAGCAAGTGCTATGTTCTAAAAGACAACTCTGAATATGTGGGAAAATTTGACCCTAAAGCTTTTGAAGCAATTTTTCTGGGATATTCATTAGAGTGAACTGCCTACAAAGTCTATGTGATTGAAAAAAATTTATGGAAATCATATATGAGACTTTTGATGATGATACGTGTCCAGGCTTGTAATGCCTTGATGAAAATGTGGCTCAAACCCTTTATTTTGAAAATCTCAACAATTATAGTAATTCTGAAGATGAAGTTGAAGTCAACACAAGCAACAGGATGAATGAAGAGTCAACTGAGCAAGTGAATTATGAGAATAGAAACTCATCTCAAACACCTGAATTTGATAGCACAAGCTCGGGGGAGAAAGAAAAGGAATTTTGCAAGTCATGCCAATGCTGAAGATAATGCAGAAACTTCAAGTCAACAAAATCATACTAGAAAGTGGGATATGAGTCACATTAGGGAAGCAATTATTGGTGATCTAAATGCTGGTGTGAGGACTAGAAGTGCAACTGCTAATGAATGTCAACATGCATGCTTTCTTTCACAAATTGAGCCTAAGAAAATTGAGGAAGCTCTACTTGATCCTGACTGGATATCTGCTATGTAAGAAGAGCTAAATCAGTTTAAAAGAAATAAAGTTTGGAAGTTGGTTCCTGCACCAAAGAACAGAAGTATAATTGGAACAAGATGGGTGTAGATGAACAAAATGGATGAAAATGGAATTGTAACAAGAAACAAATCAAGGTTGGTTGCAAAAGGCTACTCACGGGAAGAAGAAATTAATTATGATGAAACTTTTGCTCCAGTTGCAAGACTAGAAGCAATAAGGATCTTTCTTGCATTTACTGCACACTCAAATTTTAAAGTGTATCAAATGGATGTAAATAGTGCATTCTTAAATGGTGAGTTGGAAGAAGAGGTTTTTGTGCAACAGCCACCTGGCCTTGAAAATCCATAATTTCCAGAATTGGTCTACCAACTTCTCAAGGCTCTCTATGGATTAAAGAAAGCACCTAGAGCTTGGTATGACATATTGTCATAATATTTACTTAAACATGGATTCACTAGAGAAACAATTGACAAGACTCTATTCTACAAGCAGCATGGTGGTGATATGATCCTAGTCCAAATCTATGTGGATGATATCATTTTTGGTTCTACTAATGAAAAACTATGTCAAAGATTTTCAAGACTCATGCAGAGTGAATATGAAATGAGCATGATGGGAGAATTAAGTTACTTTCTTGGACTTAAAGTTAGTCAAAGAAGTGATGAAATCTTCATCAGCTAAACCAAGTATGTTAAAGATTTATTGAAGAAATTTGGAATGGTTGATTATTCACCTACATCAACACCTATGTCTACCGATACTAAGTTGGATGAAGATAAGAAAGGAAAAACTGTAAACATTTCAGGTTATAGAGGAATGATTTGATCTTTTTTGTATTTGACTGCAAGTAAACCAGACATTATAATTGTTACATATCTGTGTGTAAAAATTCAAGCCAATCTAAAGGAATCATATTTGATGGTTGTGAAGAGAATTTTTAGATACTTAAAGGGAACACCAAACTTGGGATTGTTGTAAAAACCCAAATTTTTGACATCGATAAAAGACCTTATGAATAGTAACCTTGCGGTTTAATAAAAACTTTTCCGACCACACCATATACGAGTTTTTAATTTAAGATTCCGAGTTGATATTGTGATTATACGTACCAAATGAGTGTATGTAAACGCTATTAGTTTTCGAAGAAAACGAACTTTGAAAAATGACCGTATCTACGAACCATCAAGGATTACGGGAATCACAAATTAATTACTAATTTAAAACCCTACGGATTTATATCCAAGGACGATACTTCAAAACATAAAGAATAAATACGAAAGGATTTACGCCGCGAACCGTTTACGAGAAATTATTATGAAAATGTTTAAACGATTGAACAAACGCGTAAATGATTAAATAAACGTATCGCACTAACTAACCATGGTATAAAAGTTACTATGGTTACTTTATCAAATAGTAAGCTAGAGATGTAGGAATGATCATCCAAGGCTAATAATAGTGAGCTAAAACCTAAAAGGCCAACTAGGTTAGCTTGTAACCTAGGAATGCTAGCTAGAATTGTCCAAATATTTGCCAACATAAATCTATTCTAGGACATATACTAGATAATAAACAATCAAACACAAGAAATCTTCCAAGAGAAGCATTCAAGAAGCAACAAACTCTCTCTCTCACACAAAACACCATGCTGATTTTCAAGAACACCATGGAGAGAAAAATTCATATCTCATGTTCTACTCATTCAAAAATCACCAAATTTTTCCAAACCTCTCTCATATCATGTCTAAGACACGCACCAAATTTCATGCCCATCCATGAAGTTTTCAATTTTATAAAAATGTTTGAAGTTGAGGGTAAATAGTAACTCCGAAAATCGCTAACTTGTTTTCTTGATTTTTCATGAAAGTTTAAGGCTCCTAAAGCTAGACCAAGGCTTCATCAAGGATATTAGGACTTTAATAAGTATTAACAAGCTTCAAGGAAGATATAAATATTCATTCAAACTTTGTTTAAGTTTTAAGTTTCAAGAAAAGTAAGGATCTTGGATATAAGTATGGTTTTGATGATTAATTTCATATTATCTTGATGATTAGTTAATTAGTTTTAAGGTTGATGATTGTTTCCTCAAGAACATGATGTTCTTGAGAGGAGTTAGTTTTAAGATGATGATTTGATGGTTGTTGATGGTGTTATAATGATTTAAGACGTAAATGAAACTCGGATCGTAATCTTAACCTCGTTAAAACGAACAAAACTCAACTAAAGTTTCTGCAGACGTTCCTGAATGTATAAACTGTAGTTTCCTGAAAAGTGATTCATTATTATGATATAAAAGGTTATGAGGATCGTTTAGGCACTTGATTTGTTTGATTCCGATTTACGGATCAAAAGTTATGACCGTTTTAGTAAAAGGGATTTACGCGACAAAACTGCTATAAATTACGAATTTTGTAAATATAAATGATCAACTTAAAAATATTTAAAACTCATGAAATTTTTAAAGAGAATAATAAAAAGAGTTTATTATCTTTCGTAAAAATTTCAAGTAAAAATGTTGATTTTCAATTTTATAAAAATGTCGGAGCCGAGGTCGCGCAAAGTACGAATGTCAAAAACAACCCCCTGTTAGGATACTGTCACTTCAGGATTTTCACCCCTGTTACCAAAAAATTATTTTCAAATAATGTTGTTTTAAATTTTTTCTAGATTGCGCACGCAAAAATGGTGCATCAATTGAGTTGTCGGTTTGAGAGATATCAACGTTTTAGTGAAAGCGATTTGAATAGTAAAACTCTGTAGTTGACCGAACCTTTGAAATGCTTTTCACCTAATTAAATTCATTTTACAAAATAAAACTTTTAGGATAAATATTACAAGCACTCAAGAAGCTCCTCGAGATGGTTTCGTATTAAAATATTAATTTTATGATTTATTAAAAATGATAGAGTGCGAGTAGCGTAATAGTAATATTCGGTAAAGTCAATTCTAGAAGACCATTTTGACCGTCCGTTTCGACCAAGGAGTGATACATATTTCGAGTCGGTCGAATAATGAAAGTTATGAAGTATTGAACTTATTAGAAATATAAGTTTGTGATGAGAGTAGGAATACTGATTAAGATTATGATGTTTGTTGATTAGAAAGTCAGGGAAACGTGTCTTGGACTCCAGACAAGTTTGCAAACCCTACCTCTTTAGAACTGTTGTGTTGTGATTGCTTTTAAATACTACGATATATGCATGATAAATGTTTTACAGTGATTTACAAATTATTATATATTGAATTATAAGATATGATGATTTGGTATAATAAAAGTACCGGATTTAAAACGATATATTTAGACCGAGGATTGGTCGGTGTAAATTTATAAAAACCCGGAAGTATTCCGGAGTTGTTATATTTGATAAATGTTAACGCTAGAAAGTAGCGTGACATGTATATTATAGACCGAGAGTCGGTCGGTATGTATATTATAGTAAAAACCCGGGAATCATCCTGGTAATGTTTTGGACGATCAAAAGTCCGTATTTATTTTATTGCAAGGGACTCGATGTCCTCTTGCGAAATATTAAACTACCTCGAATTTTATTTAAAAATGATTTCTAAAGATCGTATTCCCTCAACTCTATTTAATTACCCTAACAATAAATATTATTTCAGATCTTCACTTAAAAAGGGAGAAGTATTCTCCAATGTTTATTTTATTTTAAAACCAATTATTTTATTTATTATTAAAGATTACTTTAAATTACTCAAACATAATAGTTGAGGAATATTATTTCAATATTCTTTTAAAGCATAATTATTCGAGGTTTAATTATTTAAAAATTGATATTTAATTATTAATTATTTATTAAAGGATTTATTTATGATTTAAAAATCATAAAACCCGATTTATAATACTTTCTGATATTTGGAAAAATCATTCGAATAATTTCAGATCGTCGAAGAATATTATCTCGACTTATTTTAAATATTTTGAATATAGTTTCAAAAGAAACTCCTCCTTATTTAATTATCTAGTTGACAATGGTTAGCTCACATCCTTAGTACTTCCTCCGAAAAATTCGGAAGTACGTATACATATACATATATGCGCTAATAAAACAAGTTTTCTCTATCAACAAGCAAAATGCTTGGGAGAACTTCGATGTGGTTCTAGTTCTTGAGATATGATAGAATTCTTTTAAAGGACAAGGGAGGGGTAGACTTTGGTACTATGTGTGCTAGATGGACTACCAAAGGTACCGCAGGCGAAGGTACTATGTGTACTCGGGAACTTGTGAAGTATGTGTATACCCAAAATGGGACACGTAGCCCGAATGCGGCCAGGATGATAACTGGGATACGAAGGTGTCGTCCTTCTACTAGTAGAAAAGGTTATTATTTCCGTAGTACTACTGATCATCGTATGCGGTGGCTCCAATGAATGTCCTATTCTTCCAATTGGAATTGTGATGCAATACCGTAACCCAAGCCTAGGTGCTGGGTTTACCATTAAGGTATTCGTTAGGATAATAAATTCACCAAAGAATTATTTTCAAAAGAAGGTGTGTATCACCAAGGAAAACTATTTTGGAATAAAACGTATTTATCATATATGACGTTTACTTGAGTTTATCATACAGTCATTTCATACTGTACATTATTATGCTGGGCATTATAGCTCACTCTTGCTTTCTTTTAAATGACACAACACAACAGATAACCAGCATGTTGGTGTGGGACTTAGTCGCTTGTAGTCATGGGGAGAATCCCTGGCAGCTTTGTCTCAGGTGGGCCAAAGTATTAGATAGGTATAAGATATCAGTCATAATTATTGTAACTTCATGTAGAGGTTATGAATAATTGTTTGAGATCATGTAAAGTACATTTGAGTTTTAATAACAGATGATACTTGTTGTACGTCGTTTCTAAGGCTATAACTTGTGAGTGTGTGAGATTGGGGGTCTGTGATATGGAATTATTGGATTATTGAGTTAATGCAGGTTACACATGATTGAAGGATTGCGTGACGACCCAGATTCCTGACCTCGGATTTGGGGATGTTACAATTGTTGTATCTTAAGGGAACTGGATTTGAAGCTCTTGGATACACAGATACAGATTTTGCTGGATGCAAGGTTGACAGGAAGAGCACTATTGGAAGCTGTCAATTTTTTGGATAGAGACTTGTATACTGGTATAGTAAGAAATAACAATTTGTGTCAACTTCCACAGCTGAGACTGAATACATAGCTGCTAGAAGTTGTTGTGCTCAAGTGTTTTGGATTAGAAATCAGCTAATGGACTATGGCCTAGTGTTACAGAAAATTCCAATTATGTGTGACAATACTAGTGCTATATCTATTGTTGCTAATCCAGTAAATCATTCTAGAACAAGCACATTGATGTAAGGTACCATTTTATTAGAGAACATGATGCAAATGGTACTATTGAGCTTATATTTGTTCCAACAGAAAAACAATTAGCTAACATTTTCACTAAACCTTTGGATGAAGTAACTTTCACTAGACTTGTTGGTGAAATTGGAATGTTAAATTCTTCATCCTAAATGCAAGAATTCAGCTAATATATTGCAACAGATTAATTTCTAGTAAATAAAAATTAATTTAATTTAATTAGAAATTAACTGGAATATGAGTTATAAATATTTCAGAAATCTCTGTATATATTTTTTTCAAAATTCAAACTTTAGCTTGGAATTTTTCAAATTCTAAGAAATCTGTTTACCTGTTAATATTACATTCTCAATCTGTAAAATTAGCATAAGGCAGAATCAAAAGCAACAAAAGTATATAGAGAACTGAGTTCTTGATAAGTCTAATTGACTTCTCGACAAGTAATTTTGGGACTTCTCGATAGAGTTCTCGGTAAGTCTTTTTCTAGACTTCTCAAAGGACTTCTCGACAAGCTTCATTACGACTTCTCAATAAGTCTTATAAAGATCTCGACAAGTCACTTTGAGACTTCTTGATAGAGTTCTCTACAAGTATAATTCTTAGACTTCTCGATAACTCAGAACCGAAATAATTTAATTCAATCAATTATTTTAGTAAAATACTTTGATATAAAATCATTCTAATTCTATTTTGATCTATTCAAATAAAAATTGGAAAAATTAAGTGCATTCAGGACAAACGGGGTATTTATTTGACATCTCGATAAGTCAATATTTAGTTCTCGATAAGATTCGGGATAGTGGCATATCGACATATATCTATTCTCACATATGACCTCTCCATAAGCAAATCTGTTAGGTCCCGTATTATCGTAGAAGGGGGGTTGAATACGGTAATCACTAAATTAAAAAATTCTTCCGAATCTTTTGCGGATATACAATTTAGTGCTCGGTTAGTGGTTTCGTGTTCTTGAGGTGAATAATGTTTGGAATAATAAAATGAGGAACACAAGATATTCGGGGATATATATATATATATTCATATATAAATCCGCGAGGGGTGTTGCTACACTCCGGTAAATAAATTAACCGGCTACAATCTAAGAACAACAAAGTTCCTAGCTACTACAAAGATCAACAAATTAAATCCTATACAATGTTCTAGCTTTTTTATCTAAGGATTTAATTACCGGGTAACAATTATAAAGCTCCTATGAATGCACAAGAGTTAAACCGGGCATTATAACGTTACCCCATTGAAAAGTTAAATGGATATTCAAAGTGCTTGAACTTCTCTGAAAATCTTTGCTTCTATTTTCACCAGCTCTCTTGGGAGAGAAGATGAACAGAACTACTCAATCTCAATTGTTGAATGCTTCTGCTGCTGTAGTGTAGTCTTTATATTCAATTAAAATGTGTGGCTGAAATTGAACCACACAAATCAATTGAATATATTGACAAAGATGCGGCTGAGGATTAAGTTGCGACCAAGAATATTTTTATAACTTGTGACCACTTTTCTTTTTATTAACTTGTGACCATTTGTTCCATAAGAGGCTGACCGACGACCTTCACAAGTACAATTAATTGTACTTGGTTTTCTTTTGGTTTGGAAACCAACTTGCGACCAACAAAACAAAATAACACAGGTTTCTTTATTTTGTTTTTTATTTCCATTTTTTTGTTTTTCCTTTTTCTTTTATTTTGTTTCCTTTTTCTTTTTTGTTTTTTTGTTTTTGTATTTTCTTTCTGTTTTCCTTTTTTTTTCTTTTCTTTTGATATACTTTATCTATTTATTTAACTTTAAATTGTAACTAAATTAATTTAACAATTAAACTTTGAGCTTCGCCAATCCTTTGAGTAGTTCAGCTGTATACCCTGCGCACATCTTCTCATACTTTAACAGATAAACGTTCAATCAAGTACGTTCCTCAACTTAAAAATTCTTCTAAAAATAATACCGAGATTCTGTTCATGAGCTATTGATGCCTAGTGTAACTGGTCTGGTTCACAGACGACTAACCCCGATTCAGGTCTTCGTATTATAGCCTTGATTATATTGTTAAGCTTGCAACAACTTTATCGCTTCGAACACTGACTACCAATAAACAAATGCACTTTCACTGGAATCTTTTCTTGTACTTTAGACAACGTCTTCATTGCTACTAGTATCTTGAATACTTCATTCACTTTTCTTCATCGACGCTTGAACATATAAATGAACTCATGTCAGTGAGTATAATTTCAAGACTGCAGCTGTCTTCTTTAACCTCTATCTATACCATGTCTTCAATTCTTCATATTCCTATGCTTCGAACACTGTCTATCTTCAATCAATGCCAATACAGTGAAATCTTCCCGTGACATTTATACTCTGAATCTTCATAATTTCTGAAACTCTGAAAGTCTTTAATCTTTATTATTCACTGAGGCTTGATTATATTAATGAACTTCTTTCTGTGACCTTTAAACAGACTACAAGCCTTCTTCTAATCTTGTGATTCTTTGTATTTCCCTTGTCTTCATATCTTATAATTTCTTGTGTAGATGTAGTATTATTAACCTGTCATGTTCTAGTGTTGTTCTCGTGTTGAGTTACCACGTAACTGTTCATACAGTTACGCAGTCTCACAAACAATCTCCCTCTTTTTGATTGTTAAACCTAACAAACAAATTAAATAGAGAGGATAACTCAACTAACAACTTGAAAAAGTAAAGTACCAGGACTTGTAAATAATGATACTGGTTTTCTGGATCAAATTATGCATTTCCAGATTTCTTGAGTAACTGAAATGAAAGATGCTTGTTCCTCTATGCAATGGACTGATCTTCAAGTAGTTTCATCTTCATTTCCTTGGTTCTTCAAATCTCTTCCAGATAATACTTCTCAGTCTTGAAGTAATCATCAACAGCTTATTTTGTACAACCACATTTCCTGTTGAGAAGCACATATCTCTCTTGCTTTTCCCCCTATGAGAATCAACTGCTTAAAGGAGATCACCTTCATCTACCACCTCTCCCATACAATAGGATCTGCAGATAAGAACTAATGGTACTCCCCTTTTGGATAACAGCTTCTCCCCTTATGAAGAATAGTGATTAACCAAACCCCTTCTTCTGATTACTAGGAAATCACTTTATGTTTACCACTTGTCCCATACAATAGGATCCGTAGTTACAAACAACAATGGTGTGGTGTAGTATACATGTGTTTTACCTTTTTCCTCCTCCCTGCTTTCCTCCTTTCCTCCTTTCCTTTTGCTTCTTTGTTCCATCTCAAGTTCATGAGTCTTGAGCATTCCATAAATTTCATCAAAAGTTGTTTCATCAAGACTATAATTGTCTCTTATTGTTGTTGCCTTCAAATCCCAACATTCAGGAAGAGCTAACAGGAATTTAAGGTTTGAATCTTCAAGATCATACTCCTTATTAACCAGTGACAGATCATTCAAGAGTTTGACAAATCTATCATATAAATCAGTCAATGATTCATTAGCCTTTGAGTCAAAGTGTTCATACTCTTGAGTGAGTATTGTCTTCCTGTTCTTCTTAATTATATCAGTTCCCTGACACCTTGTTTCCAGAGCATCCCATATCTCCTTAGCAGTCTTGCAGTTAATTACCCTATTTGACATTACATTATCAATGGCACTATGCAGTAAGTGTCGTACCTTAGCATCCTTAGCAATTGATGCGATATCTTCAGCAGTATAATCACTATTTTTCTTTGGTACGGTCTTTGCTGCTTCACCTGCAACTGTAACAGCGAGCTTGGTTGGTTTGTGAGGCCCTTCCTTGATTCTATCAAGATATTCTGGATCTGTAGCTTCCAGAAACATGGTCATCCTCACCTTCCATATGGCATATTCAGATGGTCTCAGTATGGGAACTCTGATGGTTTCATACCGACTTTGAATTTGTGTCTTTGGAGGTTCTTCAGTTTTGGTAGGCTTAGTTGGAGTTTCTGTGTCAGACATGATTGTGTTTGGATCTTTAACTGTATGTGTGTTAACAGATAGGCTCTGATACCACTTATTAGGTCACACACACTGTAGAGGGGGTGAATACAGTGTAAAATACAATCAAATCGAACTTTTAATATTTCAAGTAACAGAAATAAACTTTATTGAAACATTAAACTCTGTTACAGTATGGAACTGTTACCTCTCAGTGATGAACAAATATCACGAGAGCTGCTAGGGTTACAATGAATAATCTTATCGAATATAACAACACTTATAGTGTAAACCCTATGTCTGTGTTTATATACTACACAGTTACAAGATAATCGCTAATTGATATGGAATATAATTCTGCTTCCTAAAATATATCAATCAGATATCTTTTCTTCCAAGTATTCTATTCTTCATAGAATTCCTTCTTCATGCATATCTCTTCTTATGTTTATCTCGATCTTCTTTCCTTTAATCAGCTACTATCCTTATCTGAACGTCCTTCAGCACTTAAGTTCTGATATCCATCTTCTGATGATTATCTCCTGATAATATAAGTACTGATATCCTTAAGTCCTGACTTCCAGTATAAGTACTGATTCCCAGTTAAGTACTGATTTGTCCTGTTAAGTAAGTTCTGAAAACTAAACATAAATCATATTAGTCATGACATTATCAAATATATCTAACAATCTCCCCCAACTTGTAAATTAGCATAATATACAAGTTTAACAGATATTTGATGATGTCAAAAACATTAAGTACAAATGCATTAGAATTATACTAGATAACTACAACTTACAGTCCTTAAAGCTTTACCAATATTTAACTTCTGATAACAGCTTCAGTCTGTACAAATATCAGAATTTAATCAGTTGTAGATCTTGACTTGGCTTCATCTTCTGATCTCTCTGATGTCAGGAGTTGTTCTGAGATAGTTCTTCAACAAACATCTCTCAGCATATCTAAGTTCATCAATCATCCTCCTTTTAGCATCTTTAAGCTCTGCAGTATCTTCACCAATTTGAAAGATTGCAGCCCTGAGATCATTAATATTTGCTTTTCTTATATCCTGATCCAGTCTGATCAAATAAGCTTTATCAGACTCAAGATTGAATTCCACAGCCCTGTAACCTAGAAAGGTAGTTATAATTTTAGCAGTGTTGGGCTTCATTTCAACTATATCATCCTTGTGATCTCTGTACTTTGGAACATATGTGCTGTCAGACTTAACAGAATAAAGCCTTTTCTGTCTTTGAATCTGATCCTTCAAATAGTTTGCAGCACTTCCTGTCAATCTGTCATCCACTTGAAGTAAGAATAGTACATGCTCCAATTCTTCAAAATACTTCAATGGAATGGCATTTTGCCTTATATGATAAACCCTACCATCTGTCATGAAGTACAACAAGATTTGTTCTTTGAAGTAGGTATGGTAAACCATTTGTACATACTCTAGTTGATTCAATCTCTCAGGAGTTGCTCCAATACCTGGTTCACTCAAGGAAGTTGGATCATTGGTAGTGTTCTGTATTCTTCTTTCATCAGCACTTCCCAATCCAGTTTTATCTCTTGCTTCCTTTCCAGTAACTACTCTTGCTTCAAAACCACTTGCAGCAGTCTTCAAAGGTTGAGTCTGTTTTGCTTTAGTGAATCCTGGTAGGAGTGTCTTTGGTCTATCTTCTGATATCAAGTTAACTTGAGCTGTGTCAGAGGTTACTTGCTTCTTTGAAATATCAGAACTTACTTTATCTTGACTCTGAACAACTTGAGCCATATCAGAGGTTGTTTTAAGAACTTTTCTTGAAGTCAGAGCAAGATCATCCTTTTCATCAGTGATTTCTTCATTCTCAGGAGGCACATAAACCTTGATAGGTTCACCAACCTTTTCTTTACCCTTGGATCTTGGATCTATCTGCGGTTGTGATTTAGCCAATGTTGCTTCAGCATTTGTCCTTTCTTTTATCACAATGCCTTTGAGTTTTGGAAGTGTCTTTTTACCAGAAGCTTCAGATTTAGATACGGCTTTTTCTGATTTAAGTCTGACTTCTTCTTCCATTAAACTCTCCAAGTCCATTCCTGGATTTTCCTGAAGAAATAACTGTCTTGACATTTCTTCATCAAGATCTAAAAGTTCATCAGAACTTATTCTTTTACCAGCAGCAGAACTAATTCTTTTCCCAGTATCAGAACTTGTCCTGTGACTTGTGATTTCAGCTTTTCTTGATTTGAAACCTCTACCTTGACTACGACCTCTACCCATTCCAGGGTTTTCTTGATCATCCTTTTCATCATCCTTTCCTTTCAGTGTCTTGTCAGTTTTGCATTTGGACTTAATTACTTTCTCCCCCTTTTTGGCATCAGCAGGAAGTAGAAGAGAGACAAGCAATTCCACTGAGGCTTGGATTTCAGTAAGTTGAGATTGCTGAGAAGCTTGATTTTTCAGAATATCATTAATCTGAGCTTGTTGTTTCTCTTGAGTCTTCTCAATATAAGCAATCCTGTCAAAGGTAGGTTGGAAGAACTTTTTCTTATCAATCTTTTGAACTTGTTCCTGTTTGATGAATTCTTCATGAATCTTGTGTAGCTCTGCATGAGTAGTTGAATGAAGACCTTGTAGATGTTTTGTACTCAATGCAGTGACTCTAAGCTGGGTTTTAAAATCATCAGAATTTAACATTTCATCAGCTTTAGTCAAGTACTCAGCAAGATGCTTTTCATTTGGAACACAGGAAACTGAGTTCCATTCCTTAGTCCACTCCTGTCCTGCAGGAGTTTCACTCCAAGGCACTGGTGCTTCTCTGGTAAAAAACTTCTTAACAAGTTCAGACTTAAGAATAGTTTGTTGAGGAGCATGTCCTGAAGGACCTGCTGCATAAGCATCTGCATTTGGAGCAGCATCACCAGTATCTCCAGCATTTGCAGCATCAGAACTTATAGAATCAGTATCTTCTGATAAGACAACAGTGTGAGTAGCAATGGAGGCTTCAGCATCCTCTAATTGCTGATCTGGTTCTAAGTTCTGATCAACAGCCATATCCTGATGCTCACCTATATTCTGATCATCGGCATCTAGATGCAGAGAAGGTGTAGTAGATAACTCTAGAGTTTGAACAACATCAGTAACAAGTGTTGTTGATGGATTATATGCTGTTGGAGCTTCTAACAGAATTACTTCAGGCACAACCAAGTTATGAACATCAATATCAACACTTGTGCCTGGATCAACAGGAGATACAGATGGTTTGTTGACCTTTTCAGAAACAGCTTCCTGAGATGGAGTTGATGGAGAAGAAGTGACTTTAGCAAATTCCTTTTCTTGTGAGATCAGAGATTCCTGATCCCCTTCCTGAGTTGCTGCTTCTTCATCATCTGAAACAGGTCTTTTTGCCCTCTGCTTCTTGTATCTCTTTGAAGATTTGGATTCTTTGGGAGTTTCAGGAACTGTCATTCTTCTAAGCCTCTTGAGAAGCCTAGATTGTAATATCCGGGATATATCGTGTAATTATTTTTGATATTATAATGTGTGCCCAGTATCTATTCTGTGAGTTAATTGTTAAGTGTTATCTATACTTGAATATTCAAAAATAATATTAATTGAGTTTTTTAATTTTTATATGTCCAAAATAAAATATAGATAATTGTCATATCTTCCTAATTATTTTTATGTTGGTTTATGAATTTATAAGAATCATATGAAATTTCTAAAATCTTTTTTCGGGTAATTAAAATCTATTTTATAAAAACGGGAACCAACTGACGTCACCCGTTGTTACGTTTTTGGAACCCGAAACTCTTTCGAGAACTCCTTCATAACCTAATTGTAATATTCCGAGCATATTCCATGTTTCGACTTTTTCGATCCGGCGTACGGTTTGTCCTGCGCGGGTCCCGCCGCAACATTTTCGATACAATATTCGTTTCGGTAAATCAATAAGACCCGTATTTTCGATAAACGGGAGCTTTTTATTAAACTATCCCAATTATCACTTCGTAATACGTGTAACCAGGCGCTGAGACCAAGACCGCATTACAAATTGTACTAATTTGGATAATTATCCCGAAAACCGATACCGTTTGGATCAGTTTTTACAAATAAATGTACCGTTTTATATCCGGAATGATCCAACGGGATACTAATTTTCCATAATTATAAATAGCCTTTTACCGTATTTTATTTCGTATCAAAATCATTTGCAGATAGTTAGTTATATAATTTTCAGAGAAAAACCCTAATTACATAAACTGTTCTAAGAATCAAACAGCAAAACGAAGGCGTTACCGATCTCTGTTTTTAAAGCTTGAGTAACCAAAACGAAGGATTTGAGGTGTTCTATCAGATTCTGAGCTTTGTTTCACTGCAGAAATCAAGGTTATTTTTCTAAAAATTTATTTATTTTCGAATTTATTTTATTAAAAATATGAATTTTTGTTCGGATGATTGTTTGTATGATTTGATGATTGCATGTTGTAGAGCTTGTTTTCCTGATGATTTTCATATGTCATACGTCTGATTTGGAGTTCAATAATATGTTCAAATTTGAGTTTAATTTTCGAATTTCAAAATTAGGGTTTATAACCCGTATGAATGTTTTCAATTGAAATTTGGGGGTTTTTGATTCAGGGGTTATTAGCTGTTGATTTATAGTGGGTTGTGTTCCTTATAAAATTTGTAATCGATTGATATATAGCTCGTTAACAGAGGATGCTTGAATCGATGGGAGTTGTGTTTTAAAGATTTGCGATGTTCGCCGGAAACCGGCGATGTTCTTGGCCAATTTCCGGCCAGAACAGGGATGATTAGAATGTTTTGAATGCATGAACAAGTTCCTGGTGTTGTGTAGTGTTGATCTGGAGGTGTTGGTGGGGTGAGGACGTCGGGATCGTCTTCTCCGGCCACCCCCGATTTTCCGGCGACTGAAACTGCAAAATTGCAGTTTAGTCCCTGTATTTTTGAAGATGGTGAAGTTTAGTCCCTGTAGTTTGCAAAGTTTTCAAAAATAGGATTCCTGTTTATAAAATGTTTAAAAATCATATTTCCTATTTATTTTTATTATAAAAATTCATTTTTAATTTCTGAAAATTCTGAAAATTATTATTTTAATTCCGAAAATTATTTTTAATTCACAAATAAATCTGAATTAATTAGTTAATTAATTTCAGTTAATTTATAATTGATTAATTGGTCAATTAATTCGAAAATTAATTGATTAATTGATTTAATTAATTATTAATTGATTTTAATTAGTTATTTAATTAGATTTAATTATTTAAAAATGATTTAAAAATTCCGAAAAATAGTTTCGAGCTTTAAAATATTATTCTAAATTATTTCCAAGGCTCGATAATTATTCTAAAATTATTTCGGAGCCAGAATGGGCCAACCGAACCCTGTTTATTAACCCGAAATTGATCCAACGACCCGTTTTAATTCCGGAAAATGTTTTAAAAATCATTTTAAATACCCGAAAGCATATTTATGACCCGAGACTTCTTTATAGATGATATGTCATTGATTACGTGATGTATTATGTGTTATATGTGACTTATTAATTGACTATCGGTGTATATATTCGGTGTTTACTTGGTTATTGCATAGATTTCAATCCGTTAATCGGATTTGGGTAAAACGAAGGGTAGATAGAAGTATGTGTTGAATAGAATCCTGTGAGTTGATGATTGATAGATGCTTATGATATGTGAGCAGAAGAGGCAAGGCGTAGGAAAGGGAAACAGGTAGTTGAGGAGTAAGACGAATGTGATTGAAAGCAAGTGCAGGATAGTAAGCTAATATCAGGCAAGTGTTCTGAACTTTCTCGAGATATTGTAATTCTTGATAGTCTTGTTGACATTGCAAGTGCTTTGAAGCACGGAAACCTAAATCCTGATTTCAGCTATTGTTCTTGAGCTATGAACCATATTCTTTCTAAGCCATTGATTATTGTATACCCAAACACGAACCACAAATCTACGATACTACTCCACAAATACATACAAACTAAATACCAGACACTGAACTGAATTATTATATACTCAATCCATGATATCTTATGCTTTGAAAGCCTAAATCTTTGAAACCCTGAAATATTGATTCCTTTGTTATTCAATTCTTTCATTACCCAGCATCCAAGCTTTTAAATTGCCTTATTGATCCTTACAAGGATTGAAACCCTTTCATTGTTAAATATTTATTGTTGTTAATGATTTCAGTTATTGCTTATTATTGCATATTCTGTTATTATGTTAGAATTGGATTGTTTTTATAAAATTGTGGACCAGATTCGTGGTCAGACCATATAATGGTCAAGTTAGGCCAATGTGTGCCTTGGATCCAGTAGTTAGAGCAATGTTGTGTGCCTTGCTCGGGGTTAGTGCGTGACTGATCAGCAGCCTAACCTTGGTTTTTAAATTAAAAGTATAATATCCAATTCTAAATCATAATCCATTGTTCACTTGATATCATAACCATATTCACCTGATGATCATTATTCTCGGTTTTGTCATTGTGATTTGCTGAGCTAGTTAGCTCATTTGTGCGATGTTGTTTATATTCTTTCCAGTTAAAAAGGAACCAGTTGGTAAAGAGGATCCCCAGTCCAGCACGAGAGCTAGGGGTTCAGGTTGAGAAAGCTGAGCTAGTAGGCTTCTTTTGGAATAATTTAAGTTTGTAAAAGTTTGTAATAATGTTTAATACTCAGTTTGAGTTTGAAATAGTTGGGATTTGAACGGTTTGTAATATATTAGTGTGTGTGGCTTGTGTGCATACTTTAACCTGTTGCGGTCCGTGGTGGTTGGTAAGTAGGGTCACTGCGTATATTATTATTATCTTTATTATTGTTATAAGCAGGTTATAATTAAGGTGTGTGTGTGGACCCCAAACTTCTGACCCGGGTTTGGAGGGCGCCACAGGGATCCCCCAATTCCAGAATCCTTCTGAGAAGTCACTTTCTCAGTTTCTTGAACAACAGGTTTTGAAGAAGGAACATGTTCCTCAGTATCAGATTCATCTCTCAAAGCAATCTTCCTTCTCTTTTGAGGTGTTTGAGGAACAGTCTTTGTCCTCTTTGGCTTGGAAGATAAAGGCTTCACATTAGGTACTGAGGTTGAGGGTTGAACTGTCTGTGAAGTGGAGAGATAAGATTTGATATATTGCTTGAGGGTAGGTGCTGATGGTTGTTGTGGTGTTTGGGAGGTTGTTGTTGGTTGGACATCAGAATAAACAGATCTATAAGTATCAGGATCAGCATTTACTAAGATCTGTTTTACAGATTGAGGAATCTGTAAAGGTCTAACCACTGATTTCTTAGTGTCAGCATTTATCAGGTCATTAAAGTAACGTTTTGCAACCTTAAAAGGTGGAGTTGAGGAACTGACTAATTGAGGTTCATCAGTACAAAAAGTATATATAAGTTAACAGAATCTAGCAAAGTAAACAACATTCCTATCCTCTATCATCCTATCCCCAATAAAACCAATTATAGCAGTTGCAAAATCAAAATGAGTTTGGTTTATAATAGCATACCCGATGTGCTGACTCATTATAGGAATAGCATCAAAATTCGAACACTTGTTCCCAAAAGCTTTAGTGATGCAGTCGAAGAAGAAGCTCCATTCTCTTCTGATATGAGCCCGTTTCAACTTCCCAAGCTTTGCCAAACTCTATTCATACCCCAAATTGGCCATTAACTCCTAAAGAGCTGATTCCTCTGGAATTGAAAAGGTACATCCTTCTGGGAGATGTAGAGCCTTGCGTATTATACCAGGAGTGACTGCATATAAAGAATCACCCACTTCGAAAACAATACTGGGAGTGCCATGTGTACCACCATTATCAAAGTGCCCAGTCCACCAAAATGTCAGAACTTGTTGGCTCGAAAAGACTAAAGGCTGGGTCAATGCATACCCAATCTCACTGTGTGCAAGAAGATCTTGCACAAAATGCAATTCAGATGGAGCTTCAGCATGATCAAGAATTGCAGCATAGTTGTTTGGAACAAATTTAGCTCCATCAATGATTAAATCCTTAGGTGCCATGTGAAAAATTGAGATTTAAGAGTGCCTGTTAGGTGTTTGATAAAATGTCTGTATGAAAAACCAACGTTAGATGAAGAAAGAGAGTAAAAGCAAGTAGAGAGAAAAAGTATGAAGGGAAATAAAGGATTAAAAAGTCCTCTCTCTCTCTTACTTATACTAAAAAAAAATGTTACCGTTGGACACCTGTCAGACATGCAGTAATAACGGATAGTTACTGGGCTCGAGAAAACAGTAATCATTACTTACCCACTTGCAGGTTTTCAAGGAAAAACCGTTCCACTTACCCAGTTTTTCCATTAATGACGGTGAAACAGTTTTAATTCAAAATTGAAACCGTTCCCACTTATTTAATTATTTCTCACTGCAACATCAATATTCTGAAAATAAATTTGAGTGAAAATGACCAAAATAAATCAGATGAGTAAGTACTGATAAAGGAAAATCAGAACTTAAATTAAAACAGAATTTACGGGGTCATCAGAATATGATTATTTATCAGGATTTACCAATGCATTACAAATTATCTCAGAGACAAAATCTTGAAACAAAAACAAATTTCATTAATATATCAAGATAATACATTCATGAAATTGAAATTACATCAGAACTTATACAAGATTTCCCTAAGCTGCTAAACCTAACGTCAACAGCCTTTGTCCTAGCTCAAGAAGCAGGGTAAGGCTGATGATGAAGAAAAACAAGAAGAAGAAAATAAATCATTTCTTCTTCCTACTCTCGACAAACAGAATGGCGAGTCGAATGATTCGCTCTTGCTGGCGGAGAGCTTCCAACCTTTCCTCCTCCAATCGCTCCAGATGGCGATGATAATCCATATAGAAGAACAGGAGGTGGGTGAGAACCTCCTGTGGGACAGAGTCCCATATCTCATCAGGAATGGCAGTGACGTGCCATTCCTGCTGCCAATCGGCACAGCTTAGCTCCATATTGAATGTTTCGTAGTTTAAAAACATGTTGTATCTGACCATTGTGTTTTTGAAAGAAAAAGTATGAAGGTAAGGAGAGTTTGTGAGAAAAGATTTTATGGGAAGGCTGATGTGAAGTGGTTGCTTATATAGGCAAGAGAATGTCAGGAGACGTAAAGAAATTTAAAGCTAACAGGTAGAATTAATTCTACCTCGTCTCCCCAGACTTGGAAAAAGAAAAACATTCATTGGAAAGGGAAAACATGATTTAATACGCACAAGAAGCAAGTAAAAGTTGACTGTTCAAGTACGAGTACCACTAACCCTAACCATAGTGACTATTAATCTTCCACTTCAACATATTCATGTTTAAACTGAGATTGTTTCCAAATTTTATCCACAAATAAGTCAAGTAACGAATCATACGTTAATATCAAAACTTAGACTTATATCAGAACTTAACAGTCATCAGAACATAATTTCTTAACTCGAAAAAGAAATGCCTATCTTAGTAAGTCCTCTCACAAATTCTGATTTATATTCTTCAGAACTTAATCATCAGAATATGTAATCAGAACTTGTCCTCAGAATTTGTGCAATGTGACACAATGACTGTTCATCTAAAACAACATAGATCACCACAGTGATTTTCATCATTCATATGGAGTGATTAGTTTGTGCATTAAGCTATATATCAGACAAAGAGTAAAGTCTGATTTACTTCAGTATATCTTAGAAATAAGGCATAACTAACACTTTGCTAAAGAGCTGTCATTATTCTGAAACCTACTGTTGAATGAGTTCATGTATGAGTCCACCTCAACTATTGTGTGCTAATTTTATGCATCTTTTTGAATTCCATTTTACAGTGGCTTCTCAGTGTAAGTGAGTCACGACTGCTTATCAGAATTTATGCTATTATCAGAGTATTTCTCCAGTAATCATAGAGTGTGAAAAGTCACTAAGAAAATATTTTATTTGCTTTTCTGATGCATATTACTTAATACCAGCAATGCACTTGGGTCTTCCCTTCCATATTTTTACTCTAGATCTCAAAGGAGTACCTGATTTTTAATCCTTGATTCTTTTGCTTTTTCTTTTGATAAGTGAGGTTTATCAGCACTTAGTACATTTAACAGATTTACTAGCATCAAAACTTAACAGATGAGTAGCATTATTCTAGTTTGTGACTTAGTAATAAGATAGACAAAGTAAACTTAACTAAGCTCAATTATCAGAATTTGCTTGTGTCAATAGATTTCCACAGAAATAATTACTTCTTACATGGGATCCCTTGTTTATTAAAGACTACTAGTTCAACATCTAGCACAGTTATCCTCATAGGATTGAATAGTTACTTAAACAGACATATCACTTATCAGAGTTTAGAAATATATATCAGACAACAGTCAGTACTTAAACACATTTTTTAATTAAGCACAGAATTCACAAAGAGATTAAATTCTGTAAATACTGATCATATAGTCTGATGCAATAGAACAAAACTAAACAGATTTAGAAAAAGAACCTGAAACCATTCCAAGTTCATTTACCAATCTTGTAAGGGTAGCTTCACACAATGGTTTTGTGAAGATATCTGCTAGTTGTTGATCTGTTGGAACAAAGTGCAACTCCACTATACCTTCATCTACATGTTCTCTGATGAAGTGGTACCTGATGCTGATGTGCTTTGTCATAGAGTGTTGAACTGGATTACCTGTCATAGCAATAGCACTTTGATTATCACCGTAAATAGGAATTTTGAAATATGTTAACCCATAATCCAGTAACCGATTCTTCATCCAAAGAATCTGTGCACAACAACTTCCTGCAGCAATATATTCTGCTTCTGCAGTTGATGTGGAAATTGACTTTTATTTCTAGCTAAACCAAGAAACAAATCTGCCTCCAAGAAATTGGCAGCTTCCACTTGTGCTTTTCCTGTCAATTTTGCAACCTGCAAAATCTGCATCTGAGTAACCTATTAGTTTAAAGTCTGATTCTCTAGGATACCACAATCCCAGATCAGTTGTGCCCTTAAGATACTTGAAAATTCTTTTCATAGCTGTTAAGTGAGGTTCTCTTGGATCTGCTTGAAATCTTGCACAAAGACAGGTATCATACATGATATCAGGTCTACTAGCAGTTAGATAGAGTAGAGAGCCAATCATACCTCTGTAATCAGTAGTATCTACTGATTTACCAGTATCCTTATCCAGTTTTGTTGCAGTGGCCATGGGAGTGGATGCACTTGAACAATCTTGCATTCCAAATTTCTTCAGCAAGTTTCTGGTGTACTTAGTTTGACAAATAAAAGTGCCTTCTTCATTTTGCTTGACTTGAAGGCCCAGAAAATAGCTAAGTTCCCCCATCATACTCATCTGATACCTTGACTGTATCAGTTTGGCAAACTTCTTGCAAAGTCTGTGATTTGTAGACCCAAAAATGATATCATCAACATAAATCTGGACCAGAAGTAAGTTCTTTCCATGGTTGAGGTAGAACAGTGTTTTGTCTATTGTTCCTCTGTTGAATCCACTTTCCACAAGAAACAGAGCTAAAGTCTCATACCATGCTCTAGGAGCTTGCTTAAGTCCATAAAGTGCTTTATCAAGCCTGTAGACATAATCTGGATGTTTGGAATCTACAAAGCCTGTAGGATGTTCAACATATACCTCCTCCTCCAATTCTCCATTGAGAAAAGCACTTTTCACATCCATTTGAAAGACAGTAAACATTTTGTGAGCAGCATAAGCCAAAAATATCCTTATGGCTTCTAACCTAGCAACTGGTGCAAATGTTTCGTCATAATCAATTCCCTCCTGTTGAAAATATCCTTTTACAACCAGCCTTGCCTTATTCCTTGTAATTATGCCATCACTGTCAGTTTTGTTTCTGAATACCCACTTTGTACCAACAACAGATCTATTCTTTGGTCTTGGCACTAGGGTCCAGACTTTGTTTCTTTCAAATTCATTTAACTCTTCCTGCATTGCTTGCACCCAATCAGCATCTTGAAGAGCTTCTTCCACTTTCTTTGACTCAGTATGAGAGAGAAAAGAATTGTAAAGACATTCATTTGAAGTACATGTTCTAGTTCTGACACCTGCATCAGGATTTCCAATTATCAAATCAGGTATATGTGACTTAGTCCACTTCCTTGCAGATGGAAGGTTTTCTCTAGAACTGGATGCTCCCCCATGATCCATGTTGTCTTCAATTTCATTTTCTGATGCTCCCCCTGAAATTATGCTCTCTGAATTGGATTCTTCAGAATTTTGATTTTCAGCACTATTAGAACTTGGCTTATCAGAACTTGACGAATCAGAACTTTAAGAGCCAGATGTATGTTCTGATGCTTCTTGAGATGTGGTAAGATCTTGAGTATGCTCCCCCTGCATAGGTGTATCTTCCTTCGACATAGTTACCATAGTTTCAATAACATCAGAGTTTAATCCATCAGAGTTTACAGTATCAGGACTTAGACTGTCAGGATTTTCAGTATCAGAATTTGAGTCTTCATTTTCAAATCTCAGCTGATCATGGTCAATAAAATCTTCAAGACCAGTAATTTTCTTGTCATCAAAAGAGACATTGATAGATTCTATGACTACTCTTGTTCTCAAATTGTAGACTCTGAAGGCTTTTATGGAAAGTGGATATCCAACAAAGATTCCTTCATCAGCTTTTAGATCAAATTTAGATAGCTGTTCAGGATGAGTCTTGAGAACAAAACACTTGCATCCAAATACATGAAAGTACTTCAGATTTGGCTTCTTTTTCTTCACAATCTCATATGGTGTTTTTCCTTGCTTGTTAATGAGTGTTGCATTTTGAGTAAAACAAGCAGTCTGCACAGCTTCAGCCCAGAAATAGGTTGGAAGCTTTGCTTCTTCAAGCATTGTACGTGCAGCTTCAATGAGAGTTCTATTCTTCCTTTCAACAACTCCATTTTGCTGTGGAGTTCCAGGAGCAGAAAATTCATGCTTAATTCCATGGTTTTTGCAGAACTCTTCCATTATCAAATTCTTGAACTCAGTGCCATTATCACTCCTTATGGTTTTCACAGAATTTTTGACCAATTTATCCAGATGTTTGACATGATCAATCAAGATAGATTTTGTTTCATTTTTTGTGTGCAAGAAATACACCCATGTGTATCTGGTGAACTCATCTACTATGACCAACGCATATTTCTTCTTTGCAATAGACATGACATTCACTGGACCAAATAGATCAACATGTAGTAGATGATAAGGCTCAAGAATTGATGATTCAGTCTAGCTCTTAAATGAAGATTTTCTTTGTTTGGCCTTCTGACAAGAATCACAAAGGCCATCAGGAGCAAATACTGACTTTGGCAGTCCTCTCACAAGATCTTTCTTGACTAGATCATTTATATTGTTGAAATTTAAATGAGAGAGTTTCTTGTGCCAATTCCAGCTTTCTTCAATTGATGCTCTACTCATCAGACAGATTGCAGAACTATCAGTACTTGTTAAAAGCTTAGTTTCATAAATGTTACCACGCCTGTATCCTTTCAGAACAACTTTTCCTTTGGATTTACTCACAACGTCACAGTGTTCTTCAAAGAAATCAACATGATAACCTCTGTCACAGATTTGACTTATACTCAGCAGATTATGTTTAAGTCCTGAGACCAGAGCTACATTTTTAATCATGACATTCCCTAGATTGATATTGCCATATCCCAATGTTTTTCCAATGTTGCCATCTCCATAAGAAACACTTGGGCCAGCTTTTTCCATAAAGTCTGATAGCAGGGCTTTATTTCCAGTCATATGTCCTGAACATCCACTGTCCAGAACTAGAATATTTTTCCTGTTGCCCTGTAATCACAAAGACCACTAATGATTAGTTTTAAGGACCCAGACTTGCTTGGATCCTTTGGCCTTATCAAGTTTGTTAACATTTGCAGCGGATTTAGCATCAGAGTTTATGTTAATCAAAACTTACACTATCAGACTTTGAATCAGAATTTACACTAGAAGGAACAATGGAAACTTTCTTCAAAGAAGGTTTTAATTGATAATAATCATAGTACAAACTATGATATTCCTTACAAGTATAAATGGAATGCCATAAACTACCACAATGAAAACAAGGATTTTGTGGTTTATATCTAACAGACTGACTCTTAACTCCTGATTTTGAAGGTAAGGTGTTAATGTTCTTATTCTTCCTGCAAAAAGAAGCCAGATGGTTAGAACTTCCACAGTTATGACATGTTTTCCTAGGAGCATCAGGAACAGGTTTATAATCATTACTTTTATTCACACCTTCCTTTCCATTCCTATTTTTCCTAGGTGATTTTACCTTGTTTACATTCTTAACATCTTTCAGCTTATGCTTAAGCTGCTTCTTAGTCATTAAGCCTATGTTTACTTCAGCTGTCTTTTCCTGTTTTAGTTTGTCAGAAGTTAATCCCTCTCTAACTTCTGATTTATCATTATCAGACTTTACAGTTACAAACTTAACATATTTTAACTTTGGCTTTTTCTTAACAACATGCTTAATTTCTACAGTTCCTTTATCATTCTTATCCTCTCCATAACCTAAGCCCTCTTTCCAATTTTCACTACTTAGCAAATTTTGAGTTGTTCTGCCAGAGTTAGTCTAAGTCCTGATTATCTCTCTTTCCTTTTCTAACTCAGTTTTTAGAGATTCATTCATTTTTAGCACTTCATCCCTAACATAAAAAGCATCATCTTTATCCTTCTGAGTTTGATGGAACATAACTAACTCTTTTTCTAAGAAATCATTTCTTTTCTTAAAAGCAAGATTTTCAGAAGTTAACCTTTCACATGTTAAAGTTTGATCTCTATAACTAACAAACATGGTTTTAAGATATCTTCTCAACTCATTAATATCATCAGTATGAAAAGCATAAGTAGTCTGAGGTACCTTTGTTTCAGCAGCTTCAGAACTGCTCTCAACACTTTCTTTATCAGCACTTTGCCATCAATGCATAGTTCTCCTCACTTTCATAGTCTGAGGTGTCTGTCCAGCTTTTCTGCTTTGTGACAAGAGCCTTGCCTTTGTCACCCTTTACCTTCTTGCAATCAGGAGATATGTGGCCTTTTTTACCACAGTTATAGCATTTGACATTGGTATAATCTCCTCTATCAGACTTTCCTCCTCTGCCTTCAGATCTTCTGAAATTCTTCTTATCAGAACTTATGCCTTTCCTGGAAAACTTCTTTCCTTTCCTGAACTTCCTGTATGTAATCTTTGTGATCCTTTTCACCATAAGAGCACACAGCTCCATCATCTCCTCATCAGCATCAGTCTCAGGCAAGCTTTCAGAATCTGAGTCATCATCACTTTCAGAACTTGATGACTCAGTATCAGACTTTGTGAAAAGAGCTTTACCCTTGTCTTTCCTTGAGGTAGCTGCCTTGGGGGATTCTTCTTCAGCCTTAAGAGCAACTGTCCTTGACTTTCCTCCTTTCCTCTTGCTTCTTTGTTCCATCTCAAGTTCATGAGTCTTGAGCATTCCATAAATTTCATCAAGAGTTGTTTCATCAAGACTGTAGTTGTCTCTTATTGTTGTTGCCTTCAAATCCCAACATTCAGGAAGAGCTAACAGGAATTTAAGGTCTGAATCTTCATGATCATACTCCTTATTAACCAGTGACAGATCATTCAAGAGTTTGACAAATCTATCATATAAATCAGTCAATGATTCATTAGCCTTTGAGTCAAAGTGTTCATACTCTTGAGTGAGTATTGTCTTCCTGTTCTTCTTAATTATATCAGTTCCCTGACACCTTGTTTCCAGAGCATCCCATATCTCCTTAGCAGTCTTGCAGCTAATTACCCTATTTGACATTACATTATCAATGGCACTATGCAGTAAGTGTCGTACCTTAGCATCCTTAACAATTGATGCGATATCTTCAGCAGTATAATCACTCTTTTCCTTTGGTACGGTCTTTGCTGCTTCACCTGCAACTGCAACAGCGAGCTTGGTTGGTTTGTGAGGCCCTTCCTTGATTCTATCAAGATATACAGGATCTGTAGCTTCCAGAAACATGGTCATCCTCACCTTCCAAATGGCATATTCAGATGGTCTCACTATGGGAACTCTGATGGTTTCATACCGACTTTGAATTTGTGTCTTTGGAGGTTCTTCAGTTTTGGTAGGCTTAGTTGGAGTTTATGTGTCAGACATGATTGTGTTTGGATCTTTAACTGTATGTGTGTTAACTGATAGGCTCTGATACCACTTGTTAGGTCACACACACTGTAGAGGGGGTGAATACAGTGTAAAATACAATCAAATCGAACTTTTAATATTTCAAGTAACAGAAAACAAACTTTATTGAAACAATAAACTCTGTTACAGTATGGAACTGTTACCTCTCAGTGATGAACAAATATCACGAGAGCTGCTAGGGTTACAATGAATAATCTTATCGAATATAACAACACTTATAGTGTAAACCCTATGTCTGTGTTTATATACTACA
Source organism: Apium graveolens (assembly GCF_009905375.1). NCBI lineage: Eukaryota > Viridiplantae > Streptophyta > Magnoliopsida > Apiales > Apiaceae > Apium > Apium graveolens. The sequence goes on along the minus strand of NC_133649.1, from coordinate 182,690,594 downwards.
CAGTTACAAGATAATCGCTAATTGATATGGAATATAATTCTGCTTCCTAAAATATATCAATCAGATATCTTTTCTGTTAAGTATTCTATTCTTCATAGAATTCCTTCTTCATGCATATCTCTTCTTATGTTTATCTCGACCTTCTTTCCTTTAATCAGCTAGTGTCCTTATCTGAACGTCCTTCAGCACTTAAGTTCTGATATCCATCTTCTGATGATTATCTCCTGATAATATAAGTACTGATATCCTTAAGTCCTGTTAAGTAAGATCTGAAAACTAAACATAAATCATATTAGTCATGACATTATCAAATATATCTAACAGTGCACTAAGGCACTTTCTCCCTCACACTCATTCATACTTCATTTTAGTGGTAAGGGAGTGTTGGTTGGTTCTGTTTCTGTGTTTGTCTTTACAGTCTGGGATAGAAGTTGTGGGTTTTCAACCTCATGACTATCAATTTAAGAAGGCCATTAGAGGATGAACATGTATCACAAAACATATGGCAATATAGAGATAAAATGCACTTATGATCTATAATGAATGAAAATCATGCATTTAATCTTTGAGATAAATGATGTACAATAGTGATTTCAAAAGATTTTAATGAAATAAGCAACCACCACTATAAAAAGAAGTTTGATTTTTCTCTTAAAACTGTTCGAGTGCACGAGTCTGTTTTTATGCCTAAAAGATAAATAAACATGTCTTTTAATATGAAAAAGACACAGACTCATGACCTAGCAGTATTAAGAAGAAAAAGAAAGATTTTGTCTTTCAATATGAATGAGTTTTTATAGAAGCATTGATCACTTAGGGTAAACTCTAAGCAATTCTCATTCATGTCAAAAGCTCCATAATCTATCTTTATAAAATTATTACCAACAACATTGTTTATTGATAAATAATCTTAATAAGAATGACTACGCTGCTAATTTTAAATTATAGTGAATCTTTCAGATATAGCAACTCATATAAATTTACTAGAACTTAAAATCTCACAATTATCTGCAATAAAATATTAACAATATATCATTGTCTGATACTTGTCAAGTACTTTAGATACCAATAATTATGTTGCATCCTACTTTAATATAATTTAAATCATGAAACTGATTTGACATGGAATTGCCTAACATCATAATTCAAATATATTATAATAAGATATTAATGAATTAAATACCAACTATCTATTAAATAGACATTAACATTCAATTTTATATATTATACAATTGTTAACCCCTAACAACTGTAATATCTCAAACAATGTTGGTTCGATAAATAAAGCAACATTTACCAACCTTGTCTTGTTTGCAATCTCAGAAAAATATTCTAAGTTCCATATACTTTGATCCATTGAGTATTGCATCCATTATCAAAGTGTTTAGGAATTTTCAAATAAGTATAAAAATTATTCTAAGTGGACACATATGGTTACTTTTACCATAGTTGTACTTAAGAAATATTTTTACACCTTTTGTATTAGTATAAGTGACTGAGGATGAGCATTGATTACTTAGAGGAATTATAGGTAATGTCACAAATATTAATACTTCATAATTAGTTCATAGTTAAACTCTTAACTAAGTATCATTAGCTGATATAAGTCAAGAATTAGCATACAACTAATCATGCTACAATCATGATTTTGATCTCAGTGAATTCTTGAGATGTAAACATTGCTAAATTCACTAAAACCAAAATCTCATAATTAATCTATAACACATAAGTAATAATCAATATACTAGATATCAACTGTTAACAGATTTAGTTATGATCAATCATGCTACTTATTTATTTTAAGTTAGTTTGAGTTATGGAGCAAATAAAATCATTGAATTGCTTCAATTTCCATAATCCAAACTACCCAAAATAAATATTTAATTAATAAATACTAAATATCTATGAGTTAGATACTAGCACTTAAATATTTATAATTATCCTTGAATAATCACCAAAATAATATATGAGTTATACACATGGCAATCACTTTCTGAATAATTAGTAATTTTTAGGAATACTTTCTAAGCATATAAAATATTGAGAGTTTTATACACATAACTTAGAAAATACTTCAACTTTCAATATTAGTGATTTTAGAAATAAGCATTGATTACTTAGAATACAAATCCTAAATCATATCACTAATACTAAAAGTATCATAATTATTCATACAAGATATAAATAATTATGTTGCATATTATTTTAATATAATTTAAATTATGAGACTGATATGGAATGAAATTGTCTACCATCATAATTTAAATCAATTAAACTAATATTCAAACTTAATGCTATAATACTTAACTACCACAAATGTATATGACATTGTAATCATGATAATCAAGATAGTAGCACTAAGTATGAGGTACTGGATTACTGATAAAATCACAAGTCCTTTAAATATTGAAAATTTAATACTTGTGAACTTATATTAAGAATTCCGTATAGATGGGATTTCCAACTAGTATGCAATGAATGAGATCCCACATTTACAAACCAGTCTTGAAAGATTAATTTTAACAAGTGATTTAATAAGTGTTTCTGCAAGTGACTCTTTGACTAAAAGACATGCTCACAAAATAAATGATACCTGGTGTCAAGGTGACTTGTCATAGAGTGTTCTACAGAGTTATTAGATTTGAGGTTGTTTCTTATCATAACAAGAAATAAATCTTCTTCCATGAAGTTGACAGCTTCCCGAGATGCTTCTCCTGTCACCTAAGTTGAGTCTTTCTGACAACCTGTGTAATCTATATCTATATGGCCAAACATGTTAAGTACAATATCTTTTAGGGTACTTTACTCCAAGAGTTGGTAGTCCCTTAAGATATCTAATCATCTTGTTGATAGCTATAAGATTGGATTCTCTAGGATCCACTCGGAACCTTGCACTTTGGCATCTTGAGAACATTTATCACTACACATATATAAATTATGTTTATGCCTAGTGATAAGAGAGTTATTAATATGATGACTTTACTAGTTCATATTTAACTGTAACTTCAGTTAGAGTTCCATACCATGTCCTTGACGATTGTTTGAGTAATATACTAGTTCATACCAACCTGAAGTGAACTTGTGAAGAAGAGATAGATAGAGTCTAATAGATCTGTAACTGCAAAGTCCATGAACTGTTGTGCATTGACTACTTCCTTTGACTCACCAACCAGAAGTGCACTTGTACACATCTACTAGAGTCCAATTCCAAGTTTGAATGTGCATCAGGTGCCTGATATGTCGTAATATCCTCAAGTCTCGTCACTGGTGATTTTTGTTAGATATTGCTTCCTGATAATAACCTAGCATCCAGTTTAACCTTGTCTTTCATAACAATGCCATTGTCATCCAGTTTGACTTCTGATTATCCTTATACCAGTTACAAGTTTGTCATTTGGTTTGGATACCAGCTTCCATACAATCAGCTTGCTGACTGATTGAGCTCATCTTGCTTTACAATCACTCAATCAATTCAGATCTATCAGTACTTCTGTAACTTTCTTAATTTCTTCTTCAGACAGAAAACTAGAGAACTAATTATTCATACTCAGTAGCTCTGCCAATCATTACTCCACCATCTAGATCACTTAAAAACTAGACGCTGGGAATAATATTGACATTAAACCCTTTATCTCAGCAGATATGTTCTTTAGTGTCCTATGATTTTCAATGTGGTGTTGTGTCTGACTAGTTGATCCTTCTTTTGCTCCCCCTAAGTTGTTGCTGAGATTTCCTGAAGATCCTTACCCTTGATGACTGGCTTCATTGAAATAAAGAGTTATGTTATACACTGTCATTCCACTGCTTGGATATGAATTATCAATACCATTAATTTCTTCTTTAACAGATTGGAGCATGGAGTTGTTGAACTGTGCACTTAGACTTTCAATCATCTTTCGTTGATCAACCACAAGTGCCCTGTAGATTGTAGACTCCACTGAGTAGCCATGGAAAATATCCTAACTAGTCTTAACTGCAAATGCCAAGAGCTTCAAACAACTGAAAACATTTCTTGTTTGCTTCTGTAGAACATTCTCTCCAAACCCTTTCAGGTTATTCAGTGTTACTTCTTTTTGGCCATTAACTCATTAGTGGTCTTCATGTATACATCCTGATCAAGTCCTGATCTTACTTGTAGCAAATTGTATTGACTGCTTCAGCCCTTTGATATTTAGAAAGTCTTGATTAGCTTGACATTGTCCTTGTTGCTTTAATCAAGTTCCGGTTCTTCCCTTGTACCACTCCATTATGACACAGAGCTCCCAGTGCTAAATATGTCTCAGAATATTCTTGATGTTATAGATTAATCAGAACTGCTTCTTGAATTCAGTCCCATTATCTGATCACAAGATCATTTCTTTTACAGTTACTTCTAGCTTGATCTTCTGATATGATCAATCACCATTTGTGATGTCTTGTCTTGAGAACGCACAAACAACAACTTTGTGTTAAAAGTATCCATCACTCATCACTAAGATATATATTTGCTTTGGTGTGATATTATCTTTGACTTCTCTTCCTGACATTCCTCACATTTAACATCTTTCTGAATTCCAGATGAGGCAGTCCTTTCACTAAACCCTTTTAAAAAGGAGTTCCTTGTGTTGATGTTCAAGGGTGAGAGCTTCCAATGCCGTGGCTAAATTTTTGACAGATGAAGTTTTATAGTAGAAACCATTTAACTTCACCTTTCCTTATATTCCAGTCTAGCCACGGGCATATCCTTTCTTTCCTCTTAATAAGAGCATGCTTCTCAACCTTCCTACTTCAGATGAGACACTGATCCTTCGTTGAATTGACATTAAGTTCTTTGATGCAAAACTGTCTGATAAGAGAATTTGTGCCTTGATTCTTCATCAAGAAATATACTTCAACTGTTATTAGTGACAGAAATTATTGAATCCATGATGACATCCCTTTTTTCTTCATAGCTTTGTCCCGTAATGAAAACCTTTGTTGTCATCTCCAAAGATTATTGACGAAATAGCTTTTGTTTATCACATTTGATTGTGAGGCTCTTTTTTTGATCATATGCCTTGAGTATGAATTACCAGGATTACATATGAATCAATTACCTGTTATGTCCTGCACTCATAAATGGAGTAACATTTCTTGGTACCCAACTTATCAGTTTGGGTCCAGGTGGATTAGAGATATTATTATAAACAGAGAATAACAACAGCTACAACCTTATCATGCTAATTCTCATCTTTGACTAACCATTTTCTCCATTATAATACCCTTGACAGATTTGTCTCTAGGCTAGGGGAAAAATGGTTCCACCCTTACATAAGGAGGACTAGCAGTTTTTGCCCTATTGTAATCCTAAACATGCTTTTTCTATAACTAATGCAAGTACTAAGAGATGCATTCATGGCATAAAACTATGCATGCATTGTATTAAGAATACATGGCATTCATTTAGAAATATTACACATAAGAATTAACCAAGATATGCATGATATGAAACAAACGGAATTAACAAATAAATCAATAATTTTATCTAGTCCAATCATGTTGAAGTATCTCATCTATTTGTCTCAATCCAAATATAAACTAATACATCTTAACAAACAATTCATATCAAATGAATAAATCTTATTATAATGGAAAACATATATCTCACTAAATCAATTAATCATGTTAAATAAATATTCAAACACATATTTAAGATCATTTAAAGTACCATGCACAAGTTAAATGTCAACCCTAGTTACTAGAAAAATGACCTAGTGAACTAGTTCAGCATTATCTATGTGTGATGCTATCATGCTTGTGCGAGTCTTAAACATTTAAAAACTAAGATCTTATCATGCATTGAATATCAAAAGCAAAATATTGTAGTGGTTCAAGAAATTGAAACCTGAAATATGTGAGTTAGACCATCTTCAGAGATTCTGATCCATCCCAACTCTTTCCCATGCACTATAAGTTTTGACTGGCTGCTTCCCTAAGAAAATATTCCACCTTTGTCACAGCTCTTCAACTGAATCCCTACTCATCCATGTTTGTCAAGCTTCTTGTTCTGTTGTAGCAAAACCCCTGATAGTTATATGTTGCATATATCTTGTCAGAAGTGTAACTATCAAATCTTGTTTATATCCCAATCTCAGTCTTGTAAGTAAAAGTCTCAGCTTCCAAATAGATAGGCTTGATCATTGGATATAGCTTATTCACTCCTTGTGAATCTAATGCGACTAAACTTCTCTGACATGTGAAACATTGCCCTGACATCCAGTCCCTCAAGTACGTCTACCTGACCCACCTCTGATTCAACTATCAGTAACTCTTACATTCTGTCTCGAGATTCCAACTTTACTGCATGTAACTGAGATGTTTGTATGTCCCCACTATTCTCTCTGTACTCCACAATTCCTGCCTTTTTGATCTCTGTGATTCCCAGATAAATGTAGTATTGGTACAAACCACTGTGTGACTGTATAATCTGGAATCATTAGAGTTGTCTTTAAAATCTTCGAGAGAAATGACACCCGTAGAAATTTCATTCCTTTCCTGCGTCTGAAAACTCAGTGGTATCCTATGGAGTAAGCCTTTGAGGAAGTTCCACAATTTTCATCTGTAGTTCTTGAAATCATTTTCATTAGAGTGAGAAAACCATTATCTCCAATTTTCGTGTTCGGGAATTTTTCGTCTGAATATCACATGATTTTCGTTTTCTTCAAAAGATTAAAATCATATTTAAAAGCCTGGAGGAATTTTTAGTCTACCAATACTTTGAGTACCCTTAATTTAATATTTAAGAAAAAATTAAATTTCCAAAATTTTTAAATTTCTTAGAAAATATATCAATCAAAATAAAAAATTAATTTTCAAGAATTTCGAATTTTCTTAAAAATTAAATAAAACATAAATTTTCAAGACTCATGCAGAGTGAATATGAAATGAGCATGATGTGAGAATTAAGTTACTTTCTTGGACTTCAAGTCATTCAAAGAAGTGATGGAATCTTCATCAGCTAAACCAACTATGTTAAAGATTTATTGAAGAAATTTAGAATGGTCGATTGTTCACCTACATCAACACCTATGTCTACAGATACTAAGTTGTATGAAGATAAGAAAGGAAAAAGTGTAAACATTTCAGGTTATAGAGGAATGATTGGATCTTTGTTGTATTTGACTGCAAGTAGACCAAACATTATATTTACTACATGTATGTGTGCAAGATTTCAAGCCAATCCAAAGGAATCACATTTGATGGAAGTGAAGAGAATTTTTAGATACTTAAAGGGAACACCAAACCTGGGATTGTGGTATCCTAAGGGAACTGGATTTGAAGCTCTTCGATACACAAATCTGATTTTGTTGGATGAAAGGTTGACAGGAAGAGCACTATTGGAAGCTGTCAATTTCTTGGATAGAGACTTGTATACTGGTATAGTAAGAAACAACAATATGTGTCAACTTCCACAGCTGACACTGAATACATAGCTGCTGGAAGTTGCTATGCTCAAGTGTTTTGGATTAGAAATCAGCTAATGGACTATGGCCTAGTGTTATAGAAAATTCCAATTATGTGTGACAATACTAGTGCTATATATATTGTTGATAATTCAGTAAATCATTCTAGAACAAGCACATTGATCTAAGGTACCATTTTATTAGTGGACATGTTGCAAATGGTACTATTGAGCTTATTTTTGTTTCAACAGAAAAACAATTAGCTGACATTTTCACTAAACCTTTGGATGAAGCAACTTTCACTAGACTTGTTGGTGAAATTGGAATGTTAAATTCTTCATCCTAAATGTAAGAATTCAGCTAATATGTTGCAACAGATTAATTTCTAGGAAATAAAAATTATTTTAATTTAATTAGAAATTAACTGGAATATGAGTTATAAATATTTCAGAAATCTCTGTATATTTATTTTTCAAAATTCAAAATTTAGCTTGGAATTTTTCAAATTCTAAGAAATCTGTTTACCTGTTAATATTACATTCTCAATATGTAAAGTTAGCATAAGGCATCAAAAGCAACAAAAGTATATAGAGAACTGAGTTTTCGATAAGTCTAATTGAGTTCTCGACAAGTCATTTTGGGACTTCTCGATAGAGTTCTCGGTAAGTCTTTTTCTAGACTTCTCAAAGGACTTCTCGATAAGCTTCATTATGACTTCTCGACAAGTCTTGTAGAGATATCGACAAGTCACTTTGAGACTTCTCGATAGAGTTCTCTACAAGTATAGTTCTTAGACTTCTCGATAACTGAGAACTGAAATAATTTATTTCAATCAATTATTTTAGTAAAATACTTTGATATAAAATCATTCTAATTCTATTTTGATCTATTCAAATAAAAATTGGAAAAATTAAGTGCATTCAAGACAAACTGAGTATTTATTTGACATCTCGATAAGTCAATATTTAGTTCTCGATAAGAGTCGGGATATTGACATATCGATATGTATCTATTGTCACATGTGACTTCTCCATAAGCAAATCTGTTAGGTCCCGAATTATCGTAGAAGGGGGGGTTGAATACGATAATCACTAAATTAAAAAAATTCTTTCGAATCTTTTACGGATATAAAATTTAGTGCTCGGTTAGTGGTTTCGTGTTCTTGAGGTGAATAGTGTTTGGAACAATAAAACAAGGAACACCAGATATTCGGGGAAGTATATATTCAAATATAAATCCGCGAGGGGAGTTGCTATACTCCAGTAAATAAATTAACCGGCTACAATCTAAGAACAACAAAGTTCCTACCTACTATAAAGATCAACAAATTAAATCCTATACACTGTTCTAGCTTTTGTTTGTCTAAGTATTTAATTACCGGGTACAATTATAATGCCCCTGTTAGGTCCCAATTTGTTTGTAGAAGGGGGGGTTGAATGCAAATAATACCGTTTAGTCGAATAAAATGCGGAATAAAATTGTGAAACAAAATTCAAGTTAAATAAAACTTTTATTAAACTTGAAAGGTGTTACAACTACGGTATCGGTTACAAGGGATTAATCTCAAATCAATTATTACAAATTTAGAATAAATTCGACATGAACTTTTTCTATTTTTGTAATTAAAAGATCAAATGCTAAAAGCGATTTGAGATTAAGTTCTAGGGATTTTAATCCGCTAGATTGATACACAAGAACAAGATAAGTATTTCTAGTTGATTGGATATAACTTTACAATCTAGAAATTGATCTTGAAGTTGCAGAATAGATGTAATATTTTTCTGCTTCTTTTTCTCTTTTGTTCTTCTGTATGTTCTGTTTTTGCTGAGTTTTTGGATGATCTTGTCTTCTGCTTCTTTTGTTTCTTTTTAAGTAAACAGCCGAATGCAAATGAACTGCAATGACAATCCTTTGAACCAGCATGACTTTCGGTATGACAATTGATTGTCATACCGATTGTTACATAAGTACAATTCAGATTGTCTTGCAAAGATTAATAACAGATTTTTAATCTAATAAAAATTCTAACAAGACAATTAAATGAATTAGCATGACTTTCGGTATGACTATTGATTGTCATACCGATTGTCATACTAATACAATCAGTTTGCTTTGTTTCAATTTAAATAGATTTTAAACCAATTAAAATTATGTAATTCCTTAATATTAATTCTAAATTAATTAATCAATTTAATTCAATTAATTAATAAATTAATCCTTGCAGATATAATTTATTTTCTTAATTAAATTATATGACTTAATTAATTAATGGAGAATTAATACTAACCCTGAGCAGCAACCATTCTTCTGACAATCTTCTGAAAGTCACTGAGACTTATGAATCAATTCCGTCACTTCAATGCTGACACTCGATGTACTGTCTGGTTCATGAGTGACTAACTTTCGTGACGTTTCTTCATGTCTTGACTTTGTTGTTCTGATTGAATCCTTGTAATAAATGATACCTTGACGAGATCTCTGTCACTTGATTAAATCCACGATCTTGATTTATATCACTGAGGCATGATCAAATTCTTGAACTTCTTCCAGTGAATCTTCAAGTCTGCAGATGAACAATGTTTCTTTATTCTTTGACAGATGTTACTTTGTGAGATCTCTCTGATGATTGATCCACTATTTACTTATTACATTCTTATTTGAGTTGAGTTAAATACTCGAATAAACGAGTAGGCTATGACATATGCCTTTCAATCTCCCCCTATTTGCTTGTTAGACAATAACAACAAATACCTAGAGGATAACTCAACTAACAAATAAGAAAAAGATATAAACAGTAATGTAAAGTAAATAGCAGAAAAGTTCTGGATTATATTTAATATTTTCCAGATTCCAAATGAAATTTACAAGTGAATACAAGATAGATGTTCCTCTAGCCTGAACATATAACTACATTAGTCTATCTTGATTCATAACGCTCTAATCATATTACATTGAGTTTTGAGCTAATTGACTTTAGTTGTCTTCTCTTCTGACTTCACCTTCTTCTAAATCTTGAAGCAATTCCTTGTCAAAGACACTATCTTTTTCTGAAGTGAAGCTTGCAGGTCTGACTGGTTGAACTCCAACTGACTTCAACTTATTCTTGAGTTGATTGTACCTTTTAACATTCTTTTCACAATAAGCTTGAATCAAGTCAGCAGCTTGAGTCTTCAACATGGATGAATATCCAGCAGTTCTCAAATGATGTTCCATCCAGACCAGATGCTTAGCTGAGTAGTCTTTAAGAGATTGTACATCTAGCTGACAGATTTGAAGACAATCAGACTTAAAGAATCTCACCTGATGAGGATTGTTGACCACTTGAGGACTAGCCCTGCTGGCAAACTCTTTAAGCCTTTCCCGAAGAACTTCATTCAATTCTGAGCTTCTTTTGACTTTGTTTAAAAGAACCCAAATCTCTGACAACGAACGATTCTCAAATAGATGAAGTGACACCTTGAATGATCCTTCACTCTGACAGTATACAAAAATGCTCATCTCATTTAGGGATCTATCAAAAGCAGCTGTGATCCTTGAGACTTCAGTCTTGATAGCATTCATGTACATGTCATTGTTAGGATTTGAGATTTCCAGCTTGTCAAGAAGATGTAAGAACTGCCTATCATTGTTAGTGCATAGCTGAGGCATATCGAGTACTCTCCTAGCTTCATCCCACTTTTCACCAATCTTTAGTCTGACATCTCTTCTCCTTTCTTGAGCTTTAATGTCATGAAGACGTTGCTTTTGAAGAGTTTCTGTTCTTTGTATGTCTTTTCTCCTGTCAATGATCTGTGAGACCTTCTTGAGTTCAGCTTCTTTTCTTTGCATCTCTGACTGCTCTTTCTGAAATTCTTTCTCAAACCTAGGATCCACTGTATCTTCTTCTTCCCAATCTTCAAAATCACTTTCTTCTTCAGCTTCAAATAACCCATCTTTATCTTCCTGAACTGGTTCAGTGGGAATGTCAAAAATATCGAAGTCATCCTGTTCTCCACTGTAGTAGGCATCATCAGCCTTTCCTTTATCTCCAGCAGAAGTATCTTTTTCTTTCCCTTTGGTACTACTCCCTTTCTTCTCCCCCTTAGTTGAGGGATCCTCTGCTGACTTTCCTTTGAAACCTCCACCACTTCCAGAGCCTGATCCTCCACCAGACGGTCCTTCAAAATAAGCTCTTTGTTCTTCATTAGGGCAATGAGAATTCTTGATCATGTAATATAAGTGCTTCATCCCTTCATTTAGATGTTCCATGCCCGTCTCTATCTTTAGAAATCTTGAGTTGTCCAGTGAATGATTCATCTCAACGAGGTCTTCAAGAGAAGTCATTCTTGTATGTAGGGAGCAGAAGTTGGATATGTCATCAGCTGATAAATTTGGAGTGTCCTGAATAGAATTGAGCTTTGGTATTACAGTAGTCTTTAAATCTGAGATGTCATTCCTTATGATTGCAAGCTGATTGTTGACAGAGGTGGAAGAAGAAGACTGTTCAACCACTTGTGCTTTAAATGCTTGAGCTTCAGCTTGACTTTTAGCAAGTTCTTCTTTCAGGGCAGCAATCTGAGCTAACAGGTTGACAGTATCAGTGTCTGTGTGTGCTCTCACCTGAAGTTCACTCGTTTTTGGTTCACTCATCTCACGTGCATGTGTTTCTCTCAATATGATTGCTCGTGAGGAGTCTTCCAGCTGCTGTTCTTGTGTACCTGCATTAAAAATCACCCTAGCCTCTTCAAGAGAGGTCAGTGGTGGTGCAATGGGAATTCGCGAGTCCCGATCCTCAGTCAATACTATCAAATCTTTTGGAATAGATGTCTGAATTGCTTCAGGGATAGATTGACCGAGTTGCCCTCCACTTTCTCCAGATAAATCTGCGAGTGGAGAATCCCATAAGGGAGCCAGAGGTGTTGGATCTGGGAGGGGAGAAAATGACTCTATTAAAGATGGCAGAGAGTCAGATTTTCCCTCTGAAGCATGTGACTGCTCTTCTGCCGTAACTATGGCAGGCACTGTAACCGACTCTACGTGCACTCCTCGCTGTGTGTCCTGAGTATGATCTGGGGAAGTGTATGGTTCCATTGTGAGTAATGGAATTGTGCTTGACTCAGTACAAGATGCCATGGCCCTATGGCGAATTTCAATAGATGCATCCTGTTGAGAGAATGCCTCTAGTAACTGTTCATTGGCCATTTCAAAGTCCATGTCCTGTTGGGAGGACAAGGATGGGCTTTCAGATGCCTCAGAATAGGTTTTTCTTTTCTTAGGAGGAGGCAGAGCTGAGGGTTCACTCATATTTGACAATGTACTACTTCCTAGTAATCTCCTGGGTAACATTTTAGACAGTGGGGGAGAGGTTGAGATAGAATGAGACTCTGTGTTTGGCTCTATGACCTGGGATTGAAGCTGTGGTTCTACAACTTCATGGTCAGCCCTATCAACCACTGAGGGTCTTACAACAGAAGTAGGAAGAGAGTGAGAGTGAGGAGTTACTACCTGTAATGGAAGAGCCTGGGTGGCTTGAACCACTGGAGGTTGAGGTTGCTGTTCATGGCCGGGAAGATTAAAAATAGGTAAGGGAATATAATTGGCCATGAAAGCAGATACAAGTACTGGAACTTGCATAAATTTGAAGGTTGTGTCTTGGCGAGTGTAAATCTTTTTGCTAACTGGTGGGGGTTCGGTTACAGCAGAGTTAGCAAAAAGTGCTTTGTGTTCAGGGGTGAGTAGATGATCTGCTATAAGGATAAGAAAACGAGCATAGTAACATGATACCCTACGATTTGTAGAATGATCACGTAAAGCAGAAGTTAGACGTCTCAAGAGAATGGGAAAAAGTAGTTTGCCAAAATTGATCCTTTGATTGAAAACAACCGCAAGACCAATATACTGCAGGGTGGAAGTAATGTTATGAAAATTAGATTTTGTGCAGTTGGCAAACACTTTGGAAAGTGTATCGAAGAATATATCCCATTCAGACACCAAATTTGATTTAGAAAGTTTGGTTAAATTGATCACCCCCTGATAGTGAATAGCATTGAAAAAATTTGTGATATCATTTTCAGAGGGTAAATTACAGAAATTGTCTAGTGGAAAATTTAACGCACGATTGACGACTGTTTCATCAACTACATACTGTGTGTTTGCGATGGTGAATGAAAAAGATTTTGAATCATCGGCCACAGTAGAAGTTGTGCAAATCAGTCTAAGTAGATCGATGTTTAAAATCACATTTGATTTAATAGCATAGCTAACAATCGAATGGTCATTTAAAAATCTAATCCATGGCTTAAATTTTTCAACATCACATTTTTCCGGATTAAAATAACCAACCTGATTATGCGCGACAATTTGGAAATTGAGAGCCATTTTATAAAATAATAATAAGACACAAGCTTTTCAGAATTTTAAGAATAATATTAAGAAAATTCGAATTAATTAAATTAATTTAATAATTCGAATTAAATTAATTATAATCGAAAAATTTAGACAGAAATGTATCTCGTTAAAATTCTTAACTCACAAACACAGTTTTGACAAACCAAAAGACACAAATCAGAAATTAAAATAAAAATAAAAGGTTCAAATTCAATAACACAACTGGAATTTGAAGGGGCAAACTGATTTTTATTTGATTTTGCATTTTTTATAATAATTTTTATTTAAGAAAAATTCAACAGCATCTCTTTATATATATACTTGTATGTATATATCACAAAGTGATGATTTTGTGTGCTGAGTAAAAACTCGAGCAAGGAAGAAGACAGATTGTTGGTTTGGTTCGAAGAGAGAGAAGAGAGAAAAATTAGGGAGAAAAACTGTTCAAAATTTTTGAAATGAACTGTTATGTTGAAATGGTTTAAAACAAAACAGCAAAAGCCTTTATATAACAGCTGGTATGACAATCCGGGATTGTCATACCGATTGTCATACCAGGCAAAAAGAAGGAAAAGAAATAACAGAATAAATATTAAAATTATAACTGGTATGACAATCTGATAGTCATACCGATTGTCATACCAGTATAATAATAAAATGAAAATAATTATCTACATGGTTTATAACTGGCAAGACAATCCAATAGTCATACCGATTGTCTTGCCAGTATAAAACTATACTGAAGAACATAATTAACATAATTTACACTGAAATGACTTTCAGCAAGACAATTTCAATTGTCTTGCCGATTGTCATACCAGCAATAAACACAGAATTAATAAGAAAATAAGTATATATATATATAAGTACTGAAATGATTTTCAGCAAGACAATTCAATTGTCTTGCCGATTGTCATTGCAGTAGAAAACAAAATAAAATAAAATAAATGGAACAGACTTCTATTTCAATACTGAAACTATATTACAAGATAGTAAAACTGAAATAAACACTTAAAATTTTTACAGAAACAAAGATAATATATCAGAATTTATTATTTTTATTCCAAAAATAGATTTCTATTGAATTTTAGCAAATAAAATTCATAGAAAAATATTTTTAGAGGAAATAAAATATTCTGAGATATTTTAAATTAACAAATAGGGAAAATAAAAATAGATAAGATAATATATATTACATAGAAATAAGCAAGAAATATGATAAAATGATAAAATAAATTTGCAGATGAATTTTTCATTTATGAAAAATTCATTTGTAAATTCATTCAAGAACAGATTCCAGATATTAACTAAATTAATCACTAAAACTATTCAACATGCCCAATTTACCAACTAATCCGGTAAATGTGGATTCGTCAAGTGGTTTAGTGAAAATATATGCTATTTGTTCTTCTGTTGGAACAAAAAATAGTTCAACAGTACCATTCATGACGTGCTCTCTAATAAAATGATACCTGATGTCAATGTGCTTTGTCCTCGAGTGCTGCACAGGGTTGTTGGTGATGGCTATTGCACTTGTGTTGTCACATAAAATAGGAATCTTGTTCAATACAGAGCCATAGACTCGTAGTTGGTTCCTAATCCACAAGATTTGAGCACAGCAGCTTCCAGCAGCAATATATTCAGCCTCGGCCGTTGAGTTGGAAACTGTTTGCTGTTTCTTGCTGTACCATGAGACTAGCCTGCTTCCTAGGAATTGACAACATCCTGAGGTGCTTTTCCTATCAACAACACTTCCTGCATAATCTGAATCTGTATATCCGACAAGGTTAAAACCAGATTCTTTAGGGTACCAAATACCTAGATTTGGTGTTCCCTTAAGATATCTTAAGATTCGTTTAACAGCAACGAGATGAATATCTCTAGGATCCGCTTGGAACCTTGCACATAAACATGTAGCATACATAATATCTGGTCTACTTGCAGTAAGATAGAGTAACGAGCCAATCATACCTCTGTAGCTTGTGACATCTACCTTAATGGAGTTTTCACATGGTCCAAGCTTGACAGCTGTAGTTGATGGAGTCCTTGCTGATGCAGAATCCTCTAGATTGTACTTTTTGAGGAGTTCCTTGAGATACTTGGATTGACAAATAAATGTTCCATCTAACCTTTGATTTACTTGTAATCCAAGAAAGAACTTCAGCTCTCCCATCATGCTCATTTCAAACTTGCTGTGCATTAACTTAGCAAATCTCTTACAGAGATTATCATTAGTAGACCCAAATATTATATCATCCACATAGACTTGGACTAATATAGTATCATTCTTATGTTTTTTAGAAAAGAGAGTTTTGTCTATGACACCTCTAATAAAGCTATTTTCAATAAGAAATTCAGAGAGAGTGTCATACCATTTTCTTGGAGACTGTTTTAGCCCATAGATAGCCTTGAAAAGAAAGAAGACAAAATCCATATGATCTGGATCTTCAAAACCAGGAGGTTGCTCTACATATACCTCTTCATCCAGCTTTCCATTCAGAAAGGCGCTCTTGACATCCATTTGATAAACTTTAAAGTTTGAAAATGCTGCGAATGCCAGAAATATCCTGATGGCCTCAAGTCTAGCCACTGGAGCATAGGTTTCATCATAATCAATACCTTCAGCTTGAGAATACCCTTTAGCTACCAGTCTTGCCTTGTTTCTTGTAACCACACCATCTTCATCTAGTTTATTCCTGAATACCCACCTAGTACCAACAGCTTTCTTGTGTACAGGCCTAGGTACCAGTTTCCAGACTTGTTGACTTTCAAACTGATTGAGTTCATCTTGCATAGCAATCACCCAATCTGGATCAGTCAGTGCTTCTTCAATTTTCTTAGGTTCCATCTCAGAAAGAAATCCTGAGAACAGACACTCATTTTGAGTAGCACGTCTAGTTCTGACTCCAACATCTGGATCACCAATAATCAACTCAAAAGGGTGAGCTTTATTCCAGACAGTCTGTCTTGGAAGATTTGATCTTGATGATTCGCCTTGAAATTCATTGTGATGTTGTGTCCTACTAGATGATCCTTCAGCATCTCCCCCTGAGTTGTTGCCATGTTGACTTGAAGATTCTCCGTCAGTAGCAGTGGTATCTCCATTGTTGCCAGAGTTTCCATCACTATTACCTTGAGTATCATCAGGATTAACAGGTTCTTCACCAGCAACAACCTCAGGTTCTTGACCATGTTCTGACTCTGAATCTGACGTATCATCAAACTTCAGTTTCTCAGAAGGATCTTCAGTTTGGATACTAGGGAGTTTAGTGTCATCAAATGTAACATTGACACTTTCAGTTACTTTGTGTTGATCAATGATATACACTCTATATGATCTTCTTCCATATCCAACAAAAATACCCTCATATGCCTTTGCCTCGAACTTACCACGACGATCATCTCCATCCTTGAGCACGAAGCATCTGGCACCAAATACATGAAAGTATTTGATAGAAGGTTTCTGTTCATTCAAAATCTCATAAGGAGTTTTCATGAAGTCTTTGTTGATTAGAGTTCGATTCTGAGTATAACATGCAGTATTGACAGCTTCAGCCCAAAAGTACATTGGAAGACCTGATTCATTTAACATCGTTCTTGCAGCTTCAATCAATGTACGATTCTTCCTTTCTACCACTCCATTTTGCTGAGGGGTTCTAGGAGCTGAAAATTGTCTGGTAATCCCTTTGTCTGTACAGAATCCATTGAGAAGTGCATTCTTGAATTCTGTTCCATTATCTGACCTTATTGCTCTAACAGGGACGTTAGAATCTAACTCAATCATCTTGATATGATCAATCACAACTTGTGGTGTTTCATCCTTAGAGTGAAGAAATAAAACCCACGTATACTTGGAATAGTCATCAACTATCACAAGACAGTAACACTTCTTTGACATAGAAAGGATATTAACTGGACCAAATAAATCCATGTGCAATAATTGCAGAACACCAGTTATGGAAGATGTGTCAGTGCCTTTGTGACTTGCTTTCTTTGACTTTCCTTTCTGGCAAGCCTCACATAGTCCTTCTGGAGAGAATTCCAGCTGAGGCAGACCTCTTACCAATTCTCTTTTGACAAGAGAATTCATTGTTTTGAAATTGAGATGGGAAAGTCTCTTGTGCCATAGCCAACTCTCATCTGACGATGCCTTTGCATAGAAACAATTGACTTCAAGATTGCTTCCAGAGTTCATGTCAGCTACGAACAGATTTCCTTTCCGGATTCCCATTAAGGAGGGTTTTTCACTTTTCTTGTGCAGAATCTGACACTTCAGCTTGTCGAATAAAACATTGTAGCCGTTGTCACAGAACTGACTAATGCTAAGCAGATTGTGTTCAAGTCCTTGCACAAGATATACATTTTCAATGATAACATTTCCAGCTTGCAAACAGCCATATCCCTCCGTTAAACCTTTGCTGTTATCTCCAAAGGTAACCACTGGGCCAGCTTTCTCAACCACATTTGATAGCAGGGCTCTATCTCCGGTCATATGTCTTGACGATCCGCTGTCAAGAATCCACACTACCGGTTGTACCTGTTTAATGCCCTGCAATACAAATGGATTAGAACTTCTTCGGAACCCAAGCTTGGCTGGGTCCGGCATACTTGTAAAATTGGCCTTTATCAGGCAAAACAACATTCTTAATTTCACTATTCTTAACATTCTCAATGACTGAACATTTGACCTTTAAAACAGCCTTATCAAATTTATGTTTAGGCTTAGGCACAAATGTCTCATTTCTAGCTTTAGGAGGACTAGCAGTCTTAGACCTATCATGCTTTCTATTATTCACATGCTGACGAGGAGTAGTCTTATCATTAGAAACATGCTTACCATTAAAATAAGCAAACAACATATTAAAAGCACAAGACATACAATCAGGAACACCACATGCTTTATGAGAAGGATTAACAATAGGCAACTTATGCATGGTAGACATGGCATTTGTGTTATCCAACTCATGTGTGTCTGAGTTAGTCTCAGTTGCTTTCACAACCTTGACTGGAACTTTTGACACACTTGTCTTGGAGACAGCTTTCCCATTAGCATTATCTTCAGCACGGATTTCTTCTTGAATAATAAAAGAGGTCTCATCAAATGGTTCAGCAATTGATTCCTTATAGAGGGGTTCATCAACACCCTTAAGCACATGTGGTACTTCCCTACCTTTAGCACATACATGAGGAGGGGAGTTTATGCCTAATTTTCCAATAGCAGCATTGTAATCATAACCTATTCCGTGTGTTTGATTAACAGCTTGCTTATTGTAAAACTCTTTGGACTTCGAACAAGAATTAAAGTAGGCTTTAACCTTAGCCTCAAGACCGGTGATCTTGCCTTTGAGAATAGTTTCGAGTTGTCTATAACAGTCAACTCTATTCTCTAGAAAAGATACTTGATCTTTAAGTTTATCTTGATTAATGTGCACAAGTCTTAATTCATTGACCTCTTTCTCAAGGTCTTTGATTTGTTGATTTAACAATTCATTATCACGACGAGCACAATCTAAGTTACCTCTTAGATGATAAACCATTTCAGCATCAGAAAGTTTTACCTCTTTTCTTGACGATGAGGTGCTTGCATCACTAGCCATGAGAGCAAGATTCCCAACTTCTTCATCTTCACTATCAGTATCATCCCAGCTTCTTCCCTTTGCCAGGTACGCCCTTTCAGATTTACTCTTCTGATTAGAATCGTAAGAGTTCTTCCTTGCTTGTTTTGGCTTCCTGCATTCTGTGGCAAAGTGTCCCAACTCATTACAGTTGAAGCATCGAATGGTGCTTCGATCAACCATCCCTGTTTTATACCCACCACTGCTGGTGTTAGAGGATGAAGATCCACCTTTCTGGAATCTGTTGTAGTTGGACTTGTACTTGAACTTGGGATTCCTTTTGAATCTGACATTTGAGAATCTCTTGACAATCAGGGCCATTGACTCATCCTCCAATTGCTCCAGTTCTTCCAAGGAATAATAATCATCTCCTGATTGATTTGTAGTAGGAGAATCAAATTCTGCTACTATCACATTATCTTCAACCTTGGAAGACTGTACCATTCTATCTGACTGTTGAGATTGTTGTTGATATAGTGGTTGTTGTTGCTGTTCATCAGCTACTAGAGCAGTAGACGTGCTGACCACTCTTCCTTTCCCGTAAACTTCCTTCTGCTGAATCTGCTCCAACTCATAAGTCTTTAACACACCATAGAGCCTTTCAAAAGAAATCTCACTCAGATCTCTTGCTTCTCTTATGGCAGTGATTCTATGTTCGAGATGAGTTGGCAGTGTCAAAAGGAACTTTTTGTTGACCTCCCTGATGGAATAGTATTTACCATTAATGTTCAGGCTGTTGATCAATGCATTGTACCTCTCAAACACTTCAGTGATTCCTTCTCCTGGATTGGATTTAAAGTATTCATACTCAGAGGTTAGGATTTCTAGTTTGTTCTCCCTAACTTCCTCTGTGCCTTCATTAATAATCTCAATAGTTTCCCAGATATGTTTGGAATCTTTACAATTCATCACATGTCTATTCATTAGGGGATTAAGGGAATCTACTATGATTAATTGAAGGCTAGCATCCAGGGAAGCTTCTTCTATTTCAGCAGGATAGAAGTCCTCAGGATCCTTCACATAAGTTCTCGCTTTGGTGATCACCACATCATTTTCTATTACCTCTGGTTCAATAACCATAGGTATTTTTGGACCCTTCTTCAACACTTGCAAATATTTGGGATTAGCAACCTGTAAAAACAGTAGCATCTTCTTCTTCCACATAACATAATTTTCTTTATCGAAAAGTGGAATTTTAACGGTTCCAACTTTTTGTGTAGTCATTATGAATTTTTTGAGTGAATAAAAAATTCAAGAAGTGAAAGAAACACAAAAGTCTAGGATCTAGATTTGTACGTTAATCAGAAGGCTCTGATACCAATTGTTAGGTCCCAATTTGTTTGTAGAAGGGGGGGTTGAATGCAAACAATACCGTTTAGTCGAATAAAATGCGGAATAAAATTGTGAAACAAAATTCAAGTTAAATAAAACTTTTATTAAACTTGAAAGGTGTTACAACTACGGTATCGGTTACAAGGGATTAATCTCAAATCAATTATTACAAATTTAGAATAAATTCGACATGAACTTTTTCTATTTTTGTAATTAAAAGATCAAATGCTAAAAGCGATTTGAGATTAAGTTCTAGGGATTTTAATCCGCTAGATTGATACACAAGAACAAGATAAGTATTTCTAGTTGATTGGATATAACTTTACAATCTAGAAATTGATCTTGAAGTTGCAGAATAGATGTAATATTTTTCTGCTTCTTTTTCTCTTTTGTTCTTCTGTATGTTCTGTTTTTGCTGAGTTTTTGGATGATCTTGTCTTCTGCTTCTTTTGTTTCTTTTTAAGTAAACAGCTGAATGCAAATGAACTGCAATGACAATCCTTTGAACCAGCATGACTTTCGGTATGACAATTGATTGTCATACCGATTGTTACATAAGTACAATTCAGATTGTCTTGCAAAGATTAATAACAGATTTTTAATCTAATAAAAATTCTAACAAGACAATTAAATGAATTAGCATGACTTTCGGTATGACTATTGATTGTCATACCGATTGTCATACTAATACAATCAGTTTGCTTTGTTTCAATTTAAATAGATTTTAAACCAATTAAAATTATGTAATTCCTTAATATTAATTCTAAATTAATTAATCAATTTAATTCAATTAATTAATAAATTAATCCTTGCAGATATAATTTATTTTCTTAATTAAATTATATGACTTAATTAATTAATGGAGAATTAATACTAACCCTGAGCAGCAACCATTCTTCTGACAATCTTCTGAAAGTCACTGAGACTTATGAATCAATTCCGTCACTTCAATGCTGACACTCGATGTACTGTCTGGTTCATGAGTGACTAACTTTCGTGACGTTTCTTCATGTCTTGACTTTGTTGTTCTGATTGAATCCTTGTAATAAATGATACCTTGACGAGATCTCTGTCACTTGATTAAATCCACGATCTTGATTTATATCACTGAGGCATGATCAAATTCTTGAACTTCTTCCAGTGAATCTTCAAGTCTGCAGATGAACAATGTTTCTTTATTCTTTGACAGATGTTACTTTGTGAGATCTCTCTGATGATTGATCCACTATTTACTTATTACATTCTTATTTGAGTTGAGTTAAATACTCGAATAAACGAGTAGGCTATGACATATGCCTTTCAGCCCCTATGAATATACAAGAGTTAAACCGGGCATTATAACGTTACTCCGGTGAGAAGTTAAATGGATATTCAAAGTGCTTGAGCTTCTCTGAAAATCTTTGCTTCTATTTTCACCAGCTCTCTTGGGAGAGAAGATGAAAAGAACTACTCAATCTCAATTATTGAATGCTTCTGATGTTATAGTGTAGTCTTTATATTCAATTAAAATGTGTGGTCGAAATTGAACCACACAAATCAATTGAATGTATCAACAAAGATGTGGATGAGGATTAACTTGCGACCAGGAATATTTCTGTAACTTGTGACCACTTTTCTTTTTATTAACTTGCGACCATTTGTTTCATGGAGAGGCTAACTGGCGACCTTCACAAGTACAATTACTTGTACTTGATTTTCTTTTGGTTGGAAAACCAACTTGCGACCAACAAAACAAAACAACACATGTTTCTTTATTTTGTTTTTTGATTTCCTTTTTTAGTTTTTTCTTTTTCTTTTCTTTTCTTTTCTTTTTTCTTTTTTTTTTCTTTTCATTTTCCTTTTTTTGTTTTTGTTTTTCTTTTCTTTTAATTTAATTTTTCTATTTATTTAAGTTTAAATTGTAACTAAATTAATTTAACAATTAAATTTTGAGCTTCGCCAATCCCTCGAGCAGTTTAGCTGTATACCCTACGCACTTCTTCTCGTACTTTAACGGATAAACGTTCAATCCAAGTACGTTCCTAAACTTAACAATTCTTCTAAAAATAATACCCAGATTCCTTTCACGAGCTGTTGACGCCTAGTGCAACTGGTCTGGTTCACAGACGACTAACCCCGATTCAGGTCTTCGTATTATAGCCTTGATTATATTGTTAATCTTGCAACAACTTTATCACTTCGAACACTGACTGTCAATAAACAAATGCACTTTCACTGGAATCCCTTCTGGTACTTTAGACAACATCTTCATTGCTACTACAATCTTGAATACTTCATTCACTGTTCTTCACCAACGCTTGAACATATAAATGAATGCATGTCACTGAGTATAACTTCAAGACTGCAGCTATCTTATTTAACCTCTGTCTATACCATGTCTTCAATTCTTCAGATTCCTATGCTTCGAACACTGTCTATCTTCAAATAATGCCAATACACTGAAATCTTCATATGACACTTATACACTGAATCTTCATCATTTCTGAAACCCTGAAAGTCTTTAACCTTTATTCTTCACTAAGGATTGATCATATTAATGAACTTTTTTCAATGACCTGTAAATAGACTTCAAGCCTTCTTTTAATCTTGTGATTCTTTGTATTTTCCTTTTCTTCATTTCTTCTGATTTCTTGTGTAGACGTAGTATTATTAACCTGTCTATTCTAGTATTTTTCTCGTGTTGAGTTATCACGTAACTGTTCATACAGGTATGCAGTCTCACCAACAATATCCCAACCATTTATTTTTACTTCTCGACAAGTCACTTACCTTTTTCTATAAAAACCCAGACATCTCGACATAACCCCTATTTACGCTTTTGAGATCTCAAGTGACCTAATTTTTCAACATCCTAATCGTTCTCTCTCATTTTGAACTCTTTCTTCTTCAAATCTCTTACCCACTCTAATTCAAATACTTGAAATGGCATCAAACACTGTTAGCGCTTTTATCCCAAAGGAGGGCACCAACTACCTTGCATTCACATATGCTAACCAGGCTCCTGATAGCTTCAAGAGCTTTGTTAAGTTTCAATCTGAGACATTCATTGCTGGTGCTCTAACTGCAAATCTAATTCTGTATCTGGATGTTCTTAATGACTTCTGGAACTCGGTTGTGATCAGGATAGTTGTGTATGAGAACTAAGTTGTATCCATGGTGGTTAACTACTCTATTCTAGGCCAACATGTGGAATTTACTGAGAATAATGTCAACCTGGATTTGGGCATTCCTAGTGACAACATGGTGGAAGTCCCAACTCAAGAAGAGCTAGCTGAGTTCATGGATTTTATCAACTACGGTGAAAAGATAAACCTGGCTAGCTTGAACGAGAAGCATCTGAGGAGGGAATGGTCATTCCCGTTTCACTCAATTGTGAGGGCTTTCACCTACAGGAAGACATGGTATGACAACATCTCAAGTGTGATCCAGAAGATGGTGTTCTTCATGGCTCACAACAGACTCATACATGTGGGGCTCTTCATTCTGCAGGAACTCAGCACAAGTCTCACAATGCATTTGGCCATAAGAGGTAAGGAAATTTTCTTTCCAAGATTTATAATATCAAACTTAAATCATAAAGTTCAAGAAATTTATTTACATAATGGTATAGATAGAACAAAAATAGGAAATTGTAAACAGGTGTCTAAAATTCTATTTGGCTCTCTTATTACAAAAAATAAGGTACCTATAAGTATTGTAATCACTCCATTTATATTGGAGAGATTTAGGACTTACACTTACCTTATGCCTAGCATAAGGTCTAATTTCCAAATTAGTACAGTAATGGCTCATGTCCCTGTGGAAGAACAAACACAGGAACATCAACAGGGGCCTTTCCAAACTGAGACCCTTCCTTATTTACCATTAGAAGCTAGGAAACCAACCACTTTATCCTCTCAAAAGGGTGAAGTGAGTAAAACGAAGAGCAAGCAGGCACCCTTGACTATTATCAATGAGAGTGGTGAGGATCAAATGCAAATAGAGTCTGGCCTGGTCAAGAAACCAAAGAAGGTAAAGAAATCTAAGTTGACCACTCAACTCGCTACCTCTGTATCTTCCCAAAAGGATGCAGTTGTAAAAGAGGGACTAAAACAGACTCTAGAGGCATCCTCTCAATAGTGTGTCTCTATTGAACAAAGCACTCTCCCTAGTGCATCTTGTAAAGAGTCTATACCACAACTTGGACACATTCAAGTTTATGAAAGAAGGAATAAGGATGGCACACACAATGAGAGCACATCATTTGAAGCTCCTTCATCCATTTAGGGGGAGCTGCCAACACTCAATTCTCAAATCACTAATCTTATCTCCCAAATTTCTTCTTCATATAATGAGACACTTGAACCCACATCTCAAATGTCACCAAAATCAAGTGACACAGTTCAAGAAACTGTGCTCACCACCCAGGAACCACATTCAGTTGGTGAGAGGCTACAAGCTGGTGTAGACCTTGATGACACCAACAAAAACACAGGGGTTTCATTAATTTTTACTGAAGAGTCTGTTGTAGTACCAAATGCACCTTCGTGTGCAAATCAATCTTCACATATTGAAAGGTTTGAGGGTAGTACTCTTGAGGGGGATCTATCTAAATCCTCTCCAATTCAATTGGAGGTTCCTCATGTAGGAATAATTTCCCTCAAAACCCTGGCTGAAATTGCTTTAGCAATTGAAGCTAGGAGTCCAATTGTCAATGATCGAATCATTGGGGAGACAAGTCAAGCACATTCAGGTGCCAATTCTTTGCAAGAAGAACAAGGGTTTGAGGCCATGGTACATGACAGTAACCTGGTCAAATCCCCTCCAATTCAAATGGAGGTTCCCATTCCTGGTGAATAACCTACTGTCACAACCACAGTTTCTACTGTGATTTCAACTGTGATTCCAATCACAGGGTTACCTACCTCTTCACAACCCTCCACCTCCAACCAAACAGATATACCATCCACCTCCAACCCTACATAACAACCCTCACACCTCATTTTATAGTGGATACGGGATGCTCAGACTCAGCCAATAACCATGAACGATCTTCTAGTGGACCAACTCTCAGGCGTTGCCAAATTACCCAACAATTGCTCACAACTGATATGTCCAATCAGGATTATCAGGCTATCTTGCTTTTATACAAAATAGATGTTGAAGAACAACAACAAAAGATTATCAATAAAGCTGACCAGGATGATAATGTGGATGTTTGGCTAGACAAAGATTTATGCTTGGAAATGGATGAGGTTTTGGCTAGGTTTTGAAAAGAATATGTCACTATCCTAGAAAGCAATTCCAAGACTCTCAGTCCACAAGGCTCAACTTAAAGATTTTCACCTTATTGTTAAAGCACTCCAACAGACTCTGAATATTCATCAAGATAGAATTGGGAGACTGGTGAAAGATAAACTAGATGACCTTTTGCTAATTTAGGTGGAAATCAAGAACAAATTCACCAAATTTGCTGAGTAAATGGCCAGGTTTGATGTCACTAGTATAGAGCAGAGCATCAAGAATCTAAAGCAATCATTTCTGGCTCTGCATAAAGTTATCCAGAATCACATCACAAGTAACAGTGACATAAGGGTCAAACTAGATCAACTACATTAAGCTAGGTATGAACTTGCAACTCTTTTGATGGAGGGAATCAAGAAGTTTCTTCAAGCCACATTTCGTACTTCTGTGTCAACAAGCTTACAAAAACCAATCTCCATATCCAAAAATCTTCAGATACAGTCTCTTCAACAGCAAGTCTCCAATCTACAAGCTTCTAATGACTCACTCACAGCTCATGTCACAGCGCTCACTACTCTAGTGCAGAGTCAAAAAAAATGACATCAGGACCCTAGTAGACTCTCACAAACATCTCCAAACGCAGAATTCTATCTAATTGGGAGCTATTATAGGCGCCTTGAATGTTCCATTACCTGCTCTACCTGAAACTGTGAGGCCAAAAATTCCAACTCTACTACTCCTGCCTGCTACCAAGACTAAGGGGATATAGAAGCTAGAATTTAACAATCTAAAGAATCTGGTAAATCAAAGAAAGCTGGGAAATCTACTACTCACTCTGACTAAAGCTCTACACAAGTAAAAATCTCACAAGATGTTGGAAAAAACAGACTCCGAAAAGCTGTAAAAGGGACATGTCAAGACAAAGAGTTCAATGAACTATTAACAGTTCTAAGAGTATCTCTTCACAACAACTACATCACCTACAAGAGAGCTTTGGCCAATAATATCAATTTTCTAAGAGTGTTGATAGTGAAGCTTGGAAATATTTTGGAGAAGAGGATAGTGGCCAATGTCAATGACCGTGGTTTGGATAGGTGTCTACAGGTATCTCTCACAAATCTTCAAACTATGAGAGCATCTGAGCTGGATGTAATAATTGATAGACTTAATCCAGTCATTCCAGAGGACACTCATGAAAGAGATGTGTCCTAAGTCCAATCATGTATGATGATTTAAGAATAACTATTATGTAATCTATTTTGATTTCATTGATATTAATAAAAGACTTGTTTTGGTTTTATTGCGGGCTTTATCTATTTAAGTGTTTAAATAAGATATACCATAGTTTAGAGTAAAGCTTTTTATGGATTATGATGAGATCATAATAATGAGACCTAAAAGATGATAACTCTGAACTTAAATATTTCCTGGTCGTAGGATTACTAACTGGTAATTAGTAATCCGCAAATATCGGTACATACTATACTTACTTCATTATGAAGGATGTCTGTTCTCATAGACATTTGTGTGGTGACACTATAGCTAGTATGTAGGTGCTTATTATAGAATAAGTTCACTGAACATGACTCACACAGCTGAACAACTGATGGAGTTCACTCACGTGTCAGCAGTTGTTCACATAGTGATAGTTGTACAAGTATCCTTAGACTTGAGGTCATCATAGTCGTCTTGTGTACACTGAACTATGCTTTGGTTTAATTCTTAGTCTCCAGGGACAATTATAAGGGCTCTATTGGGTATAGGAATTTGTACACGAAGATAGTGTATGATCAATAAAGGATCTACCCCTTTCAGTGAATGAAGAGAATCCACTTATGCTAGTTCAGGAATCTCTGGCCAGAGTGAATAAAATTAGAAAGGAATTTCTAATTTACATTAAATAGAACTAAGCATAGTGAATGGGAAAGCAAATGATTAAATAAGATAGGCTTGACACAAGTTCCATGCCTTGTATTTAATCGTGACATTGCAGGGTAGAAGGAATTGATTGTACGGTAACTATTCACTGAATGGGTTCTTGGTATTCTAAAGTAGTGAATTCGTATTATCTGGATAATCGCGATATGCTGAGAAGTATCCCTCACGATGTAGAATAAATATGATTAATTAATTAATCATATTTAATGAATTAGAGAATTTATATAAATAATGAATTAATAGTTTTATTATTATTTATTTCTACTACTGGCTTAATATTGAACCTACAGGGTCACACCGTAAAAGAGAATGATTTAATGGTGGAGGAATTAATTAATAATGGCTGGTAATTATTTATTTGTGAAATAAATAATTAATTAGTAAATTTAATAATTGATTAAATGAGATTTAATTAATTATAAATTAATTAAGAAAAGCTCTTAATATTATTAATTAAGAATTTAATTTTGGAAATTAAATCAAGTGAGAGAATTATTTCTAAAGTGTTTAGAAAAAGGATTAATAATTAAAAGGTGTTTTAATTATTAGTTAATTAGTTAATAAAAATAAAGGGTTAATAATAATAATATTTTATGGGAAAATTTTCAGCTGAAAATTTTGCCTATAAATATAATATTATAAACCCTTATTTTGCCTCAACCTAAAAAGTTAAGAAAACCCTAATTCTCCCACCCCTTCCTCCTCCATCACATTGATCTCTTGGTGGATACCGGTGGAGTGCTTCACACTTGAGGAGCAACTGCTAGGGATCTCCGCACGTCATTCTTGGATCGCTTTTAAAGGTTAAAAACGATCCCTTATAATTTAATCACGATTTGTATGCCTTTATTTGGATTTTATATCAAGAAAATTGTTTTACCATGCTTCCGTGATGTATAAAATCCTACAATGGTATCAGAGCTTAGGTTGTATGCATATAGATCTATGATAAAAATATCAGAATTTTATGATCTTGTATGAATTTATTATGATTTTTGTAAGTTATATCATGGATTAATTATGATTAATTAGAAATTATTTCTCAAAATTGTTTGGGCTATAGATCTGGGTTCTACAAGTGTTGTAGATTGTCTGGATATTTTTTTCATAATTTTCTGATGAGTGGATTAATTATTATAATTTTTTGAAGTTGTTTTAATTTAAATTCGTAATTAAATATACATATATATGTAATCTGTAAGTATATATGTATATTAGTTTTCTGCTGTATTAAAGAATTAGTAAAGCTGACAGTACTGATGTTCATGGTGGGCGGCACGGTTTTCTGTTCAAGTCAAGGCGGAGGTTGTTCTGACAGGAGCAGGAACGCGGGGAAAAGGGTGTCGCGCATTTCGGGAATGCGTTACACCCTGTGGCGCATTCACGGAATGCGTTACACCTTTTAATGGCTTAAAAGGGTTGTAATGCATTACCGGAATGCGTTACAGGGCTTGTAACGCGTTCCTCAAATGCGTTACAGCCCATCTGTTTTTTTTTAATTTGATTTTTTGGAGTTTCGTAACTTAGTTTTGGGCGTGCAATATATCGTTGGATTTGTTTTTCCGAGAAAGATCTAATGGAGTGGTCAAATATTTTTTATATAAAATTTTTGAACTGTTTATATTCTCGAAAGTGTTTTAAAGCATGTTTTAATAGTTTTAATTACCTTTTAAATGCTTCATGTGGTACATAGAGATGTGTAATGCTTAGAGTAATATGCTACATGATTTAACATGCGTGCCTTTACATTTATTTATTTTTATATATGAGATATATGCCTATGTTTACCATGCGATGATAGATTTAGGTGAACTTAAATCAATATAAGGCGTACTCTAGAAAATCTAGAATAGGAATCGTTTCTTGCCTTAATATAAATATTATGAATACAATCATGAGATTCTTGTGTTTATGAAACACGTAATTGAAAATGAATTTTCAATATTGAGAGAAAGGATGATTCTGTCAACAACAGATTTCTATCTGTAAAAAAGGGGTATTAAGTGACGCCTCTTGACAATGCTCCCCCCGATCTAGGAATCATCTGATTATCGATTATTGATGTGAAATATTTAATTTAAAAGGAAGAATCTCTTTATAATATGATTATGATTGTAACGTAATATAATCCCTCTAAAATTAAATAATATCAGGTAGTAATTGGCCATGACACAACGGGCTTGTGTCGGTCATAGCCTTCCAACATGGTAGAAAGTGATTCTTATTTTTAAATCATTGTCGTTTCATGCTACTGCCGAGGACTTTGATTTCAAAATACGAAATACTTGTCTATTACATAGAGATGTGCACATTGAATTAGAATCTAAAGGTCGTTACGTGCTATAGCCGTGGGCCGTTGGAGACTGATTCAATTATACGAAATGTTGAGTTAGACTTGACTTAGAATATTGAGTTTGTCGTGCTACACCCGTGACTCAATTATTCAAGAGGCTAAAGTCTATTAGGGAATAACATAAGATATAATTGACAAGAGTTGTCTGCCTATTGAACATCACATGACGTTTCGTGCTACAGCCGAGGTTGTGTGATGGAATGTAGGATCCCTATTCCCACTAGCATTATGAATGCTTAATTTTCACTTAGGGGTTGTATAAATTAGATAAACTAGTGGGAGCCACTTATGAATAAAGACCCGATTCATATAGTGTTTTGAAATGAAATTGAATATTTTCTAAGTGTTGTTATGTGTTCATCATTTACAGATTTACTATATATGTTATGTCTTCTGCACTATCACTCTGGGGTATACTAGATGCTCACAAGTTGACTGGTCCTAATTTTGCTGACTGGCTTCGAAACTTGAGAATTGTTCTCAGGGTTGAGAAGCTGGAATATGTGCTTGACCCACCTAAGCCTACTGAACCTGCTAGCGATGCATATAATAATGAACATGTTGTGTATCGTAAGTGGATAGATGATGCAAATGTTGCTCAATGCATCATGCTAGCTTCCATGAACATTGAGCTAAGAAGCAGCATGAGCATATGGATGCTCATACTATCCTTATGCATCTACAAGAGTTGTATGATGTGGCAGGGATGATAGCTCGATATGAGATATCAAAGGAGTTGTTCGGTTGTAGGATGTCTGAGGGATCATTTGTGAATGACCATGTACTTAAGATGATCAATTTGATTGAACGTCTTGGATAACTTGGTTTTACCATGGATGGGGAGCTGAGCCAAGACTTGGTCTTGCAATCACTTCCGAGTTCGTTCTCGCAGTTTATTGTGAACTTTCACATGAATAAGCTGGATGTCAGCCTGCCTGAACTCCACAACATGTTGAAGACTGCGGAATCAAATTTTCCCCCTAAGAAGAGTTCTGTTCTTCTAATTGGTGAAAGTTCCAATCCAAAGAAAAGGAAGAAGAACCCTTCCAAGAAGAAGAAAGTAGGTGAGAAAAAGCCGGTTCCACCAAAAGTTGAAGACCCCAAGAGCAAAGCTGTTTGCTTTCACTGTAACAAGGTGGGCCACTGAAAGAGGAACTGCAAGGTTTACCTTGTAGAATTGAAGAAGAAGAAGGGTAGTGAGACTACCGCTTCTGATTCAGGTATGTTCATGATCGAAGTTAATATGTCACTAAGTCAAATTTCTACTTGGGTATTGAAAGGAATATGTCCTAAGTCCAATCATGTATGAGGATTTAGGAATAACTTTTATGTAATCTGTTTTGATTTCATTGATATTAATAAAAGACTTGTTTTGTTTTTATTACGGGCTTTATCTATTTAAGTGTTTAAATAAGATATACCATAGTTTAGAGTAAAGCTTTTTATGGATTATGATGAGATCATAATAGTGAGACCTAAAAAGATGATAACTCTAAACTTAAATAGTTCCTGGTCATAGGATTACTAACTGGTAATTAATAATCCACAAAGATCGGTACATACTATGTTTGCTTCATTATGAAGGATGTCTGTTCTCATAGACATTTGTGTGGTGACACTATAGCTAGTATGTAGGTGCTTATTATAGAATAAGTTCACTGAACATGACTCGCATAGCTGAACAACTGATGGAGTTCACTCACGTGTCAGCAGTTGTTCACCTAGTGATAGTTGTACAAGTATCCTTAGACTTGAGGTCATCATAGTCATCTTGTGTACACTGAACTATGCTTTGGTTTAGTTCTTAGTCTCCAGGGACAATTATTAGGGCTCTTCTGGGTATAGGAATTTGTACATGAAGATAGTGTATGATCAATAAAGGATCTACCCCTTCCAGTGAAGGAAGCGAATGTTCAAGGCTGATCCACTTATGCTAGTTCAGGAATCTCTGGCCAGAGTAAATGAAATTAGAAAGGAGTTTCTAATTTGCATAGAACTACGCATAGTAAATGGTAAGCAAGTGATTGAATTAGATAGGCTTGACACGAGATCCATGCCTTGTATTTAATCGGGACATTGTAGGGTAGAAGGAGTTTATTGTACGGTAACTATTCACTGACAGGTTCTTGGTATTCTAAGCAGTGAATTCATATTATCCGGATAGTCGCAATATGTTGAGAAGCATCACTCACGATGTAGAATAAATGTGATTAATTAATTAATCATATTTAATAATTTAGAGAATTTATATAAATAATGATAAAATAGTTTTATTATTATTTATTTCTACTACCGGCTTAATATTGAACCTACAGGGTCACACCATAAAAAGAGAATGATTTAATGGTGGAGGAATTAATTAATAATGGCTAAATAATTATTTATTTGTGAAATAAATAATTAATTGGCAAATTTAATAATTGATTAAATGAGATTTAATTGATTATAAATTAATTAAGAAAAGTTCTTAATATTATTAATTAAGGATTTAATTTTTGGAAATTAAATCAAGAGAGAGAATTATTTCTAAAGTGTTTAGAAAAAGGATTAATAATTAAAAGGTGTTTTAATTATTAATGAGAATAATAAATGGGATAATAATAATAATATTTATGGGAAAATTTCTGCTGAAAATTTTGCCTATAAATACACTATTATAGACCATATTTTATTCTAACCCCAGAAACCCAAAAGTTTTAGAAAACCAAATTCTCTCCACCTCCTCCTCCTCCTAAAAGTCATTTTCTTGGTGGATACCGGTGGAGTGCTTCACACTTGAGGAGCAACTGCTAAGGATCTCTGATCGTTATCTCCAAATTAATTTTAAAAGGTTAGATTCGATCCCTCGAATTTTTATTCATGATTTTTATGCTTTTATTTGGATTTTGTATGTGTAAAAGTGTTTTTCCACGCCCCCGCTGCGTTTAAAATCCAACAGGTATTAGATACCGCCTGTGGTTCTCATATTTGCAATTCGTTGCAGGGACTAAAGGGAAGTAGGACTCTTGAAGAAGATGAGGTAATTCTACATATGGGCAATGGAGCAAGGGTTGTCGCCATAACTGTAGGATCATTTAGTTTACATATGCCTATGGGCAAGACTATTATTTTGAATAATTGTTATTACGTTCCTTCTATTGTGAAGAATATTGTTTCTATTCCTATGTTGGATTTGGATGGTTTTTCATTTATTATTAAGAATAATGAATGTTCTATTCTTAGAGATAATGTTCTGTATGGACGTGGTACTTTAAATAATGGTCTGTATGAATGTGACGTAGAGCATAATTTACTTCAGATTGAACAAACTAATCAAACAAAAAGGGATGATGAAAATCTCACTTTCTTGTGGCACTGCAGACTTGGTTATATTAGGGAAAATAGACTGCGGACATTGCATAAGGAAGGGTTACTTGACCCCTTTGATTTTGAATCATATCCTACATGCGAGTCTTGTCTATTGGGTAAAATGACCAAATCTCCATTTAGTGGACATGGAGAGAGGGCTGCAGATTTGCTAGGATTGGTACACACAGATGTATGTGGACCAATGTCTACATAAGCCATGGGTGGATTTTCATACTTTATTACTTTCATAGATGATCTATCTAGATTCGGATATGTGTATTTGATAAAACACAAGTCTGAAGCCTTTGAAAAGTTCAAAGAATATAAGCATGAAGTAGAGAAACAAACCAAACATAGTATTATAACTCTTCGATCCGATTGAGGTGATGAATACTTGAATGGAGAGTTTCTAGATTATCTCAAAGAAAATGGTATAGTCTCCCAGTGGACTCCTCCATATACTCCATAGTTGAATGGGGTATCTGAAAGGAGAAATCAAACTTTGTTAGACTTGGTTCGATCCATGATGAGCTATGCGAATCTTCCAGTATTCTTATGGGGTTATTCATTGGAAACCTCAACATATTTACTGAATAAGGTGCCTTCCAAATCTGTTTCGCAAACTCCATATGAGATATGGAAAGAAAGGAAACTGAGTCCTAAAGACGTTAAGATTTGCAGATGTCCAGCTTATGTCAAGAAAGTTGACCCAGATAAGCTGGAAT
Organism: Apium graveolens; assembly: GCF_009905375.1. NCBI lineage: Eukaryota > Viridiplantae > Streptophyta > Magnoliopsida > Apiales > Apiaceae > Apium > Apium graveolens. Next base: position 182,656,273 of record NC_133649.1, on the reverse strand, counting down.
CTTGATCCATAAAATGTAATTTTGTGGGATATCCTAAAGAGACTTTAGGGTATTACTTTTACACCGATCATCGGGTGTTTGTATCCAGACATGCTACCTTCTTGGAAAAGCAGTTTATCCTTGAAGAAAACAGTGGGAGCAAAATTGAACTTGATGAAGTTCAAGAAGCACAAACTACTACGGATCAAGTGGAAACACCTGTTCAGACTCAACAACCTTCTGTGGAACAGCCCATTCGTAGGTCAGGGAGAGTGTCTCGCCAACCTGAGAGGTATTATGGCCTTGTCATTGAGAATGACAATGAGTTGTCAATTATTGATGATGACGACCCTATGACCTATAATGAGGCTATGAGTAGTGTTGACTCAGGGAAATGGCATAGTGCCATGAAATTCGAAATGGAAACTATGTATACCAACCAAGTATGGACTCTGGTTGAGGCACCTGAAGGTGTTAAGCCTATTGGGTGCAAGTGGGTATACAAAAGAAAGATTGGAGCAGATGGACAGGTGGAGACCTATAAGGCCAGGCTCGTGGCAAAAGGATTCAAACAAAGGCAAGGGATTGACTTTGATGAAACTTTTTCGCCTGTAGCCCTGTTAAAATCAATTCAGATTTTGCTTGCGATTGTTGCTTACTACGACTATGAGATCTGGAAAATGGACGTGAAAACGACCTTCCTCAATGGGGAACTTGAAGAGGAAGTGTATATGATACAGCCAGAGGGTTTTCTTTCCAAGGGAAATGAACACCTAGTGTGTAAGCTGTTGCGAACCATATATGGTTTAAGGCAAGCTTCTCATAGATGGAACATTCGTTTTGATGAGACAATCAAAGAGTTTGGTTTTATCAAAAACATAGATGAACCATGTGTCTACAAGAAGGTTAGTGGGAGCGCGGTAACATTTCTTGTATTGTATGTAGATGACATACTTCTTATAGGAAATGATATACCAATGCTGCAATCAGTCAAAGTATGGCTATCGAAGAACTTCACCATGAAGGACTTGGGAGAAGCATCCTACATTCTCGGTATGAAGATCTATAGAGATAGATCTAGAATAATGATAGGTCTTACGCAGGGTACATATATCCAGAAAGTGCTTAAAAGGTTTAGCATGGAAAACTCCAAAAGAGGTCTCATACCGATGAGCCATGGAGTGTCCCTTTCCAAAAAGATGTCTCCTAAGACACTTGAGGAAAGAGAGCGTATGAGTAAGATTCCTTATGCTTCAGCAATAGGATCTATCATGTACGCGATGTTGTGTATTAGGCCTGATGTTGCTTATTCAATTAGTGTGATGAGCATATATCAGTTTAATCCAGGTGAAGACCACTGGAAAGCAGTGAAGAACATCCTTAAGTACTTGCGAAGGACTAAGGACATTTTTCTTTTTTTTGGTGGTGAATCTGAGTTGAAAATTGAGGGTTATACTGACTCTAGTTTTCAATCAGAAAGTGATGATAGAAATCCATGTCAGGGTACGTGTTTACTCTGAATGGTGGTGCGATTAGTTGGAAGAGTTCCAAACAGTCTACAACGGCTGACTCCACAGCGGAAGCAGAATATATAGCTGCAAGTGAGGCTGCAAAAGAAGCCGTTTGGATGAGGAAATTTGTTTCTGAATTGGGAGTTGTTCCTAGCGTTGAAGAGCCTATTGTGTTGTATTGTGATAACAACGCAGCAATAGCACAAGCCAAGGAACCTAGGTCTCATAAAAATTCCAAACATGTCCCGCGACGCTTTCATCTGATTAGGGAGATTGTTGAAAGAGGAGATGTCAACGTCGAGAGAGTTGACACACATAACAACATAGCAGACCCTTTAACAAAGCCACTTTCTCAAAGTCACTTTGATCGTCATAAAGACAAGATGGGTATTAGATACCAGAGTGATTAGCTTTAGTCAAGTGGGAGATTGAAAGAGATGTGTCCTAAGTCCAATCATGTATGATGATTTAGGAATAATTATTATGTAATCTGTTTTGATTTCATTGATATTAATAAAAGACTTGTTTTGGTTTTATTACGGGCTTTATCAATTTAAGTGTTTAAATAAGATATACCATAGTTTAGAGTAAAGCTTTTTATAGATTATGATGAGATGATAATAATGAGACCTAAAAGATGACAACTTTGAACTTAAATATTTCCTGGTCATAGGATTACTAACTGGTAATTAGTAATCTGCAAAGATTGGTACATACTATGCTTGCTTCATTATGAAGGATGTCTGTTCTCATAGACATTTGTGTGGTGACACTATAGCTAGTATGTAGGTGCTTATTATAGAATAAGTTCACTGAACATGACTCACACGGCTGAACAACTGATGGAGTTCACTCACGTGTCAGCAGTTATTCACATAGTGATAGTTGTACAAGTATCCTTAGACTTGAGGTCATCATAGTCATCTTGTGTACACTGAACTATGCTTTGGTTTAGTTCTTAGTCACCAGGGATAAATATAAGGGCTCTACTGGGTATAGGAATTTGTACACGAAGATAGTGTATGATCAATAAATGATCTACCCCTTCCAGTGAATGAAGAGAATATTCAATGCTGATCCACTTATGCTAGTTCAGGAATCTCTGGCCAGAGTGAATAAAATTAGAAAGGAATTTCTAATTTACATTAAATAGAACTAAGCATAGTGAATGGGAAAGCAAATGATTAAATAAGATAGGCTTGACACAAGTTCCATGCCTTGTATTTAATCATGACATTGCAGAGCAAAAGGAATTGATTGTACGGTAACTATTCACTGAATGGGTTCTTGGTATTCTAAAGCAGTGAATTCGTATTATCCGGATAGTCGCGATATGCTGAGAAGTATCCCTCACGATGTAGAATAAATATGATTAATTAATTAATCATATTTAATAAATTAGAGAATTTATATAAATAATGATAAAATAGTTTTATTATTATTTATTTCTACTACCGGCTTAATATTGAACCTACATGGTCACACCATAAAAAAGAATGATTTAATGGTGGAGGAATTAATTAATAACGGCTGGTAATTATTTATTTGTGAAATAAATAATTAATTAGCAAATTTAATAATTGATTAAATGAGATTTAATTAATTATATATTAATTAAGAAAAGCTCTTAATATTATTAATTAAGAATTTAATTTTGGAAATTAAATCAAGTGAGAGAATTATTTCTAAAGTGTTTAGAAAAAGGATTAATAATTTAAAGGTGTTTTAATTATTAGTTAATTGGTTAATAAGAATAAAGGGTTAATAATAATAATATTTTATGGGAAAATTTTCAGCTGAAAATTTTGCCTATAAATATACTATTATAAAACCTTATTTTGCCTCAACCTAAAAAAGTTAAGAAAACCCTAATTCTCCCACACCTTCCTCCTCCATCACATTGATCTCTTGGTGGTTACCGGTGGAGTGCTTCACACTTGAAGAGCAGCTGCTAGGGATCTCCGCTCGTCGTTCTTGGATCATTTTTAAAGGTTAGAAACGATCCCTTATGATTTAATCATGATTTTTATGCCTTTATTTGGATTTTATATCAAGAAAATTGTTTTACCATGCTTCCGTGATGTATGAAATCCTACAACCCAACTGCTAAATGAACTCAATAAAGCTCAGATAACTGCTTTTCCAGAAGCCTATGTACATCCAAGCTAAAAGAGATGTGTCCTAAGTCCAATCATGTATAGGATTTAGGAATAACTTTTATGTAATCTGTTTTGATTTCATTGATATTAATAAAAGACTTGTTTTGGTTTTATTACGGGCTTTATCTATTTTAAGTGTTTAAATAAGATATACCACAGTTTAGAGTAAAGCTTTTTATGGATTGTGATAAGATCATAATAATGAGACCTAAAAGATGATAACTCTCAACTTAAATAGTTCCTGGTCGTAGGATTACTAACTGGTAATTAATAATCCGCAAAGATCGGTACATACAATGCTTTGTTCATTATGAAGGCTGTCTGTTCTCATAGAAATTTGTGTGGTGACACTATAGCTAGTATATAGGTGTTTATTATAGAATAAGTTCACTGAACATGACTCACACAGCTGAACAATTGATGGAGTTCACTCACGTGTCAGCAGTTGTTCACATAGTGATAGTTGTACAAGTATCCTTAGACTTGAGGTCATCATAGTCATCTTGTATACACTGAACTATGCTTTGGTTTAGTTCTTAGTCTCCAAGGACAATTATAAGGGCTCTACTGGGTATAGGAATTTGAACACGAAGATAATGTATGATCAATAAAGGATCTACCCCTTCCAGTGAAGGAAGAGAATGTTCAATGCTGATCCACTTATGCTAGTTCAGGAATCTCTGGCCAGAGTGAATGAAATTAGAAAGGAGTTTCTAATTTACATTAATTAGAACTAAGCATAGTGAATGGGAAAGCATATGATAAAATAAGATAGGCTTGACACAAGTTCCATGCCTTGTATTAATCGTGATATTGTAGGGTAAAAGGAATTGATTGTACGGTAACTATTCACTGAATAGGTATTGGTATTCTAAGCAGTGAATTCGTATTATCCGGATAGTCGCGATATGCTGAGAAGTACCCGTCACGATGTAGAATAAACATGATTAATTTATTAATTAATCATATTTAATAAATTAGAGAATTTATATAAATAATGATAAAATAGTTTTATTATTATTTATTTCTACTACCGGCTTAATATCGAACCTACAGGGTCACACCATAAAAGAGAATGATTTAATGGTGGAGGAATTAATTAATAATGGCTGGTAATTATTTATTTGTGAAATAAATAATTAATTAGAAAATTTAATAATTGATTAAATGATATTTAATTAATTCTAAATTAATTAAGAAAAGTTCTTAATATTATTAATTAAGAATTTAATTTTGGAAATTAAATCAAGTGAGAGAATTATTTTTCTAAAGTGTTTAGAAAAGGGATTAATGATTAAAAGGTGTTTTAATTATTAGTTAATTGGTTAATAAGAATAATCAATTAAAGGGTTAATAATAATAATATTTTATGGGAAAATTTTCAGCTGAAAATTTTGCCTATAAATATACTATTATAAACCCTATTTGCCTCAACCCAAAATAAAACCCTAATTCTAAAGTAGAAAAAGTGGGAGGCAACTAATTCTCTCAACCTCTTCCTCCCTCTATTATTTTGATCTCTTGGTGGATACCGGTGGAGTGCTTCACAATTGAGGAGCAGCTGCTAGGGATCTCCGTTCATCGTTCTTGGATCGCTATTAAAGGTTAGTAATCGATCCCTCGATTTATTCACGATTTGTATGCGTATTATATGGATTTTATATCAAGAAAATATTTTACCATGCTTCTGTGATGTATAAAATCCTAAAATGGTATTAGAGCTTAGGTTGTATGCATATAGATCTGTGATAAAAATTTCAGAATTTTATGATCTTGAATGAATTTATTATGATTTTTGCAAGGTATATCATGGATTAATTATGATTGATTAGAAATTGTTTCTCAAAATTGTTTTGACTGTAGATCTGGGTTCTACAAGTGTTGTAGACCGTCTGGGTATTTTTTTCCTTATTTTCTGATGTATGGATTAATTATTATGATTTTTTGAAGTTATTTTAATTAAGATTCGTAATTAAATATATGTATTTATATAATATATATATATATATATATATATATATATATTTGTTTGCTGCTGGAATAAAGAAAAGGGGGCACGGCGTTCGGTGTAAAGCTGACAGGCGCAGGAAGGCGGCGGCGGGGGTGTCGCGCATTTCGGGAATGCGTTACACCCTGTGGCGCATTCACGAAATGCGTTACACCTTTTAATGGCTTAAAAGGGTTGTAACGCATTACGGGAATGCGTTACAAGGTTTGTAACGCGTTTCTGTAATGCGTTACAGCCCATCTGTTTTTTTTAATTTGATTTCTGGGAGTTTCGTAACTCCGTTTTGTGCGTGCAATATATCGTTGGATTCGTTTTTCTGAGACGGATCTAATGGAGTGGTCAAATATTTTTTATATAAAAATTTTTGAACTGTTTATATTCCCGAAAGTGTTTTAAAGCATGTTTTAATAGTTTTAATTACCTTTTAAATGCTTCAGGTGGTACATAGAGATGTGTAATGCTTAGAGTAATATGCTACATGATTTAACATGCGTGCCTTTACGTTTATTTATTTTTATATATGAGATATATGCCTATGTTTACCATGCGATGATAGATTTAGGTGAACTTAAATCAATATAAGGCGTGCTCTACAAAATATAGAATAGGAATCGTTTCTTGCCTTAACAATAATATTATGAATACAATCATGAGATTCTTGTGTTTATGAAACACGTAATTAAATATGAATTTTCAATATTGAGGGAAAGGATGATTCTGTCAAAAGCAGATTTCTGTCTGTAAGAAAGGGGTATTAAGTGACGCCTCTTGACAATGCTCCCCCCGATTTGGGAATCATCTGATTATCGATTATTGATTTGAAATATTTAATTTAAAAGGAAGAATCTCTTTATAATATGATTATGATTGTAACATAATATAATCCCTCTAAAATTAAATAATATCAAGTAGTAATTGGCCAATGACACAACGGGCTTGTGTCGGTCAAAGCCTTCCAACATGGTAGAAAGTAGTTCTTATTTTTAAATCATTGTCGTTTCGTGCTACAGCCGAGGGCTTTGATTTCGAAATAAGAAATAGTTGTCTATTACATAGAGATGTGTGCATTGAATTAGAATCAAAAGGTATAATGAATGTTCTATTCTTAGAGATAATGTTCTGTATGGACGTGGTACTTTAAATAATGGTCTGTATGTATGTGACGTAGAGCATAATTTACTTCAGATTGAACAAACTAATAAAAGAAAAAGGGATGATGAAAATCTCACTTTCTTGTGGCACTACAGACTTGGTCATATTAGTGAAAATAGACTGCGGACATTGCATAAGGAAGGGTTACTTGACCCCTTTGATTTTGAATCATATCCTACATGCGAGTCTTGTCTATTGGGTAAAATGACCAAATCTCTATTTAGTGGACATGGAGAGAGGACTGCAGATTTGCTAGGATTGGTACACACAGATGTATGTGAACCAATGTCTACGCAATCCATGGCTGGATTTTCATACTTCATTACTTTTATAGATGATCGATCTAGATATATTTGATGAAACACAAGTCTGAAGCCTTTGAAAAGTTCAAAGAATATAAGTATGAAGTGGAGAAAAAAACCAAACATAGTATTATAACTCTTCGATCAGATCGAGGTGGTGAATACTTGAATGGAGAGTTTCTAGATTATCTCAAAGAAAATGGTATAGTCTCCCAGTGGACTCCTCCATATACTCCATAGTTGAATGGGGTATCTGAAAGGAGAAATCGAACTTTGTTAGATATGGTTCGGTCCATGATGAGCTATGCGAATCTTCCAGTATTCCTGTGGGGTTATGCATTGGAAACCTCAGCATATATACTGAATAATGTGCCTTCCAAATCTGTTCCTTAAAATCCATATGAGATATGGAAAGAAAGGAAACCGAGTCTTAAACAAGTTAAGATTTGGGGATGTCCAGCTTATGTCAAGAAAGTTGACCCAGATAAGCCGGAATCTCGATCCGTAAAATGTAATTTTGTGGGATATCCTAAAGAGACTTTAGGGTATTACTTTTACACCGATTATCGGGTGTTTGTCTTCATACATGCTACCTTCTTGGAAAAGCAGTTTATCCTTGAAAGAAACAATGGGAGCAAAATTGAACTTGATGAAGTTCAAGAAGCACAAACTACTGCGGATCAAGTGGAAACACCTATTCAGACTGAACAACCTTCTGTGGAACAGCCTATTCGTAGGTCAGGGAGAGTGTCTCGCCAACCTGAGAGGTATTATGGCCTTGTCATTGAGAATGACAATGAGTTGTAAATCATTGATGATGACGACCCTGTGACCTATAATGAGGCTATGAGTAGTGTTGACTCAAAGAAATGGCATAGTGCCATAAAATCCGAAATGGAATCTATGTATACCAACCAAGTATGGACTCTGGTTGAGGCGCCTGAAGGTGTTAAGCATATTGGGTGCAAGTGGGTATACAAAAGAAAGATTGGAGCAGATGGCCAGGTGGAGACCTATAAGGCCAGGCTCGTGGAAAAAGGATTCAAACAAAGGCAAGGGATTGACTTTGATGAAACTTTTTCGCCTGTAGCCCTGTTAAAATCAATTCAGATTTTGCTTGTGATTGCTGCTTACTACGACTATGAGATCTGGCAAATGGACAAGAAAACGGCCTTCCTCAATGGTGAACTTGAAGAGGAAGTGTATATGACACAGCGAGAGGGTTTTCTTTCCAAGGGAAATGAACACCTAGTGTGTAAGCTGCTGCGAACCATATATGGTTTAAGGCAAGCTTCTCATAGATGGAACATCCGTTTTGATGAGACAATCAAAGAGTTTGGTTTTATCAAAAATATAGATGAACCATGTGTCTACAAGAAGGTTAGTGGGAGCGCGATAACATTTCTTGTATTGTATGTGGATGATATACTTCTTATAAGAAATGATATACCGATGCTGCAATTAGTCAAAGTATGGCTATCGAAGAACTTCACCATGAAGGACTTGGGAGAATCATCCTACATTCTCGGTATGAAGATCTATAGAGATAGATCTAGAAGAATGATAGGTCTTACCCAGGGTACATACATCCAGAAAGTGCTTAAAAGGTTTATCATGGAAAACTCCAAAAGAGGTCTCGTACCAATGAGCCATGGAGTGTCCCTTTCCGGAAAGATGTCTCCTAAGACACCTGAGGAAAGAGAGCATATGAGTAAGATTCCTTATGCTTCAGCAATAGGATCTATCATGTATGCGATGTTGTGTACTAGGCCTGATGTTGCTTATTCAATTAGTGTGACGAGCAGATATCAGTCCAATCCAGGTGAAGACCACTGGAAAGTAGTGAAGAACATCCTTAAGTACTTGCGAAGGACTAAGGACATTTTTCTTGTTTTTGGTGGTGAATCTGAGTTGAAAATAGAGGGTTATACTGACTCTAGTTTTCAATCAGAAAGTGATGATAGCAAATCTATGTCAGGGTACGTGTTTACTCTGAATGGTGGTGCGATTAGTTGGAAGAGTTCCAAACAGTCTACAACGGCTGACTCCACAGTGGAAGCAGAATATATAGCTGCAAGTGAGGCTACAAAAGAGGCTGTTTGGACGAGGAAATTTGTTTCTGAGTTGGGAGTTGTTCCTAGCATTGAAGAGCCTATTGTGTTGTATTGTGATAACAACATAGCAATAGCACAAGCCAAGGAACCTAGGTCTCATAAAAATTCCAAACATGTCCTACGGCGCTTTCATCTGATTAGGGAGATTGTTGAAAGAGGAGATGTCAACATCAAGAGAGTTGACACACATAACAACATAGCAGACCCTTTAACAAAGCCACTTTCTCAAAGTCACTTTGATCGTCATAAAGACAAGATGGGTATTAGATACCAGAGTGATTGGCTTTAGTACAAGTGGGAGATTGAAAGAGATGTGTCCTAAGTCCAATCATGTATGAGGATTTAGGAATAACTTTTATGTAATCTGTTTTGATTTCGTTGATATTAATAAAAGACTTGTTTTGTTTTCATTGCGGGCTTTATCTATTTTAAGTGTTTAAATAAGATATACCACCGTTTAGAGTAAAGCTTTTTATGGATTGTGATGAGATCATAATAATGAGACCTAAAAGATGATCACTCTAAACTTAAATAGTTCCTGGTCGTAGGATTACTAACCGGTAATTAATAATCCGCAAAGATCGGTACATACTATGCTTGCTTCATTATAAAGGCTATCTGTTCTCATAGACATTTGTGTGGTGACACTATAGCTAGTATGTAGGTGCTTATTATAGAATAAGTTAACTGAACATGACTCACACAACTGAACAACTGTTGGAGTTCACTCACGTGTCAGCAGTTGTTCACATAGTGATAGTTGTACAAGTATCCTTAGACTTGAGGTCATCATAGTCATCTTGTGTACACTGAACTATGCTTTGGTTTAGTTCTTAATCTCCAGGGACAATTATAAGGGCTCTACTGGGTATAGGAATTTGTACACGAAGATAGTGTATGATCAATAAAGGATCTACCCCTTCCATTGAAGGAAGAGAATGTTCAATGTTGATCCACTTATGCTAGTTCAGGAATCTCTGGCTAGAGTGAATGAAATTAGAAAGGAGTTTCTAATTTACATTAATTAGAACTAAGCATAGTGAATGGGAAAGCATATGATTAAATAAAATAGGCTTGACACAAGTTCCATGCCTTGTATTTAATCGTGACATTGTAGGGTAGAAGGAATTGATTGTACGGTACCTATTCACTGAATAGGTTCATGGTATTCTAAGTAGTGAATTCGTATTATTCGGATAGTCGCAATATGCTGAGAAGTATCCCTCACGATGTAGAATAAACATGATTAATTTATTAATTAATCATATTTAATAAATTAGAGAATTTATATAAATAATGATAAAAATAGTTTTATTATTATTTATTTCTACTACCGGCTTAATATCGAACCTACAGGGTCACACCATAAAAGAGAATGATTTAATGGTGGAGGAATTAATTAATAATGGCTGGTAATTATTTATTTATAAAATAAATAATTAATTAGCAAATTTAATAATTGATTAAATGAGATTTAATTAATTATAAATTAATTAAGAAAAGTTCTTAATATTATTAATTACGAATTTAATTTTGGAAATTAAATCAAGTGAGAGAATTATTTTTCTAAAGTGTTTAGAAAAGGGATTAATGATTAAAAGGTGTTTTAATTATTAGTTAATTGGTTAATAAGAATAATAAATTAAAGGGTTAATAATAATAATATTTTATGGGAAAATTTTTAGCTGAAAATTTTGCCTATAAATACAGTATTATAAACCCTATTTGCCTCGACCCAAAATAAAACCCTAATTCTAAAGTAGAAAAAGAGGGAGGCAACTAATTCTTTCAACCTCTTCATCCCTATATTATTTTGATCTCTTGGTGGATACCGGTGGAGTGCTTCACAATTGAGGAGCAGCTGCTAGGGATCTCCGTTCATCGTTCTTGGATCGCTATTAAATGTTAGTAATTGATCCCTCGATTTATTCACGATTTGTATGCGTATTATATGGATTTTATATCAAGAAAATATTTTACCATGCTTCTGTGATGTATAAAATCCTACACAAGCAAGGGGTGGCCTACATCTGGACACAAATCAAACAATCCAGATACTTCACAGTTCCTAAAAATTATGTAAGGGGAAATACAAGATTGATTATGACATTGGAGACTAATCTCAAAACAAAAATGAACAAAAAAACTGAAGATGAAGAGATGATCAGGATGCTGGAAGATACCTTCAAAAAGGCTGAAACCATGTTGCCAACCACTCAATTCAACACAAAAGATGACAAGGATGATGATGAGCAGAAGAATGATGAACAAAAACTTTCTGGCTCAAATCCAAGTTAATCTTCTAAAGCAAATGGCAGCAAAGTAGAAGAGAAGAAGCAGGATAAAAAGAAGAGGGATGATAGAAAAAGGGGAGATGAATGCAGGAGGAAAAAGGGCGGAGAAGAAGATGTCAAGAAAAATGTCCTATAAATCCAAATCTCACAAACTCAAACCACCAAGCCTAGCCAAACACTATCTCATCCAAACCTACCTGAAAAGCCAAAATTCTTGTACAAGCAAACTGCAAATGCCCTACTCAAAATACCAATCACATCTAGCCATATCACACTAAAGAAAATAACAAACCTACCTTCATTCAAGCCTACAACCATAACTCACTTCAAGTCTGTTGCAATAAAATCAAAGAAAATGTAAGATGGTGTTGGGGTCATCTAGAATTGTTTCAATCAAACTGACTTTCTTCCTCTAAACATGTGTGTCACAAATGAAGACTTTTTCCAACAATTGGCTGAAGAAATTGTCAGAGTTTGGGTTGTATCACTAGCAGAAGTCAGAATCTACTATCAAGATGGCTCCTTCATTTTTCTTGGCAGGATATTAATGGAAAATTTCTCAACTACAGAACTGAAGAGGGTGATCAGCATGATGAATGATAAGGACACAAGTACAATAATGTGGAAGGATGTGATGTCTGAAAGGTTGAGGGAAAGGGATGAAAGGCATGCAAGTTTGAAGGCTGAAAAAGTGGAAAGGGACAGAAAATATACAAAGGAGATAGAAATATTTGAGCAGAGATCTAATGAACTCAAGGTAAAGGGGTTTAGTAGAATATCACAAGATGGAATTGTTTTTGAATATAGAAGTTGGCAGATTCATAAGATTCAAAGTTGATTACTTAAATGGATACTCATTGGATGAATGGCTCAAGCTTGTAGAAGCTCTAGGAGGGACTAAAATTATAGAGGAACTTCAAGTGCTTGTAAATCTAAAAGACCTCATTAGAAAATAATTAGGCAATAAGAAATTTGTTTGATGGCTCTAATTATTATGTAATCACTGATGTATAAAATATGTATTTGTTAATCTGCCATTTTATGTAATAATTTTTAACTTAGGGTTAGTCTTGTTATCAGGCATGAATTTGTGATAAGCAATCTTCTCACAAATTGGGGGATATTGTTGTGCAAGACATGCCTATATACTAACAAGACTAAGTCACATTGACAACCCTGAGATTTAGTTGTATGATGGTCTAAATCTGTATTATGTATTCTATTTCTTGAGTCTGTAAAAATGTTGGAAGATTAGACTGCAGTATTTTGTTGTAAATAGTTTCAAGCCTAAGAATAAACTCTGGAAGAAGATCAAGCAAAGATCATGCCTCAGAGTAAAGATGTAGAAGCTTGGAGTTGAATAAATTTGTTTTATGAAAAATGTTCTAAGTCAAGATATCGATAAGTCACAGATCAAGTTATATGAAGAAGTCATTCGAGAACTCTAGAATGGCTTATTGAGAAGTCCAAAATGGCTTATAGAGAAGTCTCAGAGATATCGATAAGTCAAAATGAAGATGTGAAGATTGGAGATATCGACAAGTCATTTTTGCATGTAGAGAATTCAGAGATGTCGACAAGTCAAAATGAAGATATAAATATTGGAGATATCAACAAGTCATTCTTGCATGTTGAGAACTCAAAGATATCGACAAGTCAAAATGAAGATATGAAGATTGGAGATATCGACAGGTCAATTTCTCACCAGAGATCTCAGAGATATCGACAAGTCAAAATATATATAGAGATCTCTGAGATATCGACAAGTCAAATTCTACATGTAGAGATCTAGAGACCTCGACAAGTCAAGTACTTATAAAAAACTCAGAGACCTCGACAATCCAAATACACTTATAGAGAACTCAGAGATCTCGATAAGTCATTATACTTATTGAGATGTCACTTCTCTATAGAACAAACTGAAGATTTCGACATGAACCTCAAATACAGTAATACAGACAAGTTAAAGATTTAAGATTATCAATCAACAAATGATTTATTCACTTATATTGGAAAGTCTACAAAAGCAGCTTGAAGAGTGCAAGATCAAGGGCCAAGATTAACTGACAAAGGATGGTCACTAACCTACAAGATTTGCAAAGATTTACTGAGCCAAAAATAGAAAGAATTAGAGATAGCTTAGAAAAGGGTTTAGTACATCTTATTGCATGATGTGTAAACCCGTGTTTACTAATCTATAAAGTAAACATTGGTCCTTTGTTTTAGATGTAACAAAACAAATCTAAATTTTCTTGTACTCTCTCAAAAAAGAAGTCGAGTTCTCATATTTTTAAGAATCGGGAATTTGTAGCAAGACAAACTTAATTAATACAAACTAAGTGAGTTTTGAAATATTGTGTTTGTTGTGCTTGTTATTTTGATTCTGCTAACATAGTATCTCTACAATCATAAACTGCTTTGTTCACCATTACCAAACAAGTTTTAAAAAGGCTAAAAATAAAGAAAACACATTCACCCCCTCGGTCTTGTACTCAATATCTAATATGGAGCATCAAAGGCCAAGTGGGTTTTTACAACCGTTAGAGATTCCAGAGTGGAAATGGGAGCATATTGCTATGGATTTTATAGTCTCATTACCAAGGATAAAAGCGAACCACGACGCTATTTGGGTTATAGTGGAAAGACTAACCAAGTCAGCTCATTTTATTCTTATTACTGAAATATTCTCATTGGAAAAGTTAGTTCAAATGTACTTGAAGAAAATAGTAATTCATCATGGAGTCCTGGTGTCTATTATATCTGACCGAGATCCATGATTTAATTCAAGGTTCTGGAGAAGTTTTCAAGAATGTTTGGGAACCAAGTTGAACATGAGTGTAACTTATCATCCACAAACTAACAGTCAAAGCAAAAGAACGATTCAGACTATGAAAGATATGTTACGTGTTTGTGCCATCGACTTTATAGGAAATTGGGATGAGCATTAGCCTTTAGTAGAATTTGCTTACAATAACAGTTATCACGCCAGTATCAGAATGTCTCCCTATGAAGCTCTATATGGACGCAAATGTCGGTCACCAGTATATTGGGATGATGTAACGGCTGAGAAATTCTGACTTTTTTGTAAGATATTTAGAGATTCTTATGTGCTTTATTATCTTAATAATTAAGTGTTGATCATAAAATATTAGATGTTATGTGTTGTATGTGTTTCGTGTGGTTCAGGGTAATTTTCGGGTATTTTATTACGTGTTAAATGTTGTTATATTAAAAGTTATACTATTCAGACTTCATTTTAATATATATTATTTCATATAGAGCAATTGACCTTATTTTTCCTAATATGGCGTATACCGTATTGATTTTCCAAACATCCAGTTAATTTAGAAAATATCTCGTTTCATGAAAAATGAATTTTTCGGGCCCCTACGGGTGCTCAAAACCCCCACAAAAATCATATTTTTATTTTTATAAAATCACGTCACTTTCAAATATTTTATATCTTTACATTTTTGTATTATTCACAATTTTTGAGAAATTTTGGCATATATTTTATAATTATTTGAAATTAAAAATTTAAAATTTATTCCGCATAAATTATTAATTAGGGCCAATTAATTTTATTAAGAGATATAATTAAGGCATAAATAATAATTATGGGTATAATTTTGTAATTATAAATAGATTAATTTTTATTAATTAATTATATAAAAATCATTAAAAATTCAGAAAAATAAGAATTTTCTCTGAAATTGAGGTTAAGGTTTTGAATTCGGGTCAAGAATCAATCAGTGATCTTGGGAGCTTCTGAGCATCAATTACTATAATCTAAGTACTCAAAATGAAGGTTTTGATCTGTTCTATTAGTTTATGCCATCAATTTCATGCTTAGATTCACGGATTTTCAATTTTAATTTTAGGGTTCTTCACTGAAATTAGGGCTTTTTGATTTTAGGGTTATTTGATTAATTTGATTTTTTTATATAGCTTCATATGAGTGTGTATAGTCAATTTATGCTATCAACTTCATCAAACAATTGCTAGATAGTCTAATTCGATTTCTAGGTTTATGCTAAATTTTGATATGATCGTTTTTTATTATAGGATGATCTGAGGTATATAGACTGTTAGGGGTTTGATTATATATATTATAAGCTTTAATTTAAGCTATTAATATCAAGGTTTCATGTACAAATCAGCCAAAATGATGTTTGGGCGGAAATTGTTGGGTTTTGATCGAAGAATTGATTCCAATAATGATTTTGAGATTTCGTTGCTTGAAATAGATTGGGGAAATGATTTGGAATGATTTGGGATCAAAAACTGTACCAAATGGTACGTTGTTGGCCGAAATCCTGGCCGGTCGCCGGATTCTGGGCAATTTTCGATCGTGTTCTTCATGACCCGGGTTGTTCTTGGTAACTCGATTATAGATCCGGTTTGTACCCAGTTTTTGTCCATTCAAACCTAATTACTTTTCTGAAAAACTGTTTTTGGATTTTATTTTTATAAATTCAAAAAAATCATTTTATTTAATTTCAATAAATTGATTAATTAATTAAATAATTAAATAATTAAATTTATAAATAAATTTGAATTATTTTCCAAAATTCAATAATTATTTATTTATTTACTTATTATTTAAATTGATTAATTATTTTGATAATTAATCAGTTTATTTAAATATATTTTTTTAAATTCATTTAAATTCGAAAAATTATGGTAAAAAAAATTTTATTCTGATTTTTCTTAACTAATTATTTAAAAACATAATTAATATTTAAATAATTCGAATAATAAATTATTTTGATTAATAATTGAATTATTCTTATTAATTGGATGTTAACTGAACCGTTTTCCGTTTTAAATGAAACGAACGCTCCTAAAATCAGAAAAATTATCTGTTTCTGATAAAAATAGTGTTAGATATATTTATGATGTCATGTTTAATCTGATTTGTTTAGTTTCAGAACTTACTATCAGAACTTAACTGGAAATCAGAACTTACTGAAGACATGAAGTTATCAGAACTTAAGCCATCAGGACTTACATCAGAACTTAAGTGCGGATACACTTCAGGGATGAAAAGCGGCAGATTTACAGCAGAGGATCTGGATTAAACAAAAGAAGATATGCTTGGAGAGTTGTACAACTAAAGGACTACAGTAGATAATCTTTGATTGATGTATTTTAGAAAATAGAACATATCATATCAATTAGGATATATAAACACAGATTAGGGTTTACACTATGCGTGTTATCATTCACGAGAATATTATTCATTGTAACCCTAGCAGCTCTTAGTGATGTCATACATCACTGAAAGAGTAGATTAAACCTACTGTAACAGAGTTTGATATATTGAGTAAACTTGTTTTTTGTTATATTCTTGTGTTTATAATCAAATTGATTGTAGATATTATATTCAACCCCCTTCTATAGTATCATTGAGGCCTAACAAGTGGTATCAGAGCCAATCTGTTAAGCTTACAAATAGTTAAGATCCAAACAAACAATCAATCATGTATGATCAATCAAAAACACAAGACTCTCAAGAACCTGCACAGGTTCAACCCATTCAAAACACTAATAGATATGAAACCATCAGGGTTCTTATGCTCAGGGTGTCTGAGTACCCTGTATGAAGTGTGAAGATGGCCATGTTTCTGGAAGCTACAGATCCAGAATATTTAGACAGAATTTATGATGGTCCACACAAGCCCACAAAGCTTTCTGTTGCAGTTGGGAATGAGCCACAGAAGATGATTCCCAAAGAAAAGAGAGAACTCACCACTGAAGACATCTCTTCACTAGGCAAGGATGCAAAAGTAAGACACTTGCTTCATAGTGCACTTGACAATGTCATGTCAAACAGGGTGATTGGATACAAGACTACAAAAGAAATCTAGGATGCATGGAAGTGAGATGTCAAGGAACCAATGCCATCAAAAAGAACAGGAAAACAATACTCACACATGAGTATGAGCACTTTGACTCAAAATCTGATGAGTCACTAACTGATACATATGTCAGATTCACAAAGCTGTTGAATGATCTGTCACTAGTGGATAAGGAATATGATCCAGAAGATTCAAATCTGAAATTCCTACTAGCTCTTCCTGAAAAGTGGGATTTGAAAGCTACTACAATAAGAGACAACTATGAACTTCCTGATATGTCTTTTGATGAAATATATGGGATGCTCAAGACTCATGAACTTGAGATGGAGCAAAGAAAGAAGAGGCATGGAGGGAAGTCTAAGACAGTTGCTTTAAAGACTGAAGAAAAGCCAATTATCTCTAGGAAGGCAAAAGGAAAGGCTCTCATCATACAGTCTAATTCGGAGTCATCAGATTCTGATGATGATTGAGAACCTAAAAATTTATCTGAAGTGGATGTTGATGCAGAGATGATGCAACTGTGTGCTCTTATGGTGAAGGGTATCACAAAGATAGCCTACAAGAAATTCAGAAAGGGTAAGAAGTTTTCCAGGAAAGGTGGAAGTTCTGACAAGAAAGGGTTCAGAAAGACTGAAGGCAAAGGAGGAAAGTCTGAAAGAGGAGACAACTCAAATGTCAAATGCTACAATTGTGGTGAAAGAGGTCACATCTCTCCTGATTACAAGAAAGGAAAAGGTGATAAAGGCCAGGCACTTATCACAAAGAAGAAAAACTGGGCAGACACTTCAAAATCTGAAGAAGAGGTGAACTATGCCTTAATGGCAAATGCTGATAGCAGTTCTGATGCTGCTGAACTAGAGGTACCTCTATAAACTCTTTCTTTTGATATAGAAGATATTACTGAGTTGAGATTATTTCTAAAAAACATTTATATTAGCTATAGAGATTAGACTTTAGAGAATGAAAGATTAAAATCTGAAAATCTAAAGTATAAAAATAGAAATAGCTATCTTGAAGAAGAGTTAGTCAAGATGAACATTATTCATACATAGAGAGATAATGTTGTATATGTTAAGAATGAATTGCTTAAACAAAATGATTATCTAAAAACTGAATTAAAAAAAGAAAGAGAAATCATCAGGACTTGGACTAACTCAGGCAGAACAACTCAGAATATTCTAAGTAGTGGAAACTGGAAAGAGGGGTTAGGTTATAAAGATGGTAAAAGTGAGAAAGGGACTTTGCCAATTAAGCCAATTGCTATCAAACAGACTGAAAAGCCAAAGGTAAATCCTGTTAAATTTGTTGCAAAAACTGTTGTGTCTGATTCTGAAGAGATGAAAGACTCTAAAAAGAAGTCAAATAAAAGTCAACTTCTAACAAATTAAAACAGGATAACCAGCTTTGGTAAACATTAGCTTAATGACAAAGAAGCAGCTTAAGTATAAGCTGAAAGAGGTTAAAAATGTGAACAAGGTAAAGGAAGCTAGGAATGGAAAGGAAGGTGTGAATAAAATTAATAATTATATGCCTGTTCCTAGTGCTCCTAGAAAGAAATCCTATAATTGTGGAAACTCTAACCATCTTGCTTCTTTTTGCAGGTAAAATAAAGATATAAACTCTTTACCTCCTAGATCAGGAGTTAAGAGTTAGTCTGTTAGGTTTAAACCACAAAATCCTTGTTTTCATTATGGTAGTTTATGGCATTCTATTTATACTTGTAAGGAATATCATAGTTTGTACTATGATTATTATGAAATAAAACCTTCTTAAAAGAAAATTAGTGTAATTCCTTCTAGTGTAAATTATGATGCAAAGTCTGATATAAAGTCTGATAAAATGCATGTTAGCATAAACACTGAAACTAAATCCGCTGCAAATGCTAACAAACTTAACAAGGCCAAAGGATCCAAGCAAGTCTGGGTCCTTAAAACTAATCAATAGTGGTCTTTGTGATTGTAGGGCAACAGGAAAAACATCCTGGTTCTGGACAGTGGATGTTCACGACATATGACTGGAAATAAAGCCCTGCTATCAGATTTTGTGGAGAAAGTTGGCCCAGGAGTTTCTTATGGAGATGGCAACATGGGAAAGACTCTGGGATATGGCAATATCAATCTTGTGAATGTCATAATTGAAATAGTAGCTCTTGTCTCAGGACTTAAACACAATCTGCCATGTGGATTTCTTTGAAGAACATTGTGAAGTTGTAAGTAATTCTACAGCCAAAGTGGTTCTGAAAGGTTACAGACATGGTAACATATATGAAGCCAGACTTTTAACAAATTCTAATGGTTCGGCAACCCGTCTTTTAAGTAGAGCATCAATTGAAGAAAGCTGGAATTGGCACAAGAGACTCTCTCATTTAAATTTCAACAACATAAATGAGCTAGTAAAGAAAGATCTTGTGAGAGGACTGTCAAAATCAATATTTGCTCCTGATGGTCTTTGTGACTCATGTCAAAAGGCAAAACAAAGAAAATCTTCATTCAAGAGCAAAACTGAATCCTCAATTCTTGAGCCTTATTACTTACTGCATGTTGATCTATTTGGTCCAGTCAATGTCATGTCTATTGCAAAGAAGAAATATGCTATGGTTATAGTGGATGAGTTCACAAGATACACTTGGGTGTATTTCTTGCACAAGAAGAATGAAACTGCATCTACTCTAACTGATTATGTCAGATAGCTGGATAAGTTAGTCAAAGATTCTGTTAAAATAATAAGAAGTGATAATGGCACTGAGTTCAAGAATTCAATCATGGAAGAGTTCTGCAAAGAGCAAGGAATAAAGCAGGAATTTTCTGCACCTGGAACTCCATAGCAGAATGGAGTTGTAGAAAGAAAGAACAGGACTTTGATTGAAGCTACACGGACTATGCTTGATGAAGCAAAGCTACCAACCTATTTTTGGGCTGAAGCTGTGTAGACTGCTTGTTTTACACAGAATGCTACACTCATAATCAAGCATGGAAAACACCATATGAGATGGTGAAGAAAAAGAAGCCAAATCTGAAATACTTTCATGTATTTGGATGCAAGTGTTTTGTTCTTAAGACTCATCCGGAATAGCTGTCAAAATTTGATCTAAGAGCTGATGAAGGAATTTTTGTTGGATATCCACTTTCCACAAAAGCCTTCGGAGTCTATAATTTAAGAACAAGGGTTTTCATGGAATCTATTAATGTATTTTTTGATGATAAAAAAATTATTGGACTTGAAGATTTCAATGATCATGATCAGCTGAGATTTGAAAATGAAGATGTAAATTCTGATTCTGTAAATTCTCATGACCTAAATCCTGATCTGGTAAGTTCTGACGGCTTAAACTCTTATGTCATTGAAACTGTAGTAACTGTTTCAAAGGAAAATGCACCTGTTCAGGGGGAGCAAGCTGATGATCATACCACATCTCAAGACTCTCAAGAAGCATCAGAACCAGTCATTGGCTCTTCAAGTTCTGATTCATCAAGTTTTGATGAGCCAAATTCTGATAATTCTGGAAACTCTAATTCTTCAATTCCTGAAGGATCCAACTCAAATTCTGGAATCTCAGAGAGCATAACTTCAGGGAGAGCATCAGAAAATGCTGATGGAGACAACATGGATCATGGGGGAGGATCCAGTTCTAGAGATCAACTTCCATCTGCAAGAAAGTGGACTAAACCACACACACCTGACTTAATAATTGGAGATCCTGAAGCAGGTGTCAGAACTAGAACAACAACAATAAATGAATGTCCCTATCATTCCTTTCTATCTCAGACTGAACCAAAGAAAGTGGAAGAAGCTCTTCAAGATGCTGATTGGGTGCAAGCAATGCAGGAAGAGTTAAATGAATTTAAAAGAAATAAAGTCTAGACCCTAGTACCAAGACCAAAGGACAGATCAATTGTTGGTACACAATGGGTGTTCAGAAATAAAACTGACAGTGATGGCATAATTACAAGAAACAAAGCAAGGCTGGTTGCTAAAGGTTACTCTCAATATGAGGGTATTGACTATGATGAAACATTTGCTCCAGTTGCTATATTGGAAGCCATAA
The DNA here is from genome assembly GCF_009905375.1 of Apium graveolens. Classification (NCBI taxonomy): domain Eukaryota; kingdom Viridiplantae; phylum Streptophyta; class Magnoliopsida; order Apiales; family Apiaceae; genus Apium; species Apium graveolens. The sequence goes on along the minus strand of NC_133649.1, from coordinate 182,634,848 downwards.
GAATCTTTTTGGCTTATGCTGCTCACAAGAAGTTTAAAGTCTTTCAAATGGATGTGAAAAGTGCTTTTCTCAATGGAGAATTGGAAAAAGAGGTATATGTTGAACAACCTCCAGGCTTTGTAAATCCAAAATTTCCAAATCATGTCTACAGGCTTGACAAAGCACTTTATGGCCTTAAGCAAGCTAATAGAGCATGGTATGAGACTCTGGCTCAATTCCTTCTGGAAAGTGGATTTCATAGAGGCATAATTGACAAGACTTTATTCTACCTCAACCATGGAAAGGACTTACTTTTGGTACAGATATATGTTGATGATATCATCTTTGGCTCTACAAATACAAAACTTTGTGAAATATTTTCCAAGTTAATGCAGTCAAGATATCAAATGAGTGTGATGGGAGAGTTGAGTTATTTTCTGGGACTTCAAGTCAAACAAACTGAAGAAGGTACTTTTATCAGTCAATCCAAGTACACCAGATTTCTACTCAAGAAATTTGGAATGCAAGACAGTTCTACTGCATCAACTCCAATGGCCACTGCTACCAAGTTAGATAAAGATATTGGAGCATCAATAGATATTACTAACTACAGAGGTATGATTGGCTCTTTACTCTATTTAACTGCAAGTAGACCAGATATCATGTGTACTACCTGTCTTTGTGCAAGATTTCAGGCTGATCCAAGAGAACCTCATCTAATAGTTGTGAAAAGAATTTTCAAGTACCTCAAGGGTACAGCTGATCTAGGATTGTGGTATTGTAGGGAATCATATTTTAAGCTAATAGGTTACTCAGATACAGATTTTGCATGATGTAAAATAGGCAGGAAAAGCACTAGTGGAAGCTGCCAATTTCTTGGAGGCAGATTGGTTTCTTAGTTTAGCAAGAAACAGAAATCAATTTCCACATCAACTGCAGAAGCAGAATATATTATTGCAGGAAGCTGTTGTGCACAGATTTTTTGGATGAAGAATCAGTTACTGGACTATGGGTTAGAATTTTCTAAAATACCTATTTAGTGTGATAATCAAAGTGCTATTGCTATGATAGGAAATCCAGTTTAAAACTCAATGACAAAGCACATCAGTATAAGGGACCATTTCATAAGGGAACATGTGATGGAAGATACAGTGGAATTGCATTTTGTTCCAACAGATCAACAACTAGCAAATATCTTCACAAAACCACTATGTGAAGCTACTTTTACAAGACAGGTAAATGAACTTAGAATGGTTTCAGGTTCTTTCTCAAAATCTGTTTAGTTTTTGTTCTCATACATCAGACTTTATGATCAGTATTTACAGATTTTCTTATCTAAATGTAATATGTGCTTAAATTGTAACATATTAAACACTTCTTATTATCTGATGTGATTCTATAAACTCTGAAAGTGTTTTGAATGTTATGTGACTATTCAATCCAATGAGGATTATCTTGTTAGATGCTGACTTAGTAGTCTTTAACAAACTATGTATCCCATGTTTGAATTAGTTATTTATGTGAAAATCAATAACACAAGCAAATTTTGATTTTGATCTTAGTCAAATTTACTTCATGTATCTTATTACTAAGTCACAAACTAGATTATTGCTTCTTATCTGTCAAATTCCGATGTCAGTAAATCTTAAGGATGAACTACATGCTTGATAAGCCTCACTTATCTGAAGAAAATAAAAGAAAAGAAAAAATTGAAATCAGGTACTCCTTTGAGATCTAGAGTAATTTATGTGAAAGGAAAGATCCAGGTGCATTGCTGGTATTAAGTTATATGCATTAGAAAAGCAAATTAATTTTTCTTGGTGACTTTTCACATTCTCTGATTACTGGAAAAATATTCTGATAACAGCAGTAATTCTGATGGCAGTTGTAACTCATTTACACTGAGATGCCCTTGTCAAAAGAATTTCAAAAGATGCATAAAATAAGCACAAACAGTTGAAGTGGATTCTTGCATAACTTTATTCTACAATGGACTTCACAATTCAAGATAGATTTTAAGCATTTTTCTTAGTTATGCCTTATTTCTAAGATATACTGAAGTTTATCAGACTTTAATCTTTATCTGACCATTTGCACATACACACACTATCACTCCATATGAATGATGAAAATTACTGTGGTGATTAAGTTTTTTTTTTTGATAAACAGTTAAGTATTATTTGCATTAATTCTGAGGACAAGTTCTGATTATGTTCTGATGATTAAACTCTGAAGAAACCAGTCAGTATTTGTGTGAAGAAACATAGAAACAGTCATTCACTTTTTGAGTACAGAAGCCATGTTCTGATGACCGTTAAATTCTGATAATAATCAAGTTCTGATGCAAATCCTGATGCTTACGTGGCATTATTTATTTACTTGACTTATTTTTGGTATTTACTGTAATGGTTATATTTCTCAGAAAAATAATTGCGTATTGGTTTTGGTATGTGCATGTGTGCAATAATTACTACATATTTACCGTGCCCACTATTTATGTTTTGACTGATTACACGCTGCCAAGTGTAAAAACTGTCGGTTCTAATTCAAAAGAGATGTTACCATGTGCAGAGTATAAATATCATAGATAAAAGATTAAACAATCTTTTACCTCCTCTTTTACTCTATTCTCTCTCTCTCTCTCTTATTTTCTTACTCTCTTATTTTCTGACGTTCTCTTACAGGCATTTTATCAAACACTTTGCAAACACAAAATTTTCACTTGATTTTTTAACAGAAATGGCACCAAAGGATGTTATTATTAATGGAGCTAAGTTTGTCCCCAACAACTACTCTGTTATCTTGAACAAGGATGAAGCTCCTTCAGAACTTCACTTTGTTCAGGATTTCTTGGCTCACAGTGAGATTTGGTATGCTCTGACCCAACCTCAAGCAATCTCTGGTAAACAAGTGTTGGAGTTCTAGAAGACTGGAATCTATGATGATGGAGGTGAAAATGGATGTCCAAGCATCATCTTTTCATCAGGAGAAGAAGAGTATATGGTAACTGTTACTACAGTGAGGCAGGCTCTTCATCTGCCTGAAAATTGCACTTACAACTCAGCACTTGGAGAATCCGTTCTACTAAATATGATGGCAAACTTGGGATATGAGAAAAGCTTGTCCAAGCTAGGATAGTTGAAGAGGCCTTACATCAGGAGGGAATGGAGCTTCTTCTTTGATTACATCACAAAGACTTTTGCTAACAAATGCTCCAATTTTGATACCATTCCAATCATGAGTCAACAAATAGGGTATGCACTTTTTAATCAGACTCATTTTGATTATGCATCTTGTGTGTTAGGCTATATTGGTGACAGAATGAAGGAAGATGCAAATGTAGTATATTTTGCTAGGTTCTGTCAATTAATTTATAGTTATTGTTGTCCTGATAAGCCACAAGTGTTTAGTGACCTAATGGAACCTTTTAAGTTACATAAAAGGGCATTTACTGACTTGTTATCTGCTGATAACAAGAAGGAAGTACTAAGACCTCTCCAAATACCCCAATATGTCAAAAAGTTCTTAGTCAACACTATCCCAGACACTTACACAGCCATATTCCCTGATGTAGCACCATCACAACCATCCACTACTCAACAACCACAGTCTACCTCACAACCATCAACATCAGCACATGTTGTTAGCACTTCACAGTCCAGACCCAAATCCAAAACCAAACCAACCTCTGGTACTTCTCAAAAGGTGCTAGTTGTAAATCTGACACATCCTCCAGACCCAAAACCTCAAGAGCTAAATCTATTCCTCAATCTCCACCAAGGAGAAAGAGAAGGCTGATTCTGAGAGATAAATCAGATGAGGAAGAACAGGTCCAGGTTCCTGCATCAGAACCTTTGACAGAAGAAGCTGAAGAGTCAACTCTTCAAAAGGAGAAAGCAGCTGAAGCTTCTGGCATTCAGAAAAGAAAGAGGTCTTCATATTCTGATACAGATCATGTCACCCCTCCATCTAGAAATTCAAAATTGAGGAAGGTGAGAGCAGGTGTGCATATTGCACAAACTCAATTTAAGGATGCTGAAAATGCTGAGGAAGGGGATCAGGAATCTCTGATCTCATCAGAATCTATTATGATTGAAGCCCTGCCAGCAACTGAAGAAGTTCTGATTCAGGAATCTGAAATTTCTGAAGTCCACATATCAGAACCTGTACAAGAATCTGTGATTTCTCCACCTCACTCTCCAATCAAAGATACAGATGATGTTGAAGAACAAGAGACAAGTCCTGAAATAGATATTCATAATTTGAATATACCTATTGTTCTATATCTGGAAGCTCCACCTATAAAACAGCCAACTCCGGTTACTTCTCCAATTTTACAGGCTGAGATACCAACAACACCAATTCTTGATCTTGGAACTAAGATCAGAATTTAGACAAAGCTGCAACTGCTTCAGAGCCTCCTACAGCCACACACACCTTGGTGTTATCTGAAGATGAGGAGATTCTAGAAAGTTCTGGAGAGTCAGCTCTAGTAAACACTCCAGTGCCTACAGGAAAGGAGGCATTATTCCAGTTTGAGGAAGAGGTTGCTCCAATTCCATGAGAGGAAACCTTTAGAGGGGCTGAATGGATGCATAAATGGAATGACTGATTTTATTCCCAGCCCACATGTTCTGACAGAACATGTTTCAAAAGCTGATGAGTTGTTGACAAGTTCTGACTTTAAGCATCAACTAAAGGTCACTGCTCTCATTACAAGAACTCTACAAGGTCAACACTTAAAGACTCATGCAAAGATTAATAACCTTCAGGAAACAACTGATAAGCTAGTCATGATGCAAGATCTAGACAAGAAGAGGTTTATCAGACCAATTCAAGAAAAAGTGGATGCTATTAAGCTTGTTCAAGCCAAGCAGCGGGCCCAACTGGATGAGGTATTACACAATCAAGCTGCTCAACAGACTCAGTTAAATAAGATCCAATCTTCAGTGGAACTCCTTCTTTCTCTACTCCTGACAGATGATGCCAAAAAGGGGGAGAAGGTAGTTAAGTCCAAATGCTCACCAAGCTAAACACTGAAGAAAAAGGATGATCATGGAGATGACCAGGGAAACTCTGAAAAGAGTAGAGGTCAAAGTCAAGGGAAGCAGCTGAGCAGAATTCCCACTCAACAGACAAGTTCTCATCAGAGAATGTTTGGTAGCTAGAACTCTGATAGATCTGCTATGCAAGGGAGGAATAAGGAAGGAAAGAAGCCAACAGATCAGGATGTTCCTTTGTTGATCACAAATGCTAATACTTCAAATACTGATGATCAAATTCTGACAACTACTTCTGATGTGATAGTCCAAGCTGGAAGCCAAGAGTCACAGAAGTTTTTGTAGACTTTGAAATTTAAAGGAAAGAAAGCAACATTCTTCTACAAAGATCCCAAAATTCAATTTGTTGATGAAGAATTGGCCAAGAGACTATTCCTTAAGGATAATCCAAGAGTTGATTTAGAGGAATTAAGAGAAGACGAAGCTAAATTTGCTGCTGAGAAGAGCAAACCCAAGTCAAAAGTTTCTGATGCTAAAAAGCCACCAAGTCCAAAAGAAAAGGGGATTGTGATAAGAGAAAGATCTACCACAGAGATTCCTAGATCAAGGACTAGATCTCAAACTACTGCTGATCTCAAAGATAAGGGAAAAGGAAAAGTCGGGGAGACGGTCAAGAAACAGAAGATGAAGATTCCTAAAATTCTGATGGATCCTGTGTGTAAGATGGTTCAAGTCTTTGATGATGCTACTGCTGAAGCTGAAACAGTTGAAACTCTAAAGAGAAAGAGGATGACAGAAGAATCTAAGACAACCTCTGACATAGCTCAAGTTGTTCAGAGTGAAGAAGTTCAGAATTTAATAAATCCTGAAGATATTTCAGAACAGCAAGCTACAAATAAAACTGCAAATCCTGACCAATTCATCAAGACATCAACCTCTGACACTGCTCAAGTTTACATTGACAGCTTAACATTAGAAGACAAGAAGAAGCTGCTACGGAACAAGTCTATTACAGTTCAGTCTAAGATAAATCAGATGTTGAATTAACTTGCAATATTTGGGATAAAAGCCAAGCAAGCTAGAGACACTTCTGGATTAGGTTCTGACAGAGAGAAATTCCAGACTGGGATAGAAGTTGATATTAGAGATCCATTAACATTGACTGACAAGCCATATGAAGAGATCACATAGAAGCACCTTGACAAAGTGCTTTCTGCTCAAGTAGTGATGGATACTCATGATGATTATGAAGAAAAAGAGAAATTGATCTTATTTCTGATTGATGGAAGAACTTATAGATTATCTGACTCTGATGTGCTGAAGAAATCTGTCAAAGAGCTTCAATATATTCATTATCTACTGGAGGTAAATTCTGATGTTACCAAGAAATGGTCAGAATGTATTCTTAAGATAATAAGAGATTTACTCAGAATTTCTGGTGCAAGAATGATAAAGTATACTCTAATGATAACTGAGAATAATGGAAGAGAAGTTCATATGAGGAAGAATTCTGCTAAGGTAGAAGTAATTCTGAAAGGAAGATGCTTATGCTATAATAAAGATTCTACACATCCAAGGGTAATCAGACTGGGAGATGGACTTGAAAGAAATCCAATTTCTGCACTTAGAGCTGCCATATATCAGATTGGTGATACTGAAGATGAAGAACTGCAGCAAGTCAAAGCTCAGTTACTTGAAGTTAAAAGAAATGCAGAGACCAAGCTGGTATCAGACTTTATAAGGAATCATTATGGATTCAGGCTGATTCAATGAATTTGGTAAAAGATGCATGGACTGTAAGTTGTATTTAGTTGTACATATAAACTCTCATTGCATTTGTACTTAAATATTTTTGACATCATCAAATCTATAAACTTGTATATTTTTATAATTTATAAGTTGGGGGAGATTGTTAGATATATTTGTGATGTCATGTCTAATCTGATTTGTTTAGTTTCATAACTTACTATCAGAACTTAACTGGAAATCAGAACTTACTGAAGACAGGAAGTTATCAGAACTTAAGCCATCAGGACTTACATCAGAACTTAAGTGCGGATACACTTCAGGGATGAAAAGCGGCTGATTTACAGGAGAGGATCTGGATTAAACAAAAGAAGATATGTTTGGAGAGTTGTACAGCTAAAGGACTACAGTAGATAATCTCTGATTGATGTATTTTAGGAAACAGAACATATCATATCAATTAGGAGATATCTTGTAACTGTGTAGTATATAAACACATATTAGGGTTTACACTATACGTGTTATCATTCACGAGAATATTATTCATTATAACCCTAGCAGCTCTTAGTGATATCATACATCACTGAGAGAGTAGATTAAACCTACTGTAACAGAGTTTGATATATTGAATAAACTTGTTTTCTGTTACATACTTGTGTTTATAATCGAATTGATTGTATACACTATATTCAACCCCCTTCTATAGTATCATTAAGGCCTAACAAATAGTTCTAAATCCTAATTTCTTTTACAAACGAGTCGACTTTCGATATTTATTTATTAATAGACTTAATTAATTAGGAATATGATTTAAATAAATTCTAAAAATTAGAAAACGAGTCAGATATTATACAATAGTGTGAATAACGACTCAATTTCAATTCTAAAAACATTTTAATGACCTAAGTGACTATTTGACTTATGTGCTATGTGATTTATATGGTTAATTAAGTCTTAAATGTAGTTTGATTATTATACAAGTTAATTATTATCGTACGGGTAGATGATTAGGGTTGCATGGATTCAGATTGATGTACAATTAAAGTACAAGTCAATTAAATTAGTATCTTTCCTTTATAGATATGACTCAAGCAAGGCAGTACAAGCCGGAATTAGATAACAGTAGTAGATTGGAAATAAAACACATATCATGCAAGTTTTCTCCCATATTCTAAATTCAGAATAGTGAACTACTATGCTTATTCCTATATTTGGTACAAGCTCTTGATATACTGAACATATAATCTTCATTCAAGTTCATTACAATTTAATTATTGTTCTTTTGATAATTCCTTTATAATAGTTCTGATTATCCTGGAATATTCGAATACCTCTATTTATATTCCAATAGATTACACACTATTTATAACTAGATACAAATCTTGATGTTGGGATAATATCAAAGCATATTGATTGTTCTGGATGCTTATCTTATGAACCGGATGGTTACGAATAGGGCCAGGGATGGACTGGACCCTTTGTTATGAGTCTAGAATGGGTCTGGGTACCCGATATGATGATGAGTCTATACAGATGGGTATAGATCCGCATACTATCCTGACTGATCAGTAGGTTATAGTGCATATGTTGAATCTTATGGCTAGTCTAGTTTATTGTTGATTGCCGGTAGCGACCTTCTTTACTCATTACAGAAATAGCAGATGCCTATGGAATCTGATTATTAGCTAATGAATACAATACAGAGGGGGGCTAATGTGTTTTGGATATTTTAAAGCTTTTTAAATGTTTATTACTTGGTGAACAAAGCAGATTAGAAATGCAGTAATATTATGTTAACTGAAATTAAAACAGTGCACACAATATTTCAAAACTCACTTAATTTTGTATTAAAATCAAGCTGGTGTTTTGCTACAAATCATGGGTTCTTTGTAAGTAAAGTACTCAGCTTCTTCCTTGAGAGAGTTACAAGAAAACTAGATCTGTTTGATACAATTTAAAAGTAGAGAACCAGTATTTACTTTATAGATTAGTAAACATAGGTTTACATAGCATGCAATAAGATGTACTAAATCATATCTTAAGTTATCTCTAAAGCTTTCCATTTCTGGTTTAGTGTATCTTTGCAAATCCTGTGAATATGTGACTTTTCTTTGGCAGTTAATCTTGGCCTTTGATCTTGTACTCTTCAAACTGCTTTTGTAGACTTTTCAATCTAAGTGATTAGATCATTTGTTGATTGATAATCTTGAATATTGAACTTGTCTGCATTCTGTACTTAAGCTTTATATTGATATCTCCAGTTTGATATATAGAGAACTAACATCTTGATAAGTATAATGGCTTATCGAGATCTCCGAGTTCTCTATAATTGTCTTTGACTTATCGAGGTCTCTAAGTTCTATATAAGTGAACTTGGCTTGTTGAGGTCTCCAAATTATTGCTTGTGGAAATGACTTGTCGATATCTCTGAGATCTCTATAAGCATATTGACTTATCAATATCTCTGAGATCTCTAATGATAAAATTGACTTGTCGATATCTCCAATCTTCATATCTTCATTTTGACTTGTCGATATATCTGAGTTCTCTAATGCAGAAATGACTTGTTGATATCTCAGAGATCACTATATACATTTTGACTTGTAGATATCTCTGAGATCTGTAATGATAATTTGACTTGTCGATATCTCCAATCTTCATGTATTTATTTGGCTTGTCGATATCTCTGAGACTTCTCTATAAGCTGTTTTGGACTTCTCGATAAGTCATTCTGGAGTTCTCGAATGACTTCTCTATATGACTTGATCTGTGACTTGTAGATATCTTAACTTAGAATATTTTTCCTAAAATATATTTATTCAACTCCAAGCTTCTTCACAGTTTCTCTGAGGCATGATCTTCTTTCAGAGTTTATTCTTAGGCTTGAGACTGTTTATAGAAAAAATACTCCAGTCTAATCTTTGACATTTTTACAGACTCAAGTAATACAATACAAAATGTAAATATAGATTATCATACAACTAATTCTTAGGGATGTCATTTTGACTTAGTCTTGTTATAGTACAGGCATGTCTTGCATAATAATCTCCCCCAATTTGTGAGAAGATTGCTTATCACAAATTTATGTCTGATAACAAGACTAATCCCAAGTTATAATGAACAATAGAACATTACATAAAAATTGAAAGAAGTACAACTTTTTTACATAAAGTGATTACATGAGTTTAATAAGTACATTCATCACACAAATTTCTCATATCATGTTTCTTGTCTAATGAGGTCTTTTAATTCTACAAGTACTTGCAAATCATCTATGATTTGAGTTCCTCTTAGAGCTTCCACAAGCTTAAGCCACTCATCTAATGAATAATTATTCAAGTAACCAATTCTGATTCTTGAGAAACTGTTAACTTTAATGTTCAAAAAATGTCCATCCTTGGAAATTCTGCTCATCCCCTTTTCCTTGAGTTCTTCAAATTTGTGCTCAAATATTTCTATCTCTATGAAATATTTCATTTCCCTCTCCTCTCTTTCAGCCTTTTTTTCTCTTATTTCTTCCCTTACTGTCAACCATACAACCAATACATACCTCCATGCCATTGTATAAGTATCCTTATCCTTCAGTAAGCTTAATACCCTCTTAATCTCTGTGGTTGAAAATATATCCATTAAATTCCTGCCAAGTAAAGTGTAGGATCCATCTTGATAATAAATTTTTACTTCCCTCAATGATACAACCCAAAATTTGACCATTTTTTCAGCTAATTATTGAAAGTAGTCATCATCTGTGATGCACCAGTATAAAGGTAGAAAATCATTTTGATTAAAGCAGTTCCAGTTGGCCCTCTCAGTAACTTGCAATTTCTTTGGCTTTCTTCCAACATATTTTTAATGAATTTTAATTGGTGGCTTGAAGGAAGATAGGTTGGAGATTTTCTTTAGAGAGGTTCGGTTGGAAGTAATTGGTATTTTCAATATGGTGTTTGCAGTGTGTTTGTAGAAAAACTTAGGCTTAAAGGTTAGAGGTGGTAAAGTGTTTGAGTTTGTTGGCTTGGGGGTATGAGTTTGTTTGATTTGGATTTGTATGGCATTTTTCTTTGGTTATGAACCATCCTCCTTCTTCTTCCTTCTTCTCTCATCACCTCTTTTCTTATCATCTCCCTTCTTCTCATCTTGCTTCTTTTCTTTGTTGCTAGTTGCTCTGAAGGATTGACTTGGACTTGAGCCAGAAGGTTTTTAATCATCTTTCTTCTGCTCATCATCATCCAAGTCATCCTTATTGAATTGTGTTTTGGGCAACTTGGCTTCAGGATCTCTCAAGTATCTCCCCAAAATCCTTATCATCTCTATATCTTCATCAGTCTTGTTCTTCTTGGTCTTCAATCCAGTTTCCAAAGTCATTATAAGCTTTTTGTGTGCCATGACATAGTGTCTGGGAACAAGAAAGTTCTTGAGTTCCTTGGTGTTTGGACAGATGTAAGTCACTCCTTTGTTTAGATAGAGATATGCTTCTAGAAAAGCAACTTCTTGAGCTTTTTGTAATTCCTTAAGCAAGAGAGTGTCTTCACTGGTTACTCTGTTAACTTTTTAATGAAAATATCCAGTTCAGATTCCCTTCTTGATGTAAGAAAATTAAGGGACACCCGCATGCATCTGTCTAGACCTGAGTCATTGATGTTTATCATAACTCTCTTTTCCTGAAAATTACCCTTGGTTACCAAAATCACCCTTATGAAGTTTATGGTCTTGTTCAAAGCCCTCTTGTTGATGATGAAGTTGTTGTTGAGAGAAGCCCTGAGAGCCTTTACCAAATCTTCAAATTCCTTGCTCAGGCTAGGTCCCTCAGCTGCTTTGATAAGCCTCTCCATACCAACATCAACTTTTTGAGATTTGCCTTTATTAGAAGCTTGAACAGATGTAGATGTTTGGGATGATCTTAGTAGCCTAGTCTCAATCTCCCCCTTAGGCTCATTAGCAGGAAGGATAAAAGGTGTAGGGATTTTAGGCCTCACAACTTCTGGAATTGCCGACAGTGGAATGTTGAGTGCACCCATGATGGCTCCCAAAGACACAGAATTTTGCATTTGTAGATGCTTTTTGGAGTCCACCAAGGTTTGAATATCAGCCTGTTGAATTTGAACCATGGTTGTGAGTTGTGATACTTGAGTTGTGAGTGACTCATTTGTTGTCTTTAAGGTAGAGACTTTAGTTTGAAGAGCCTGGATTTGCAAGTTGATTGAGGTAGATATGGGTTGTTGAGAGCCTGAAGATGTTGAAGTACCAAATGTGGCTTGCACAGCTTCTTTATTCCATCCATAAAAGAGAAGATGGCTCATATCTGCTTTGATGAAGTTGATTCAGCTTGAGTCTTGTGTCATTAGAATTTGTAATGTGCTGTTGAACCACCTCATGCAAAGCCACAAAAGATTGCCTTAGATTTTTGACATTTACATCCACTATAGTTAGATCAAATCTTGCCATCTGTTCTGCAAATATTTTGAATTTTTATTTGATCTCAACTATGATGGGATAATTTCATCCATCTTCTCCCTTACCATCTTCCTGATTTTGTCTTGATGACCAGTCAAAGTCACTTGTAGTGCTTTACCAAAGAGGTGAAAAGCCTTGATTTGAGTCTTGTAAACTTTATTAACTGCATCATAGACTTCCTGTGGAGTGAGGATCTTGGAATTACTCCCAAAAATTGTGACATATTCCTCTCTGAACCTTTCCAAGACCTCATCCATCTCCAATTTGAAGTCCTTAGACATCCAAGCATCCATATTGCCATCATGCTCAGCTTCACTCACTATCTTCTGCTTTTGCTTTTCAACATCTTCATTATAAGTGACAGAATTGTCTGATAGTCTTGATTTGTCATGTCTGTGGTGAGCATATATTGTGTGATGTTTGCAAGACCTGAGAGTTGATCAACTAAAAGGTCATCCACAGTGTTTGGTTGGGATTGAGCATTTTGTAACCATTGTTGGATTGCGTAAGAGGATTGTTGTGTAGGGCTGGATGTTGAAGGAATATTTGTAGGTTGTGAAGTGGAGGATAGATCTTCAATAGAACCACTTGTGACAGCTGTCATAGTTTGACTCAAAGATTGAACTGTGGTTATGATAGTTTATTGTTCTCCACTTGTGGTGGGAACCTCCATTTGAATTGGAGGGAGTTAACTAGGTTACTGTCATGTACTCTAGTATCAAACCCTTGTGTTTCTTTCAGAACACTGTCACTTGAATGTGATGTACTTACCTCCCCCATAGCAGGATCATTGGCAATTAAACTCCTAGCTTCAATTGTGAGTGCAATCTCATCTAGGTTTTTGATGGGAGTTGTTCCTGCAAGAGGAACCTCCAATTAAATTGGAGAGGATATAGATAGCTCCCCATCAGGAGTACTACCCCCAAACCTTTTAACCTTTGAAGGTTGATTTGTACATGAAGGTGCATTTGTAACTACCACAGGGTCTTTAGTGAAAACTGATGAAACCCCTGTGTTTTTGTTGGTGTCATCAAGGTCTACCCCATCATGTAGCCTCTCACCAACTAAATTTGGTTCCTGGATGGTGAGCACAGTTTCTTGAACCATGTCACTTGATGTTGGAAACTCTTCAGAATCAGATTCAAGAGTTTGATTAAATGAAGAAGACAGTTGAGAAATTAGATGTTGAATCTCAGAATTGAGTGTCGGCAGCTTCCCTTGAGTATATGAGAGAGCTTCAAAAGATGTGCTTTCTTTGTGTGTGTCATCCTTATTTCTTCTTTCATACACTTGAATTTGTTCAAGTGTTTGTGCAGACTCTTTATAAGGTGCATTTGGGTGGATGCTTTGTTCAATAGAGACACACTGTTGAGAGGATGTCTCTATAGTCTATTTAAGTCCATGTTTTACAATTGCATCCAGTTGGGAGGGTGTAGAGGTGGCTTGAGTGGTCAACTCAGTTTGTTTTGCCTTCTTTGTTTTCTTGACCAAGGGTGTCTTGTTTTGTTTGGTCCTTACCACTCTCATTTATTATTGCTAAAGGTGCCTGTTTTCTATTTTTTTACTCAATTCACCCTTTTGAGAGGATGAAGTGGTTGGTTTCCTAGCTTCTAGTGGTACATAAAGAAGTGTTTCAGCTTGGGAAGGCCCATGTTGGTTGTCCTGTGCTTGTACTTCTACAAGGACAAGAACCATTGTTGTACTAGGTTCAACATTAGATCTCATGTCAGGAATAGAGTAAGAGTAAGTCCTGAATCTCTCCATCATAAATGGGGTGATTTTAAGGCTTACATGTACCTTATTTTTAGTAAAAAGTGAACCAAATAAAACTTTGGACACTTGCTTATAATTGCCTATTTTAGTATTATCTATACCATTAAGCATATGAATGTCATGCACTTTATGATTTAAAGCGGACATTATAAATCTAGGAAAGAAAATTTCCTTACCTCTTGTAGCTAGGGGCATTGTGAGCCTGGTGCTAAGTTCTTCCAGGATTAATAGACCAACGTTCAAGTGCTTGTTGTGAGCTATGGAGGACACCAGCTTCTAGACCACTCTTGATATGTTGTCATATCCTGTCTTTCTGTAAGTAAAAGCCCTTATGATAAAATCAAACAAGAAAGACCATTCCCTTCTTAGGTACTTCTTGTTCAGGCTAGCCAGGTTGATTTTTTCACTATAGCTGATGAAGTCCATGAACTCAGCTAGCTCATCCTCTGTTGGAACCTCCATTATATTTTTAGTTGGAATGCTCGAAGCTTGATTTATATCTTGCTCATTAAACTCCGCTTGTTGGCCTCCTATAGAGCAGTTCACCATAATAGATACAGAGTTGTCATGCACAACTGTCCTCACTACTACTGTTGTCCAGAATTCATGCAGAACATCCAAGTAAAGGATTGGATTGGCAGTTAGAGCTCCTGCAAGATAAGACTCAAACAAAAATTTAACAAACCCCTTGAAACTGTCAGAGGCTTGATTAACATATGTAAACGTGAGATAGTTGGTTCCATCCTTTGGGATTGCAGCTCTAACATTCTTTAGTGCCATTTTATAGGAGTATATTTTAAGTGGGTAAGAAAAATTAGAGAGAAAGAGCTTGAAACGAGAGAGAGCGGTTGAAATATAACATCCCAAAACCTGAGGTCAGGATTGGGTGTCACCAAATAACTTTTTACAATATAAACCTGCATATTAAAACAAATATACAAACGACCCCTCAATAACGGATCGTTTACAGGTTATGGTATGAAATAAGAATCTAACCTTCTAAAATTTATAACAACTAAATATAATTTATTACCTCTTACTAACTCCCCTGTCTTATTCATTCTAACATCTCCATCCTTTTGCAGCTGGGATATCTCCAATTTTGCTGTCTATTAAGAGCTATTCACTTTTTTCCTCATTTGATACTGAAAGAAATAAGAATTCACAAAGTAAAAGTGAGCCAAAAATGCCCAGCAAGTAATATAACTGGTTCTCAGGTATCAACATTGAAAGAAATTTTCCAGACACAATCTTTAAATAATTTTATAAACATCTTTATTTATTTGAAGTAGTAGAGTGAATAAAATATTGGCCTTTATTAGCCCTCATTCATACATCAAAAGCAACGAGCAATTCACTGATTCATCTCTTGAATCAATTCTTTGTCCGACTTTGTAAACAAAAAACTTTTCAAAAAAGGATGTCGTTAATGGAGATCAATAATAAATTAGATTGGACACTAGAATCAACACAGTACTATAACCTGCTGATTAGTCAGGTATAGTACGGACCTATTCCTAAACACATAGAACCACATCATAACAAGGTACCCAGGACACTATGGCCTCCATAATTAAAGGGTCCAGCCATCTCTGGCCCATGCCCATTCTGGCCTCATAAACAAAGGGTTCAGCCATCTCTGGCCCTTATCGTAACCATCCAGTCCGTGGAGTATTTTGATGTCAAATCACTTTGATTTCAAAACATTTCGATTTAGGGTTCGCAAATAACCCGAAATGATAGGTATTTGCTCAAGAGATCAATCAATAATCAAGGAACAATAATGAAGGGTACTTGCATAATTAAGAATAATTGCAGTGAAATGTAAAATATTTAACTATTATGAATTTAGAATAGGGAAGAAATACTTGCAATATATCACAAGGAGGTTTGAGAAATGCTAGGTCCCAATGTATTTGTAGAAAGGGGGGTTGAATACAAACAGCACCGAATAATCGAATATATGCGGAATAAAAAATGTGAAACAAAATTCAAGTTAAATAAGAATATTATTAAACTTGAAAGGTGTTACAACAACTGTATCGATTACAAAGAATTAATCTCAAATTAATTATCACAAATTTAGAATAAATTCGACATGAACTTTTTCTATTTTTTTAATAATTAGAATCAAATGCTAAACGCGATTTGAGATTAAGTTCTAGGGATTTTGATCCGCTAGATTGTTACACAAGAACAAGATAAAGATTTCTAGTTGATTGGATTTAACTTTACAATCTAGAAATTGATCTTGAAGTTTTGCAGAGAAGATGAAATATTGTTCTGCTTCTTTTTCTTTTGTTCTCGGGTTCTGTATTGTTGATTAAATAATTAATTGAATGAACTGCTTCTGCTTCTTTTAATCAATCAACCGAATAGAATTGAACTGGGAAGACAATCCTGAGCTCAGCAAGACAATCGGTAGGACTATCCTTAGAACTAGCAAGACAATCAGAATGAACTAGCAAGACTTTCGGTATGACTATCAATTGTCATACCGATTGTCATAGTAGTTCAAACGGATTGTTTTTGCTGAAAATAAATAGATTTAAATCCTATAAAATTCTGGTAAGACAATCCTTTTGAACTAGCATGACTTTCGGTATGACTATTGATTGTCATACTAATACAATCAGTTGTCTTGTTGAATTAAAACAGATTTTTAAACCAATTTAAATTCTGAAAATTCTTAATATTAATTCAGAATTAATTAATCAATTAATTTAATCAATCAAATAAATTAATCTTTTGCAGATATAATTTATTTTCTTAATTAAATTATATGACTTAATTAATTAATAGAGAATTAATACTAATCTTGAGCAGCATCTATTCTTCTGTATATCTTCTGAAAATCACTGAAATATATGAATCAATTCCACCACTTCAATGTTGACACTCGATGTACTGTCTGGTTCATGAGTGACTAACTTCCGTGACGTTTCTTCATGTCTTGACTTTGACACTTTGATTTTCTTCAGATTAAATCCTTGTAATTAATGATACTCTGACGAGATCTCTGTCACTTGATTAAATCCACGATCTTGATTTATATCACTGAGGCTTGATCAATTTCTTGAACTTCTTCCAGTGAATTAACTCCTCAAGTCTGTAGATGAACCTTGTTTCTGAATCCTCTGATAGATGTTACTTTGCGAGATCTCTCTGACGGTAGATCCACTATTTACTTATTACATTCTTATTTGAGTTGAGTTGAATCCTGGAATATACAAATAGGCTATGACATATGACTTACAATCTCCCCCTATTTGTTTGTTAGAAAATAACACACAAATACCTAGAGGATAACTCAACTAACAAATAAGAAAAAGATATAAAAAGAAATACAAAGTAAATAGTAGAAAAGTTCTGGACTAAATTTAACATTTTCCAGATTCCAAGTAGATGTTCCTCTAGACTGAACATATCTTCAAGTAGTTCCATCTTCATTTGTACAACCACATTTCCTGTTGAGAAGCCCATATCTCTCTTGCTTCTCCCCCTATGAGAATCAACTGATTAAAGAAGATCACCTTCGTTTACCACCTCTCCCGTACAATAGGATCCGCAGATAAAAACCAATGGTACTCCCCTTTTGAAAACAGCTTCTTCCCTTACTAGAAAATCACCTTGTGTTTACCACCTCTCCCGTACAATAGGATCCGTAGTTACAAACAACAATGGTGTGGTGTAGTGTACATATGATCTTTTTCTTTCTCCCTGCTATTTCTCCCCCTTAGTTGAGGAATCCTCCAAACTATTACTTAAGCTTTTATCTCCCCCTTAAAGAAGGAATGTATGCCGTCGTCTGAAGGAGTTCCCATATTTCACTTGGTTGGAAAAGAAATAACAAGAAGTTTCTCTTTCTTCCTCACTGTGAGTGTGTGATTCTGTTTAGTGTACCTCACATGTGTTTCACTCTTCTCTCCACTCGTGTTTACACTCATTCTCACAAGTGTATCACTCTTCTCTCATAGCTCCATAATCCAGCTGTACCTGCAAGGAAAATCACCTTAGCCATCCTTAAGGAGGTCACAGGTGGTGCAATGGGAGTTCGCAAATCCCCATCCTTGTTAAACTCGTCAGATGAATCTGAGTCATAATCTACAAGTTGCTAGTTTCCTGTAACACCCCCAGATCCGGGGTCGGGGATCCGGGTTGTCACGGTCTTTCTTTCCACAATATCACTTCACTTAATTAATAATAAATAACCTCATGTTGTGACCCCACACTAACACACACCACAACCCGTTATAGTCTCAGAGATGAAATTGAAATAAGTACAAGTCTTTGAATCCACAATTTAAAATTATTACAACCCAAAATGATTACTTGATAATTTACAGTTAATTGCCATTATCTGCCACAAGTTATAATTATACATAATTTGATTCTCAAAAGTAGATGGTCTGAACTACAATGGATCTACCTCTGCAGCTATAGCAGCTACAACATCATCGGGAAGACGCGGGACGCTTCCCACGCGCTTGCGCTGGGTCTGCTGGAGTCTGGCCATCTCTCCTAACTGTTGTTGTGTGATGAAGAAATAAAGCAAGAGTGAGCCTTACAGCTCGCAAGATAATATGTAGTGATAACAATAATACAAGTATCTAAATGGATACTTACTAGAATCTTTATCGTGTGTAAGATAATTACTTACTAGATATAAGTAAAAACAAGGAATGAAGTTACCAATACTTCCCCACACTTATATCATTTATAAAGCTACTTGAACTATCACCGTTCAAAGTATTATAAGATTCACGAGGTCATCCTATAGATGAGACCACAAATAAAACTTGAAAATATTTGATCTTTGAAATATTTTGAAAAGAGATGAAGTTACGAGATACTTCATTCAATGGATACACCAATAAAAATGTTTGACCCTGTCAATGCTTCGGCAACCACCCATTAGTAGCCTTTCGATCGAAATGCTACGGGTAGTGTTGCAGAATTATCCAAATGGATGATGAACTCATTACGGGAGTTTACCGCGCCAGGAAGACCACTTACGATGATCAGTCGTAGTAGTACAACCCCACCATTTTCTACATGTAGAGGAGAACCTGTCGGATTTACTTGTCAACCGAACACTGAACTCCTAAGGAATGGACCGCCTTAGCGGAACTTCCAGGCCATTTGGGCCAATATAATAAGGCTGGGCCGGCGCTACTCGACCACTTACGCCACTCCTAGTTCAGATGAAATCCATGACTCTGAAACGTAAAGCTCGTTTCCCCCTTTCCCCAAGTAGAAACTTGTTGATACGGCTCCACCAAGAAGTCGTACCTAGTTGGAAAGGAAAACTCACCGATATTTCCCAGGCGATGCCTGTTAATGGATTAACTTGTTCCAAGAATTTTACTTCCCGAATATTGGGTAAGTAATCAAAAACTCTTTTACCAAGACAGCAACCTTGTTGCGAATATAAAACACACCACCGAGCCGGATCCCCCAGGTTTTGAGCGAGTATTTAAATCCCCTTTTTAAAAGGAAGATCTTAAATATAAAACTAGTTTTGGGATCCGCTCTAACTTTTGAAAATCATTTTAAAGACTCGAAAACACTTTAAAGAGTGTTTGGAGTAAAACTGATTTAATGAAGTAAATCAGTCCCCAGAATATTTAGAAAATGTCTGAATATTATTATTTAAATAATATTCCCATAAAAAAAATAATCTTTATAAAATAATTGAAGTAGAAGTATTAAAACTTATACTTGAAATGAATAGCAAATAATCAAAGAAATACTTATACGAAAGTAATATCTTTATTTGAATAATCAAAAATAAGTTTGATTATCGACACCTTATTCTTTAATAAAATAAAGAATATATCTCAGCAAATAATCGGAGTCATAGATCCTCAAATCAATATTCAAATAATATTCAATAAATAAAATAAGCTGAGTCATAATACCTCGAATGAATATTATAAATAATATTCATTAAATAAAATAAAGGAGTCATACATCCTCAAATGAATATTCAAATAATATTCAATAAATAATGTAAAGGAGTCATACGCCTTCGAATAATATTCGGAATAATATTCAAATAATAAAATAAAAGGAGTCATAAGTCCTCGAATGAATATTCGTAATAATATTCATTAAATAAAATAAAGTTATCGAATAAACCTTATTCGGTTAATAGTTTGGAAAAACTATAACCATATATATATAAATATATATATATATATATATCCATATCCATATATACAAAAATCTACTCGGGATCTTCGACTCCCGGTTTTAGAAAATATTTTCACCTTTGGGTCCCTATACTAAGGGTATATGCAAGTTACCGCTATCCTCTAGCATAGGTATTATCAACTGAACCAACAGATATATATTTCAAGAATATGAAATAGGCATGCATATATACCATATCACATGCTACAATATATCGCAAGAATTTGCTAAATAACCAATATGCATTTATCGCAAGATCATGCATATACAAATGTATACATCACAACAACAGTATAACGGATAGAATACTTGCCTGAGCGACTTGGGGGTGAGAAAGGCTCGGGACGAGTCTGGTAACCTATAAACAACAAGTAAGTTGGAATTAAACCAAAATCACTTGTAAATCTATACTTTAACTAACTTAGACTCTAACGCTTGTTTTGCGCTCACCGATTCGCTTAAGTCACTCGGGTACCCTCGGCTCCACCATTTTTAATAATTTAACCTTTACGAGTTTTAAAGCGATTCCTTCGCGAGTGTCTTACCAACTGCCTAACACACTTACCATAAATGTTTCATACATTAATTAACCCTTTTTGGTCTTTAACCTACATTTCAAAGTAAGGCGAGGGAAAAAGTTTCGTTCGCGAAACGCCGTTACTTGAAACGGTCGTTTCTTCTAAACCGTGCATCGGAATCGAACGAACTACATATCAAAACGAAGCTCGTAACATGAGCTATCTAAACATGGCAGTGGTCATAATCTATCAGGGGGTTCTCGGGTCCTAATGCTATGCACAAAAACAGTCCAAAGAAAATCGGACGTTACGACGGCTATGTTTACGCGATTTCCAAATTTTAAACCATACAAAACCAACCACAAACCAACCTCAAATCCAACTCACAACAAACATCCATCCTTATCACATCATAACAACCCCAACCAATTCAATTTAATCATTCATACTTATGCTTAAACTTAACTTTAATCATACTTAAGTTCCTTTAAATCAAAACCACAACAATTACCATTCCATTTCACTACCATTCCAAATCCCAAACTCTAAATCATAACAACAAACTACAATATCAACCCACTAATCAAAATCATCTCATAATATATAGGAATCTAGGGTTTGGAGATGGTATACCTTCCTTGAAGTGGTGGGTGGAGCTAGGAAGCCTTAAGAAGCTTTGAGAAGTCTTAAGAATGCTTGGATCTTCAAGAAAAACAAGAAAAAGTTCAAGTTAAAAACTTGAAAACACTATTCATTGTCTTCTTCTTTGATTAAATGAAGAAGATTGAGAAAGAATTAATGGCTTAAACTCATGATATAGTCCTAACTAAGCATGAAGATGATTAGGGAATTATCTTACCAATTTAGGAGGCTTGGATCTTGAGTTTTGAAATTCTATGCCTTTAAAAATGCTAAAAGCCGAGAGCAAATGAAGAACTCATGCCTTGGTTGCTTTTGATTTTTGATGAGAATGATTTTTACTTGGCTTGGTTGACTTGTTTTGTATTTGATTTAGTCAATTACTTTCTTGCCCTTGAAATTGTGTGGTTACAAAGCTACCACACCTCCTTCCTTCCCATGTCATGCTTATGTCATCCTCATGATGTCATCCTCCCTTCCTTGTCCTCTTTCTATTGGTTGGATGACATCATTCCCCCTAATCCCTTTGATTAACTTCCTAATCGTTTGCCTAATGACCGCTGATCTGTTATACGGTTTGCTTAACTTTCGTTCTCATTTATCGTTTGAAGGATCATACCCGGGATCTTATTACTTAGGTTCCCTTAACCTTTCTCAATACATTATATTCATTTTTATGATCCTCTATTATAATCCTTTAATTTAAATCCTTTTTATCCTGTTACCTTATACTCAATTCTCTCCGTATCTTGTGGATTTCCGGGAAAAACCAAAGTGTTCGGAATTGGATTCTGACGATCTTTACATACACTTATATACTTCATAGAGTACTAATAATATCCCAGAATATCCATAACAGAACCCCTACATAGTGTGGCATGAAAAGTTTCTTCATTCAGCTAAAACACTATTCACAAGGGTTACAAAAAGTTGAAAATTTTGGGGTTATTACAGTCTCCCCTCCTTAAAAGGATTCCGTCCCGGAATCAAACAGAAAATAAATGGGGGTACTTTTCTAGCATTGTGCTCTCTAGTTCCCAAGTTGATTCTTCCACATTATGATTCTGCCATAGTACTCTGACTAGCTTGATCACTTTGTTCCGAAGCACCTGCTCCTTCTTATCCATAATCCTTACTGGCTTCTCCACGTAAGTTAGATCTGGCTGCATATCCACCTGCTCGTACTCCACTATATGCCTGGCATCCCGATGATACCTCCTTAGCATTGACACATGGAACACATTATGAACTTGTTGCAAATTAGGGGGTAGGGCTAGCTCGTAAGCTAACTTTCCAATCCGTCTTAATATCTCAAAAGGTCCAATGTATCTTGGGCTTAGTTTTCCTTTCTTTCCGAACCTCATTAATCCCTTCCAAGGGGATACTTTCAACAGTACTAAGTCCTCTACTTCATATTCCTTGTCCTTTCGGGCTAGGTCTGCGTATTTCTTTTGTCTGTCTTGGGCTGCTACAAGTCGCCCTCTGATAAGATCCACTATATCTTTGGTCCTTTGGACCACTTCGGGTCCGAGCATCTTCCGCTCTCCTACTTCATCCCAGTATAAGGGAGATCGACACCTTCTTCCGTACAGAGCCTCATAAGGCGGCATTCCGATGCTAGCATGAAAGCTATTATTATAAGAAAACTCGATCAACGGCAAGTGATCATCCCAACTTCCTTTAAAGTCTATTGCACAGACTCTCAACATATCCTCTAGTGTCTGGATGGTCCTTTCACTCTGTCCATCCGTTTGGGGATGGTACGCGGTACTCATATTTAACTTGGTCCCCGCACATTCCTGAAAGCTCCTCCAAAATCTGGAGTTGAACCTGGGGTCTCGGTCTGAGACAATGGACGCTGGGACTCCATGTCGCATCACTATTTCCTTAAGGTAAATGTCCACCAGTCTATCGACTGTGTATCTCTCATTGATAGGAATGAAATGAGCTGACTTTGTCAGTCGGTCTATAATTACCCAAATGGCGTCGTGATTGGCTTTCGTCCTTGGCAAGCCTACAACAAAATCCATCGCTATATGTTCCCATTTCCATTCGGGAATCTCCAGGGGTCGCAAAAGTCCACTGGGTCTCTGGTGCTCTGCCTTTACTCTTTGGCAAGTTAAACACTTGTTTACCCATTCTGCTACGTCCCTCTTCATGTTGGGCCACCAGTAGTATTCCTTCAAATCCCTATACATCTTGGTACTTCCCGGGTGAATGGAATACCTTGAACTATGGCTTTCATCCAAAATCTCATCTTTAAGTTCTTGAACATTCGGAACCCAAATTCGGTAGGAATACCTCATTATCCCTTTATCATCTTTCTCAGTATGGATCTCCTCTCCAGTCATTGACTCTCTGCCTTCATTCATTATTTTCTCCTGGCACAATCTGATCTTTTCCAATAACTCTGGCTGCATCGAGATCTCAAAAAGCTTTTCAGTTCCGGTTCCGGTTACCTTTACTTCTATTTCTATTCTCTCAAAATCCCTTATCAACTCTTCCGAAGTCGTTATCATTCTGAGTCTTTCCTTTCTACTAAGGGCATCAGCCACCACATTGGCTTTCCCTGGATGATAGAGAATCTCACAATCATAGTCCTTGATTAGTTCTAACCATCTCCTCTGGCGCATGTTGAGCTCTTTCTGCGTAAATATGTACTTGAGGCTCTTATGGTTTGTGAAAATCTCGCACTTCTCTCCATACAAGTAGTGCCTCCAAATTTTTAAAGCAAATACTATTGCCGCGAGCTCAAGGTCATGAGTAGGATATCTAACCTCGTATTCCTTCAGTTGTCTCGACGCATACGCAATAACTTTACCGTGCTGCATAAGCACACATCCTAATCCTTTGTGCGACGCGTCACTATATATCACAAAATCTCCTTTTCCGTCCGGCAATGCCAATACCGGAGCCGTTATCAACCTTTTCTTTAATTCCTGAAAACTGTTCTCGCATTTCTCCGTCCATTCAAACTTCTCTGTCTTACGAGTAAGTCGTGTCAAAGGGGCTGCGATCTTCGCAAAGTCCTGTACAAATCTACGATAGTAGCCGGCCAATCCTATGAAACTCCTTACCTCTGTGGGTGTGGTTGGCCTTTCCCAATTTGAGACCGCCTCTATCTTGGAGGGGTCGACCAATACTCCTTCTTTATTGATCACATGTCCTAAAAACTGTACTTCATTCCGCCAGAATTCACACTTCGAGAATTTGGCATATAACTGCTCCTCTCTGAGTATTCCTAGAGCTATCCTCAAATGCTCTGCATGTTCTGCCTCAGTCCTTGAGTAGATCAAAATATCATCGATAAAAACTATCACACACTTGTCCAAGTACTTCTTAAATACTCTATTCATTAAATCCATGAAAGCCGCTGGGGCGTTGGTTAATCCAAAGGACATTACCAAGAACTCATAATGCCCATACCTGGTACGGAACGCTGTCTTGGAAATATCTTCGGGTTTAATCTTTAGTTGGTGATATCCAGTTCTCAGGTCGATCTTGGAAAAATAAACAGCATCCTTTAGCTGGTCGAACAGATCGTCTATTCTAGGCAATGGGTACCTGTTCTTTATGGTTAGCTTGTTCAACTCTCGATAGTCGATGCACAACCTCATGCTCCCATCTTTCTTCTTAACAAATAAAACTGGTGCTCCCCACGGAGACACACTGGGTCTTATCATACCCTTATCCAAGAGTTCCTGCAATTGGATAGCTAATTCCTTCATTTCTAACGGGGCTAACCGGTAAGGTGCTTTTGAAACTGGCGCCGTCCCTGGGGCCAACTCAATAGCAAATTCAATCACTCTATCGGGTGGTAATCCCGGAAGGTCTTGTGGGAATACATCTTCAAATTCGTTGACTACTGGAATATCTTGTAAGTTGGGCACCTCCTTCTGCGTGTCCACCACATAGGCTAGGTAAGCCTCACTTCCTTTTCGTAGCATCCTTTTGGCCCGGGCCATAGTCAAAAATTTCTGCGTCTGCCTCTTTCCTCTAAATATAACTTCTTTCTTCCCTGGGACATTTAACTTAACTTTCTTCCCTTTACAGTCTATCTGAGCATCGTTGCTAGATAGCCAGTACATTCCCAAAATCACATCAAACTCCCCTAATTTAAAAGGAATCAGATCAACACTGAAAGATTGCTCCCCTATGCCTATCTCACAGGCGGGGTGAATCTGGTTAACAGGAATAATTTCATGATTGGCTATTTCTACTTGTAAGGGTTCTATCAAGGGTTTAGCCTTAAGTCTTAACTTACGCGCAAAGTCCCTTGATATAAAAGATTTAGTTGCTCCTGAATCAAATAAAACATTTGCACTGACTGAATTTAGAGAAAGGGTACCTGCTATCACATCTGAATCTTTCATAGCATCCTGGACTGTCATGTTGAAAGTCCTCGTAGTAGGTGGCTTATTAGAAGCAGCCCTGCTTGCTCCCGAAGCTGCTGGTTTGTTCATTGGGCATTCTCTCTTCCAATGACCTGGGCGTCCGCACTGATGACAAGTGGTGGTTGGAATGACGGCAGGGGCTGACGAAGGGCATTTATGAGAATAGTGGCCCACTTGCCCACACTTAAAGCAGGTTACTGGCTTTCCTTTACACTCCCCAGTGTGATTCCTTCCACATATGTTACAGGCTGGCAATGGGGGTCGAGACTGGTTGGAATAGGACATTCTTGACTTCTGTCCGCCCTGGCTCACACTCACACTCATTGGTCGCTTAAACCCAGTGTTCCTTCCTGGCAGGGACACTGCTCCTCGATTAAATCTAGTTGGGAAGCTCCTTCCTGCGGAACCTCCACCCATGCTCATACTTTTCCTCTTTATTCCTTTCTTCTCTCTTTCCTTCTGTATCTGTTCACTTCCGACTTCTACAATCGTTGCCTTTTGCACCAGAGTGGCATAGTCCGTAAGCTCAAGGATTGCCACCCTATTCTGAATCCATGGTTTCAGTCCCTGCTGAAACCTCCTAGCTTTCTTTTCCTCGGTGCTCACAAACTCCGGCACAAACCTTGATAACTCAGTAAATTTCGCTTCGTACTCTGCTACAGACAAGTTATTTTGCTTTAGCTCCAAGAACTTGAGCTCCATCTGGTTTTCCATAAACCTCGGGAAATACTTTCCCAGAAACAACTGACTAAATCTCTCCCAGGTTATAATAGCATCTGTCTCCATGTTTTTCTTGGCCTCCCACCAGTAGTTAGCTTCTCCTTTCAGAAGGTAGGTAGCAAATACAGTTTTCTGTGCCTCATCGATACTCAAAATCTCAAAAGATTTCTCCATCTCCTTTAACCATGCCCTTGCCTCAACTGGGTCGGCTGATTCGTGGAACTCAGGGGGCTTAAGGGACTTAAAAGCCCTAAAAGAGTTTGCCACAGCATTGTTACTTCCTTGAGGGGGTGGGTTGGGTTGACGTTCCAAATTCTGCCTTAGGAGTTGCATGAACTGGCTCATGGGATCCATGCCTGGGTTTGGTACTGGTTGCTCAACCTCGGTTTCTCCTTCTTCAGCCTCTATCTCAAATCCCTCAACATCATATGTTTCCTCTTCCTCTTCATACAGGGAGTCATCCTGTTCCACATAATCCTCATCTTCCTCTTCACTGTGTTCTTGGTTTCTATTGTCCTGATTATGGCTTCCCTGGTCCTCAGATCCAGGGTTCGCCCTAGTTCCGATCTTTCTTGGCGGCATGATTCTGATAATAATAAAAATAATTATTGGGAAAATTCAACGTTAGGTCATAATCATATACAACATTGTGCCTTGCACAGCTCTTATAATGGGGAGAACGTATATCGCAATTCTATTATTTTAAGAAAGTTCTAATACGAAGTGCAGTAATAATAATGATAAAACAGTGATCCCGTCACTATGGAACTGAACTGAAAGGAAACAAATATATACATAATGCGAGAAATACATAGTTTGATCTGGTCAAAAGTACAACAGTGCTACAGTCATCTATCCCAAAAGTGATACACAAGAGTCTATCTGTCTAGTCAGAAAAAGGGATGCTATATACAAGTCAACTATCCCGGAAAATTGGCTCTTACTAAGGCCTCGGCTAACTAGACAACTAGACTATTCCATCATCAATCCTGAATCACACACCGGAGCGGGTCAGCTCCCAAACCCTTTCCATCGCACGACGGAAGATATAGTCGGCCTGCCGCCTGGAGATCCTACCATGCCTGTCCCCCTGGAGCGCTCTGAGCCTCGCTCGGGATGTGAGCTCTATCCCCGTAAGCTCCCTCCTCAAGGATCGGGGTATAGAAGCCCTGGTCTCATAAGCTCGGGTACGCCTACCCGCCCTCTCTACATCCAACTCCCTCCTGGCCTCATCTAGTCGGCCCTCGGCAACAGCCACTCGGGTCCTCAATACATCCTGAACATATCCATGAGCTAACGAAGACTGCCTGTGGGCAGGGTCAAGAGGTGGTAAATCCGGAGCCGCTGAGGGTGCCTCCTCGGTCTGCCTATGCTCGGAAGTATGGGTCTCTGAGCTGTCATCATCAGGAATCCAAGATAGTGGTGGAGGGGTAGGGGCTCTGACCACCGGAAGTGTGGGTAAAGGGATACCAGCATACACTACCATAGATCCAACACGCTCCTCAGCTACTGGGACCTCATCCGGGTCCTCCTCATCTGGAATAGCAATAACCTCTGTCTCTGACTCCTCTGAGCGGTCCTCCTCATCTGAAACAGCAATGACCTCCGTCTCAGGCTCCTCTGAGGGGTCTTCCTCATCCTCCTCCATCTCAGGCTCCTCCTGATCCTCAACATCTAGCAATGCCTCATCATGCTCACGCTCGAATATCTCTGGGTCCTCTATCTCAGGCGCCTACACATTAAACGAGCTAAGTTACTATCATGATACTCATAAGGGTTCCCGTAAGGGTTTTAACTGTCAGCACTACTTTAAGTAGTCCGACCATGAACTTGGCAAGAGTTCTTATTATCTTTGTGAGTTTATTATTATATCGTCGCATCATCTCTGAGGTTTATAACGCTTAGCTCTGATACCATTTCTGTAACACCCCCAGATCCGGGGTCGGGGATCCGGGTTGTCACGGTCTTTCTTTCCACAATATCACTTCACTTAATTAATAATAAATAACCTCATGCTGTGACCCCACACTAACACACACCACAACCCGTTATAGTCTCAGAGATGAAATTGAAATAAGTACAAGTCTTTGAATCCACAATTTAAAATTATTACAACCCAAAATGATTACTTGATAATTTACAGTTAATTGCCATTATCTGCCACAAGTTATAATTATACATAATTTGATTCTCAAAAGTAGATGGTCTGAACTACAATGGATCTACCTCTGCAGCTATAGCAGCTACAACATCATCGGGAAGACGCGGGACGCTTCCCACGCGCTTGCGCTGGGTCTGCTGGAGTCTGGCCATCTCTCCTAACTGTTGTTGTGTGATGAAGAAATAAAGCAAGAGTGAGCCTTACAGCTCGCAAGATAATATGTAGTGATAACAATAATACAAGTATCTAAATGGATACTTACTAGAATCTTTATCGTGTGTAAGATAATTACTTACTAGATATAAGTAAAAACAAGGAATGAAGTTACCAATACTTCCCCACACTTATATCATTTATAAAGCTACTTGAACTATCACCGTTCAAAGTATTATAAGATTCACGAGGTCATCCTATAGATGAGACCACAAATAAAACTTGAAAATATTTGATCTTTGAAATATTTTGAAAAGAGATGAAGTTACGAGATACTTCATTCAATGGATACACCAATAAAAATGTTTGACCCTGTCAATGCTTCGGCAACCACCCATTAGTAGCCTTTCGATCGAAATGCTACGGGTAGTGTTGCAGAATTATCCAAATGGATGATGAACTCATTACGGGAGTTTACCGCGCCAGGAAGACCACTTACGATGATCAGTCGTAGTAGTACAACCCCACCATTTTCTACATGTAGAGGAGAACCTGTCGGATTTACTTGTCAACCGAACACTGAACTCCTAAGGAATGGACCGCCTTAGCGGAACTTCCAGGCCATTTGGGCCAATATAATAAGGCTGGGCCGGTGCTACTCGACCACTTACGCCACTCCTAGTTCAGATGAAATCCATGACTCTGAAACGTAAAGCTCGTTTCCCCCTTTCCCCAAGTAGAAACTTGTTGATACGGCTCCACCAAGAAGTCGTACCTAGTTGGAAAGGAAAACTCACCGATATTTCCCAGGCGATGCCTGTTAATGGATTAACTTGTTCCAAGAATTTTACTTCCCGAATATTGGGTAAGTAATCAAAAACTCTTTTACCAAGACAGCAACCTTGTTGCGAATATAAAACACACCACCGAGCCGGATCCCCCAGGTTTTGAGCGAGTATTTAAATCCCCTTTTTAAAAGGAAGATCTTAAATATAAAACTAGTTTTGGGATCCGCTCTAACTTTTGAAAATCATTTTAAAGACTCGAAAACACTTTAAAGAGTGTTTGGAGTAAAACTGATTTAATGAAGTAAATCAGTCCCCAGAATATTTAGAAAATGTCTGAATATTATTATTTAAATAATATTCCCATAAAAAAAATAATCTTTATAAAATAATTGAAGTAGAAGTATTAAAACTTATACTTGAAATGAATAGCAAATAATCAAAGATATACTTATACGAAAGTAATATCTTTATTTGAATAATCAAAAATAAGTTTGATTATCGACACCTTATTCTTTAATAAAATAAAGAATATATCTCAGCAAATAATCGGAGTCATAGATCCTCAAATGAATATTCAAATAATATTCAATAAATAAAATAAGCTGAGTCATAATACCTCGAATGAATATTATAAATAATATTCATTAAATAAAATAAAGGAGTCATACATCCTCAAATGAATATTCAAATAATATTCAATAAATAATGTAAAGGAGTCATACGCCTTCGAATAATATTCGGAATAATATTCAAATAATAAAATAAAAGGAGTCATAAGTCCTCGAATGAATATTCGTAATAATATTAATTAAATAAAATAAAGTTATCGAATAAACCTTATTCGGTTAATAGTTTGGAAAAACTATAACCATATATATATATAAATATATATATATATATATATATCCATATCCATATATACAAAAATCTACTCGGGATCCTCGACTCCCGGTTTTAGAAAATATTTTCACCTTTGGGTCCCTGTACTAAGGGTATATGCAAGTTACCGCTATCCTCTAGCATAGGTATTATCAACTGAACCAACAGATATATATTTCAAGAATATGAAACAGGCATGCATATATACCATATCACATGCTACAATATATCGCAAGAATTTGCTAAATAACCAATATGCATTTATCGCAAGATCATGCATATACAAATGTATACATCACAATAACAGTATAACGGATAGAATACTTGCCTGAGCGACTTGGGGGTGAGAAAGGCTCGGGACGAGTCTGGTAACCTATAAACAACAAGTAAGTTGGAATTAAACCAAAATCACTTGTAAATCTATACTTTAACTAACTTAGACTCTAACGCTTGTTTTGCGCTCACCGATTCGCTTAAGTCACTCGGGTACCCTCGGCTCCACCATTTTTAATAATTTAACCTTTACGAGTTTTAAAGCGATTCCTTCGCGAGTGTCTTACCAACTGCCTAACACACTTACCATAAATGTTTCATACATTAATTAACCCTTTTTGGTCTTTAACCTACATTTCAAAGTAAGGCGAGGGAAAAAGTTTCGTTCGCGAAACGCCGTTACTTGAAACGGTCGTTTCTCCTAAACCGTGCATCGGAATTGAACGAACTACATATCAAAACGAAGCTCGTAACATGAGCTATCTAAACATGGCAGTGGTCATAATCTAGCAGGGGGTTCTCGGGTCCTAATGCTATGCACAAAAACAGTCCAAAGAAAATCGGACGTTACGACGGCTATGTTTACGCGATTTCCAAATTTTAAACCATACAAAACCAACCACAAACCAACCTCAAATCCAACACACAACAAACATCCATCCTTATCACATCATAACAACCCCAACCAATTCAATTTAATCATTCATACTTATGCTTAAACTTAACTTTAATCATACTTAAGTTCCTTTAAATCAAAACCACAACAATTACCATTCCATTTCACTACCATTCCAAATCCCAAACTCTAAATCATAACAACAAACTACAATATCAACCCACTAATCAAAATCATCTCATAATATATAGGAATCTAGGGTTTGGAGATGGTATACCTTCCTTGAAGTGGTGGGTGGAGCTAGGAAGCCTTAAGAAGCTTTGAGAAGTCTTAAGAATGCTTGGATCTTCAAGAAAAACAAGAAAAAGTTCAAGTTAAAAACTTGAAAACACTATTCATTGTCTTCTTCTTTGATTAAATGAAGAAGATTGAGAAAGAATTAATGGCTTAAACTCATGATATAGTCCTAACTAAGCATGAAGATGATTAGGGAATTATCTTACCAATTTAGGAGGCTTGGATCTTGAGTTTTGAAATTCTATGCCTTTAAAAATGCTAAAAGCCGAGAGCAAATGAAGAACTCATGCCTTGGTTGCTTTTGATTTTTGATGAGAATGATTTTTACTTGGCTTGGTTGACTTGTTTTGTATTTGATTTAGTCAATTACTTTCTTGCCCTTGAAATTGTGTGGTTACAAAGCTACCACACCTCCTTCCTTCCCATGTCATGCTTATGTCATCCTCATGATGTCATCCTCCCTTCCTTGTCCTCTTTCTATTGGTTGGATGACATCATTCCCCCTAATCCCTTTGATTAACTTCCTAATCGTTTGCCTAATGACCGCTGATCTGTTATACGGTTTGCTTAACTTTCGTTCTCGTTTATCGTTTGAAGGATCATACCCGGGATCTTATTACTTAGGTTCCCTTAACCTTTCTCAATACATTATATTCCTTTTTATGATCCTCTATTATAATCCTTTAATTTAAATCCTTTTTATCCTGTTACCTTATACTCAATTCTCTTCGTATCTTGTGGATTTCCGGGAAAAACCAAAGTGTTCGGAATTGGATTCTGACGATCTTTACATACACTTATATACTTCATAGAGTACTAATAATATCCCAGAATATCCATAACAGAACCCCTACATAGTGTGGCATGAAAAGTTTCTTCATTCAGCTAAAACACTATTCACAAGGGTTACAAAAAGTTGAAAATTTTGGGGTTATTACATTTCCCTTTTAGGGTTTCAGATTTGAATTCTGGGAAGGTAAACAATGATCCAAAGAATTTAGCATAAAGATCAAAGTTCCCTTCTAATGTCTGTGAAGACATTTCCTTGTGACTCATCAGGTAATATCTGAATCATTGTCAACAAGTTGTCGATCTGCGCCTATGTCAGATCCACTATCCGCAGATGCATCCAGGGGATTTAAGCCTGGGGAGGTAGACACTGACCACTGACATATGGCTTTTGGATCAGTATCCTCTCCTAACACCTGTAAAGGCAATTGGTCCATCAACGAACCTTGAACAATCGAATCTGACCTTAAAATGGTCGAAACTCTTGTTTCCGTCAACTCATCCTTTGTGTGTGTAACCTTTCCTTGTGCATTAAGAATTGTTTATATTTGAGGTGGTGACACTACATAGGATACCTTGGCCGGCAGGAAAATTTTAATAGACGCACCCTGTTGAGAGAATGAATCTAGTAACTGTTTTTGTGCCTTTTCAACCATTACATCTTTTTGAGAAGATGTATGGGGGTTAGCAGTTGTCTCGGTTTAAATACTACTCATCTTTGTAGGAAACAGAGCTACTGGGTTGACTACAGAACCTTCCTTATGTGGTGCACTAAGGCACTATCTCCCTCACGCTTATTCATACTACATTTAGTGGTAAGAGAGTGTTGGTTGGTTCTGTTTTTGTGTTTGTCTTTACAGTCTGGGATAGACGTTGTGGGTTTTCAACCTCATGACTGTCAATGAAAGAAAGTCATTGGAGACTGAACCTGTAACACAGAATATATGGTACTATAGAGATAAAATGTATTTAAGATTTATAATGAATGAAAATTATACATTTAATCTTTTGAGAGTAATGATGTACAATAGTGATTTCAAAGGATTTTACATGAAATAAGAAATCACTAATGTAGAAAGAAGTTTGATTTTGTTTTTTTAATATGAATGAGTTTTTGATAAAATATGATCACTTAGGGAAAAGTCTAAGTAATTCTCATTCATGTCAAAAGCTTACAAATATCTGCAACATAATATTAACAACATATCATTGACCGATACTTGTCAAGTACTTTAGATACTAATTGTTATGTTGCATAATATTTAAAATAAAATAAAAAAAATAATACAATACAAATAATAATAATAAAAACAAATATCAATGAATTAAATACCAAATATCTATCAACAAGATATCAACATTCAATTTCATATATCATACAATATTTACAATTACAGAAAATACAAATAAAAACTTATATAAATATAGCAAAAATATAGAAACTATTTACAAGTTCAATGATAACATTACCAGCTTGCAAACAGCCATATCCCTCAGATAAACCTTTGTTGTTATCTCCAAAGGTAACCAGGGGGCCAGCTTTCTCAATCCACATTTGATAGCAGGGCTCTATCTCCGGTCATATGTCTTGATGATCCACTGTCAAGAATCCACACTCCCGGTTTCACCTGTTTTAATGCCCTGCAACACAAATGGATTAACCCTTCTTCGGAACCCAAACTTGGTTGGGCCCGTATTCTTGTAGAACTGTCCTTTGTCAGGCAAAACAACATTTTTAATTTTAATTGTCTCAAC
This sequence comes from Apium graveolens, assembly GCF_009905375.1. Taxonomy (NCBI): domain Eukaryota; kingdom Viridiplantae; phylum Streptophyta; class Magnoliopsida; order Apiales; family Apiaceae; genus Apium; species Apium graveolens. Next base: position 182,600,722 of record NC_133649.1, on the reverse strand, counting down.
TTTCTCAATGACTGAACATTTGACCTTGTAAACAGCCTTAACAAATTTCTGTTTAAGCTTAGGCACAAATGTCTCCTTTCTAGCCTTAGAAGGACTAGCAGTCTTAGACCTATCATGCTTCTTGTTATTCACATGCTGACGAGGAGTAGTCTTATCATTAGAAACATGCTTACCATTAAAATAAGCATACATCATATTAAAAGCACAAGACATACAATTAAAAACACCACATGCTTTATGAGAGTGATTAATAGCAGGCAATTTATGCATGGCAGACATGGCATTTTTGTTATCCAACTCATGTGTGTCTGAGTTAGTCTCAGTTGCTTTCACAACTTTGACTGGAACTTTCGACACACTTGACTTGGAAATAACCTTCTCATTAGCATGATCTTCAGCACGTATTTCTTCCTGAATAACAGAAGAGGTCGCATCAAATGGTTCAGCAATTGATGGTTTATAGAGGGGTTCATCAACACCCTTAAGCACACGTGGTACTTCCCTACCTTTAGCACATACATGAGGAGGGGAGTTTATGCCTAATTCTCCAATAGCAGCATTGTAATCATAACCTATTCCAGATGTTTGATTAACAGCTTGCTTACTGTAGAACTCTTTAGCCTTCGAACAAGAATTGAAGTAGGCTCTAACCTTAGTCTCAAGACCGGTGATCTTGTCTTTGAGAATAGTTTCGAGTTTTCTGTAACAGTCAACTCTATTCTCTAGAAAAGATACTTGTTCTTTTAATTTGTCTTGATTAATATGCACAAGCCTTAATTCATTGACCTCTTTCTCAAGCTCTTTGATCTGTAAACTTAACAGTTCATTATCACGACGTGCATTATTTAAGTTGCCTCTTAGATGATAAACCATTTCAGCATCAGAAAGTTTTACCTCTATTCTTGACGATGAAGCTTTTCCATCAATAGCCATAAGAGCAAGATTTCCTTCTTCTTCATCTTCACTGTCAGTATCATCCCAACTTCTTCCCTTTGCCAGATAAGCCCTTTCAGAGTTCTTTCTTACTTGCTTTGGCTTCCTACATTCTATGGCAAAGTGTCCCAACTCATTGCAGTTATAGCATCTGATGGTGCTCCGATCAACCATCCCTGTTTTGTATCCACCACTGCTGGTGTTAGAGGATGAAGATCCACCTTTCTGGAATTTGTTGTAGTTGGACTTGTACTTAAGCTTGGGATTCCTCTTGAATCTGACATGGGAGAATCTCTTGACAATTTGGGCCATTGACTCGTCTTCCAATTGCTCCAGCTCTTCCAAGGAATAAAAATCATCACTTGATTGATTTGTAGTAGGAGGATCATATTCTGCTACTAACATATTTTCCTCAGCCTTGGAATACTGTACCGGTCTCTCCAATTGTTGAGATTGATGTTGTTGTTGACCTTCAGCTACAAGTGCAGTAGATGTGCTGACCATTTTATCCTTCCCGTAGACTTCCTTCTGTTGAATCTGCTCCAACTCATAGGTTTTCAACACTCCATAGAGCCTGTCCAAAGAAATCTCACTCAGATCTCTAGCTTCTCTAATGGCAGTGATTCTATGTTCAAGATGAGTTGGCAGTGTTAAAAGGAACTTTTTGTTGACCTCCCTGATTGAATAAAATTTTCCATTGATGTTCAGGTTGTTGATCAACGCATTGTACCTCTCAAACACTTCAGTAATTCCTTCTCCTGGATTTGATTTAAAATGTTCATACTCAAAGGTTAGGATCTCCAACTTGTTCTCCCCAACTTCCTCTGTGCCTTCATTGATCACCTCAATAGTTTCCCACATGTGTTTGGAATTTTTACAGTTCATCACATGTCTGTTCATCAAAGGATCAAGGGAATCAATTAAAATTAATTGAAGGCTGGCATCCAAGGAGGCTTCTTCCTTTTCATCAGGAGTAAAATCTTCAGGATCTTTAGGATAGGTTCTGGCTTTGGTGATCACAACATCATCTACTATCACCTCCGGTTCAATAACCATCGGAGTTTTTATCCCCTTCTTTAACAAGTTTGAATATTTGGGATTTGCCACTTGTAAAAACAAGAGCATCTTCTTCTTTCACATAATATAATTCTCTTTATCAAATTGTGGAATTTTAACGGTTCCAACTTTTTGTGAAGTCATTATGAATTTTTGAATGAATAAAAATTCAAGGAGTTGAAAAATCACAAAATTCTAGGATCTTGATTTGTTCGTTAATCAGAAGGCTCTGATACCAATTGTTAGGTCCCAATGTGTTTGTAGAAGGGGGGTTGAATACAAACAGCACCGAATAATCGAATATATGCGGAATAAAAAATATGAAACAAAATTCAAGTTAAATAAGAATATTATTAAACTTGAAAGGTGTTACAACAACTGTATCGATTACAAGGAATTAATCTCAAATTAATTATCACAAATTTAGAATAAATTTGACATGAACTTTTTCTATTTTTGTAATAATTAGAATCAAATGTTAAACGCGATTTGAGATTAAGTTCTAGGGATTTTGATCCGCTAGATTGTTACTCAAGAACAAGATAAAGATTTCTAGTTGATTGGATTTAACTTTACAATCTAGAAATTGATCTTGAAGTTTTGCAGAGAAGATGAAATATTGTTCTGCTTCTTTTTCTTTTGTTCTCGGGTTTTGTATTGTTGATTGAATAATTAATTGAATGAACTGCTTCTGCTTCTTTTAATCAATTAACCGAATAGAATTGAACTGGCAAGACAATCCTGAGCTCAGCAAGACAATCGGTAGGACTATCCTTAGAACTAGCAAGACAATCAGAATGAACTAGCAAGACTTTCGGTATGACTATCAATTGTCATACCGATTGTCATAGTAGTTCAAACAGATTGTTTTTGCTGAAAATAAATAGATTTAAGTCCTATAAAAATTCCGGTAAGACAATCCTTTTGAATTAGCATGACTTTCGGTATGACTATTGATTGTCATACCGATTGTCATACTAATACAATCAGTTGTCTTGTTGAATTAAAACATATTTTTAAACCAATTTAAATTCTAAAAATTCTTAATATTAATTCAGAATTAATTAATCAATTAATTTAATCAATCAAATAAATTAATCTTTTGCAGATATAATTTATTTTCTTAATTAAATTATATGACTTAATTAATTAATAGAGAATTAATACTAATCTTGAGCAGCATCTATTCTTCTGTATATCTTCTGAAAATCACTGAAATATATGAATCAATTCCACCACTTCAATGTTGACACTCGATGTACTGTCTGGTTCATGAGTGACTAACTTCCGTGACGTTTCTTCATGTCTTGACTTTGACACTTTGATTTTCTTCAGATTAAATCCTTGTAATTAATGATACTCTGACAAGATCTCTGTCACTTGAGTAAATCCACGATCTTGATTTATATCACTGAGGCTTGATCAATTTCTTGAACTTCTTCCAGTGAATTAACTCCTCAAGTCTGTAGATGAACCTTGTTTCTGAATCCTCTCACAGATGTTACTTTGCGAGATCTCTCTGACGGTAGATCCACTATTTACTTATTACATTCTTATTTGAGTTGAGTTGAATCCTCGAATATACAAATAGGCTATGACATATGACTTACAAGAATACTTGCCTCAATTGATTCCCTTTTTAGCTTTCAATCACCATTTTATGCTCACATCTACTTTGTATCGACTCATCCCATTACCATACACAATCGGACTTTACTTTCACTATCACTGTCTGGATTTGCATGCCTTGAACTAGGGGTATCTATCATAAAATATACTATTTCAATTAAGAAGACAAAACTTAATCGACGTAACTATACGTCTTGACGTCTACCCGATTGTTTATACCCAATCATGGCATTGAAGACTATAAACAGGTAGCATGCGGTCACATAGCACGTAATCATGTTATTATTCATATAACATGTGAACACATAATTCATGTAACACATAAGTCAAATCGTTAAAAGGTTGAACTCGAAACGTTTAGAACTGAAATCGGGTCAAAATAATATTTATCGACCAATAATCCATTTAGAACGACTCGTAAAACAAACGCACTTTTTATACAAAAGAATTTAGTTCTTGAAAATATTTTTATTAGAAGTAGAATATTTTTATGAGTCTAGAGGCGTTCGTTTCGTATTAAACGAATGAACGGTCTATTTATTATGAATAAAATAAGAATAATTTAATTAATAATAATGTTAATTGAATTTTAAATACCTTTATATAACTTTAAAGGCTCAAAATGATTTTTAAATCATTAGTTTGCTTAATTATAAATAATTACATTTTATTTAACTATTTATAAATAAAACTAATAAATTAAATAAATAAATCAATTAAATAAATCCATAAATGAATAATTAAAATAAATTATAAATAATTAAATCATATTTTTATTTTTGAAAATAATAAAAAAAAATATTTTTTGGAGTTTAAAATAATTTCGTTAATTATTAAAATAATTAACCAAATTAATTTAGGAATTAAAAAGGATTTTTAGAATTAAAAATAGAATTTTGAATATTATTTTTAAAAAAAAAAAAAAGAAAAGCCAGAAACACTTTCTGAAATTAGGCCAGTGTTATGGGGAATCAAGCGGCGGTTACTGGGGCAGAGGTACCGCCGAAAAATTGGAAAAGGTGACCGGTTTCTCGCTGGTTTCTGGAATTCCCAGATTCCGGTCAGGATTTCGGCCAACCTCCCTGTTTCCGATAACCTCAAAATCGAACCAAAACACTCTATTTTTTATACCAAATCACTCTATTATCAACCCAGAATTCAGTTCAAGCCCTGGAAGATCTCCGACAAAAAAACAAAGATCGCCGGCGGTAATTCCGGCCAACCGTCGATTTTACTCAAAACTCAACCAAAATTAACATGCTATATACGAAATTAAAGCCAGAATTCACACGAATGTAACCCAATCAATTATATGAACTAACAATTCAAGAACATCTCAGAAAATCAAATCGAAAATTACATAAACACATGAACTCGATTATATAGTTCTAGCAATCGTTTGATATCAATGATTATATGAATCGTAACTAAATCGCATCAGGAAACTATTTCAATCATTAAATTCATTCAATAACCCTTGAATCAAAAAAACCCCAAATTCAATTAAGAACATTCATTCCCCTTATAAACCTCAATTTTAATAATTGGTGAATCAAACCTAAATTTCTATACGTTATTGAAATTCAAATTCAACATATAATATGCCAAAATGATCAGAATAAAATTATCTACAAGATACAATCATCAAATCACATGAACAACATCAAAATCAAAAATTCATATTTTAATTATAATTAAATTCAAATTTAAATAAATATATTGAAAACTACCTTTGATTTCTGCAGTGAAATTGATTGTAAATTATGAAAGTACTTTTCACAAGCTTCGATTCGACTACTTGCACGCCCAAATTGGAGTTCGATAACGCCTTCGTTTTTAGGTTTGATTTTTAAGAACGCGATGAATATTCGAGTTTTTTCTGTAAAAAATATAATTTGATTGTTTATTTATTAATATATATATATAATAAAATAAGAAAAAGGTTATTTATACATATGGAATATTAATACCCGTTGGATCAATCGGATCCAAAAATAGATTACTTAGCCGCTAAGTAACTATAAAAATGATCTAATTTGATACCAGTTTTGGATAATTATCAAGACCGAGCTTCTTATAAAACATCCTACGAGAAGATAATAGAATAATTCAATCAAAATGTCTCGTATCCCGAGAATACGGGTTTTATCAATCTATCGAAATGACTATCATATCGAAAGTTTTGTACCGGGACTCGTACGGGTCAAACCATACTCCTGATTGAAAAAGTCATAACACGGAAAATGTTCAGAATAATCAAATTAGGTTGAAGGAGTTTTCTGAAGAGTTTCGGGTTGTAAAACGTAAAAAAGGTTGAAGTTGTACGATTCGCGGTTTTATAAAATAGTTTATAATTACTCGGAAAATAATTATTAACTCTATAAATTCTTTATAAAATCATATAGCAATCCAAAAATTATCAGAAAAATATCAAAATTATTTATAGTTTATTCTGGACATATTAAAAATTAAAATACTCACCTTTTATCACATATAAATATCAAACATCAACTCCAATTACCAGATAATTCACCAAAATTCACATAAAAATCATATAATAATTATTTATTGATAAAAGTAATTACACGATATTCCCGGGTATTACATGAAAAAATGGAAAAATTAGGTCACTTAGAGATCTCGAAGGCGTAAAGAGGTGTATGTCGAGATGTCTGGGTATTTATAGTAAAAGGTAAATGACTTATCGAGAACTAAAAATGAATGTTTGGAATTTGCTTATAGAGAAGTCATATTGAGAGAATAGATACATATCGATTTGTCATTTTCCTGACTCTTATCGAGAACTAGAAAATGACTTGTCGAGATGTCAAATAAATACCCAGTTTATCCTAAATGGACTGAAATGTCTCCAATTTTTATTTGAATAAATTAAAATAAAATCAGACTGATTTTACCAAAAGCATTTTACCAAAATAATTTATTAGATTAAATTATCTCAGTTCTGAGTTATTGATAAGTTTAAAATTTATACTTGTAGAGAACTCTGTGAGTTAACACTTATAGATAACTCTACAATGACTTATCGATAAGTCATAATAAAGCTTGTCGAGAAGTCCTTCGAGAAGGCAGAAAGATGACTTATCGAGAACTCACTAGAAAAGTCTTAAATGGCTTGTCGAGAAGTCAATTAGACTTATCGATAACTCATTTCTCTATCTACTTTTGATCTTTTTTATTCTGCCATGTGCTAATTTTGCATATTGAAAATGCAAATCAACATTTAGACAGTTTTCTTAGAATTGAAAAATTCCAAGCTAAATTTTGAATTTTGAAAAATAAATATATAGAGATTTCTAAAATATTTATAACTCATATTCCAGTTAATTTCTAATTAAATCAAATTAATTTTGATTTATCAGAAATCAATCTATTGTAAAACATTAGCTGAGTTCTTGCCTTTAGGATGAAGAATTTAGCAAACCAATTTCAAATACAAGTCTAGTGAAAGTTGCTTCATCCAAAGGTTTAGTAAAAATGTCAGCTAGCTGTTTTTCTGTTAGAACAAAAATAAGCTCAATGGTACCAGTTGCAGCATGTTCTCTAATAAAATGGTACCTTACATCAATGTGCTTTGTTCTAGAATGATTAACTGGATTAGCCACATTAGATATAGCACTAGTATTGTCACACATAATTGGAATTTTGTGTAACACTAGGCCACAATCCATTAGCTGATTTATAATCCAAAGCACTTGAGCACAACAACTTCCAGCAGCTATGTATTCAGCCTCAGCTGTGGAAGTTGATATATATTGTTGTTTCTTGTTATACCAGGATACAAGTCTTTGTCTAAGAAACTGACAACTTCCTTCCACTAGTACTCTTTCTGTCAACCCTGCATCCAGCAAAATCCGCATATGTATATCCAACAGCTTCAAAACCTGTTCCCTTAGGATAACATAATTCTAAGTTTGGAGTCCCCTTTAGGTAATCGAAAATTCTCTTCACAGCCATCGAATGTGATCCTTTGGATTGTCTTGAAACCTTGCACACAGACATGTTGCAAACATAATGTCTGGTCTGCTAGCAGTTAAATACAACAAAGATCCGATCATTCCTCTATAACCTGAAATGTCTACACTTTTTCCTTTCTTATCTTCATCCAACTTTGTAGCTGTAGAAATAGGTGTTGTTGCATGGGAACAATCAACCATACCAAACTTCTTTAATAAATCCTTGACATACTTAGTGTTAGGTCACACACACACTGTAGAGGGGGTGAATACAGTGTATAGTACACTCAAATCGAACTTTAAGAACTTAAGTAACAGAAAACAAACTTTATTGAAACAATAAACTCTGTTACAGTATGGAACTGTTACCTCTCAGTGATGAACAATATCACAAGAGCTGCTAGGGTTACAATGAATAATCTTCTCGAATAATGATAACACTTATAGTGTAAACCCTATGTCTGTGTTTATATACTACACAGTTACAAGATAATCGCTAATTGATATGGAATATAATTCTGCTACCTAAAATATATCAATCAGATATCTTTTTTTCCAAGTATTCCATTCTTTACGGAATTCCTTCTTCATGCATATCTCTTCTTATGTTTATCTTGATCTTCTTTCCTTTAATCAGCTACTGTCCTTATCTGATCGTCCTTCAGCACTTAAGTTCTGATATCTATCTTCTGATGTTTATCTCCTGATAACATAAGTACTGATATCCTTAAGTCCTGACTTCCAGTATAAGTACTGATCAATAGTTAAGTACTGATTTATCCTGTTCAAGTAAGATCTGAAAGCTAAACATAAAACATATTAGCCATGACACTATCAAATATATCTAACAATCTCCCCCAACTTGTAAATTAGCATAATATACAAGTTTAACAGATATTTGATGATGTCAAAAACATTAAGTACAAATGCATGAGAATTAGACTAGATAACTACAACTTACAGTCCTTAAAGCTTTACCAATATTCAACTTCTGATAACAACTTCAGTCTGTATAAATATCAGAATTTAAGCAGTTGTAGTCTTCGACTTGGCTTCATTATTTTCTGATCTCTCTGATGTCAGGAGTTGTTCTGCGATAGTTCTTCAACAAACATTTCTCAGCATATCTGAGTTCATCAATCATTCTCCTTTTGACATCTTTAAGCTCTACAGTATCTTCACCAGTTTGAAAGATTGCAGCTCTGAGATCATTGATCTTTGCTTTTCTCAACTCCTGATCTAGTCTTATGACATAAGCTTTGTCAGACTCCAGATTGAATTCAAGTCCCTTAATACCAAGATATGTTCTGATCTGTGCAGTATTAGGCTTCATATCAACAATATCACCATTGTGATCTCTATACTTTGGAACATATGTGCTGTCAGACTTAACAGAATAAAGCCTTTTCTGTCTCTGAATCTGTTCTTTTAAGTAGTTTGCAGCAGTCCCTGTTATTCTGTCATCCACTTGAAGTAAGAAAAGTACATGCTCCAATTCTTCAAAATACTTCAATGGAATGGCATTTTGTCTTATATGATAAACCCTACCATCTGTCATGAAATACAACATGATGTATTCTTTCAAGTAGGTATGGTAAACCATCTGTACAGATTCCAGGTTATTCAATCTCTCAGGAGTTGCTCCAATACCCGGTTCACTCAAGGAAGTTGGATCATTGGTAGTGTTGTGTACTCTTCTTTCATCAGCACTTCCCAATCCAGTTTTATCTCTTGCTTCCTTTCCAGTGACTACTCTTGCTTCAAAACCACTTGCAGTAGTCTTCAAAGATTGAGTCTGTTTTGCTTTAGTGAATCCTGGTAGGAGTGTCTTTGATCTATTTTCTGATATCAAGTTAACTTGAGCTATGTCAGAGGTTACTTGCTTCTTCTGAATATCAGAACTTACAATTTCTTGACTCTGAACAACTTGAGCCATGTCAGAGGTTGTTTTAAGAACTTTTCTTGAAGTCAGAGCAAGATTATCCTTTTCATCAGTAATTTCTTCTTCCTCAGGAGGTACATAAACCTTGATAGGTTCACCAACCTTTTCTTTACCCTTGGATCTTGGATCTATCTGTGGTTGTGATCTAGCCAATGTTGCTTCAGTATGTGTCCTTTGCCTTTGAGTTTTGGAAGTGACTTTTTACCAGAAGCTTCAGATTTAGATGTGACTTTCTCTGATTTAAGTCTGGCTTCTTCTTCCTTTAAACTTTCCAAGTCCATTCCTGGATTTTCTTGAAGAAATAACCGTCTTGACATTTCCTCATCAAGATCTAAAAGTTCATCAGAACTTAACTTTTTACCAGCAGCAGAACTTATTCTTTTCCTAGTATCAGAACTTGTCATGTGACTAGCTTGTCTTGATGTAAACCTTCTACCTTGACTATGACCGCTACCCATTCCAGAGTATCCTTGGTCATCATTTCCATCATCCTTTCCTTGCAGTGTCTTGTTAGTTTTGCATTTGGACTTAATTACCTTCTCCCCCTTTTTGGCATCAGCAGGTAGTAGAAGAGAGAGAAGCAATTCCACTGAGGATTGGATTTCAGTTAGTTGTGATTGCTGAGAAGCTTGATTTTTCAGAATTGCATCAATCTGAGCTTGTTGATGATCTTGAGTCTTCTCAATATAAGCAATCCTGTCAATGGTAGGTTGGAAGAACTTTTTCTTATCAATTTTCCAAACTTGTTCCTGTTTGATAAAGTTCTCCTGAATCTTGTGTAGCTCTGCATGAGTAGTTGAATGAAGACCTTGTAAATGTTTATTACTCAATGCAGTGACTCTAAGCTGAGTTTTGAAATCATCAGAATTTAACATTTCATCAGCTTTAGTCAAGTGCTCAGCAAGATGCTTGCCAGTTGGAACACATGAAACTGAGTTCCATTCCTTAGTCCACTCCTGACCTGCACGAGTTTTACTCCAAGGTACTGGTGCTTCCCCGGTAATAAACTGCTTAACCAATTTAGACTTAGGAAGAGTCTGTTGAGGAGTAAGTCCTGAAGGACCTGCTTCATCAGCATCTACAGTTGGAGCAGCATCACCAGTATCTCCAGCATGTGCAGCATCAGAACTTTAAGAATCAGTATCTGTTGATAAGACAACAGTGTGAGTAGCAATGGAGGCTTCAGCATCCTCTAATTGCTGATCTTGTTCTAAGTTCTGATCAACAGCCATATCCTGATGCTCACCTAAATTCTGATTATCAGCATCTTGATGCAGAGAAGGTGTTGTTGATAACTCTGGAGTTTGAACAGCATCAGTAACAGATGTTGTGGAAGGAATATTTGTTGGTGGAGCTTCTAAGAGAATTACTGCAGGCATAACCAAGTTTTGAACATCAATATCAGCACTTGTGCCTGGATCAACAGAAGACACAGAAGGTGTGTTAGCCTTTTCAGAAACAGCTTCCTGAGATGGAGTTGATGGAGAAGAAGTGACTGGAGCAAATTCATTGTCTTGTGAGATCAGAGATTCCTGATCCCCTTCCTTAGCTGCTTCCTCTTCATCATCTGAAACTGGCCTTTTTGCCCTCTGTTTCTTGTATCTCGTTGTTGATTTAGATTCCTTGGGAGTTTCAGGAACTGTCATTCTTCTAAGCCGTTTGAGAAGCCTAGATCCCCCAATTCCAGAATCCTTCTGAGAAGTCACTTTCTCAGCTTCACCTACAACAGGTTCTGAAGAAGAAACCTGTTCCTCAGTATCAGATTCATCTCTCAGTACAGTCCCCCTCCTCTTTTGAGGTGTTTGAGGAATAGTTTTTGTCCTCTTTGGCTTGGAGGATGAGGGTTGAACAGTCTGTGAAGTAGAGAGATAGGATTTGAGATAAGTCCTGAGGGTAGGTTGAGTAGTATGAGTGGTAGGTGCTGAGGATGATGGTTTTTGGGTGTTTGTGGTTGGTTGGACATCAGAGTAAACAGATCTATAAGTATCAGGATCAGCATTTACTAGGATCTGTTTTACAGACTGAGGAATCTGTAAAGGTCTAACCACTGTTTTCTTAGTATCAGCATTTACCAGATCATTAAAATATCGTTTTGCAACTCTAAAAGGTGGGGTTGAGGAACTGACTAATTGAGGTTCATCAGTACAAAAAGTATATATTAGTTGACAGAATCTAGCAAAATAGACAACATTTCTATCCTCTGTCATCCTATCCCCAATAGAACCAATTATTCCAGTTACAAAATCAAAATGAGTTTGATGGATAATAGCATACCCTATGTGCTGACTCAGAATTGGGATAGCATCAAAATTCGAACATTTGTTCCCAAAAGCTTTGGTGATGCAGTCAAAGAAGAAACTCCATTCTCTTCTGATATTAGCCCTTTTTAACTGCCCAAGCTTTGCCAAACTCTTTTCATATCCCAAATCAGCCATTAACTCCTGAAGTGCTGATTCCTCTAGAGTTGAAAAAGTACAATTTTCTGGGAGATGTAGAGCTTTGCGTATTGTACCAGGAGTGACTACATAAGATGAATCACCCACTTCAAAAACAATACTGGGAGTGCCATGTTTACCACCATCATCAAAGTGCCCAGTCCGCCAAAATGTCAGAACTTGTTGACTCGAAAAGACTTCAGGTTGTGTTAATGCGTACCCAATCTCACTGTGTGCAAGAAGATCTTGCACAAAATGCAATTCAGATGGAGCTTCAGCATGATCAAGAATTGCAGCATAGTTGTTTGGAACAAACTTAGCTCCATCAATGATTAAATCCTTAGGTGCCATGTAAAAAATTGAGATTCAAAAGTGCCTGTTAGGTGTTTGATAAAATGTCTGTATGAAAAACCAACGTAAGAAGAAGGAGATTAAGTAGAGAGAAAAACAATATGAAGGAAATAAAAGATTAAAGAAATCCTCTCTCTGTTGTACTTATACTCTGAACAAAAATGTTACCGTTGGACACCTGTCAGACATGCAGTAATAACGGATAGTTATTGGGCTCGAGAAAACAGGAATCATTACTTACCCATTTGCCTAGTTTCAAGGAAAAACCGTTCCATTTATCAAGAGAAACAGTTTTAATTCAAAATTTAAACCGTTATCACTGATTGAATTATTTTTCACTGCATCATTAATATTCTGAAAATAAATCACATGAAAATGACCAAGATAAATTAGATAAGTAAGTGCTGAAAACGAATCAGAACTTAATATAAAACAAAATTTAAATGGTCATCAGAATATCAATCAGGATTTATCAACACAAGATAAAATAACTCAGAGACAAAATCTTGAAGTAAAAACAACTTTCATTAATATATCAAGAAAATACATTCATGAAATGGAAAGTACATCAATACTTTTACAAGATTTTCCCTAAGCTTCTAAACCTAACATCAACAGCTTTAGTCCTAGCTAAGAAGCCTGACAAAGCTGATAATGAAGAAAAACAGGAAGAAGATAAGATTAAATCATTTCTTCTTCTTCCTACTCTCGACAAACAGAATGGCGAGTCTGATGATTCGCTCTTGCTGGCGGAGAGCTGCCAGTCTTTCCTCCTCCAATCGCTCCAAATGGCGATGGTAATCCATATAGAAGAACAGGAGGTGGGTCAGTACCTCCTGTGGGACAGAGTCCCATATCTCCTCAGGAATGGCTGTGACATGCCATTCCTGCTGCCAGTCGGCACAGCTTAGCTCCATATTGAAGTTTTGGTAGTTCAAAAACATGTTGTATCTGACCATTGTGTTTTTGAAAGAAAACGTATGAAGATAAGTGTGTGAGAAGAATTTGATGGAAAGGCTGATGTGAAGTGGCTACTTATAAAGGCAAGAGAATGCTAGGAGACGTAAAAGTATTGAATGCTGACAGGTAGAATTAATTCTACCTCGTCTCCCTAGACTTTGAAAAAGAATAACATTCATTGGAAAGAGGAAACATGGTTTAAAGCGCACAAGAAACAAGTAACATTGGACTGTTCAGGTACAAATACCATTAACCCTAACCATAGTGACTATTAATCTTCCACTTCAACATATTCTAGTTCGAACTGAGACTGTTACCAAATTTTATTCACAGATAAGCCAAGTAAAGGATTAGACTGAGAAATCAGAACTTAGACCTATACCAGAACTTAACAGTCATCAGAACATAATTTCTTAACTCGAAGAAGGAATGCCCATCTTAGTAAATCCTCATACAAGTTCTGAGTTATAGACTTCAGAACTTAATCATCAGAACATGTAACTAGAACTTGTCCTCAGAATTTGTGCAAAGTGACACAGTGACTGTTTATCTAAAATAACATAGACCACCACAGTAATTTTCATCATTCATATGGAGTGATTAGTGTGTGTATTAAGCTAAATAACAGACAAAGAGTAAAGTCTGATTCACTTCAGTACATCTTAGAAATAAGGCATAATTAAAATTTTGCTAAAGAGCTGTCATTATCCTGAAACCTACTGATGAATGAGTTCATGCTTGAGTCCACCTCAACTGTTTTGTGCTAATTTTATGCATCTTTTGAAATTCTATTTTACAGTGGCTTCTCAGTGTAAGTGAGTCACGACTGCTTATCAGAATTTATGCTATTATCAGAGTATTTCTCCAGTAATCAAAGAGTGTGAAAAGTCACCAAGAAAATATTTTGCTTTTCTAATGCATATTTACTTAATACCAGCAATGCACTTGGGTCGTCCCTTCCACATTTTTAATCTAGATCACAAAGGAGTACCTGATTTTATTCTTTGATCTTTTTGCTTTTTCTTTTGATAAGTGAGGTTTATCAGCACTTAGTACATTCAGCAGTTTTACTAGAATCAGAACTTAACAGATGAGTAGCATTATTCTAATTTGTGACTTAGTAATAAGATATACAAAGTAAACTTAACTAAGCTCAATTATCAGAATTTGCTAGTTTCATAAGATTTCCACTGAAATAATTACTTCTTACATGGAATCATTTGTTTATTGAAGACTACTAGGTCAGTATCTAGCACAGTTATCCTCATAGGATTGAATAGTTACTTGAACAGACATATCACTTATCAGAGTTTAGAAACATATATCAGACAACAGTCAGTACTTAAAAACATTTATCAATTAAGCACAGAATACACAATGAGATTAATTCTGTAAATACTGAGCATAAAGTCTGATAACACAGAACAAGACTAATCAGATTTAGAGAAAGAACCTGAAACCATTCCAAGTTCATTTACCAATCTTGTAAAAGTAGCTTTACACAGTGGTTTTGTGAAGATATCTGCTAGTTGTTGATCTGTGGGAACAAAATGCAATTATACTGTACCTTCATCCACATGTTCCCTGATGAAGTGGTACCTGATGCTGATGTGCTTTATCATAGAGTGTTGAACTGGATTACCTGTCATAGAAATAGCACTTTGATTATCACAGTAAATAGGGATTTTGAAATATGTTAACCCATAATCCAGTAACTGATTCTTCATCCAAAGAATCTGTGCACAACAGCTTCCTGCAGCAATATACTCTGCTTCTGCAGTTGATGTGGAAATTGACTTTTGTTTCTTGCTGTACCAAGAAACCAATCTGCCTCCAAGAAATTGGCAGCTTCCACTTGTGCTTTTCCTGTCAATTTTGCAGCCTGCAAAATCTGCATCTGAGTAACCTATTAGTTTAAAGTCTGATTCTTTAGGATACCACAATCCCAGATCAGATGTTCCTTTAAGATACTTAAAAATTCTTTTCACAGCTGTTAAGTGAGGTTCTCTTGGATCTGCTTGAAATCTTGCACAAAGACAGGTAGCATACATGATATCAGGTCTACTAGCAGTTAGATAGAGTAGAGAGCCAATCATACCTCTGTAATCAGTAATATCTACTAATTTACCAGTATCCTTATCCAGTTTTGTTGCAGTGGCCATAGGAGTGGATGCACTTGAACAATCTTGCATTCCAAATTTCTTCAACAAGTTTCTGGTGTACTTGGTTTGACAAATAAAAGTGCCTTCTTCATTCTGCTTGACTTGAAGGCCCAGAAAATAGCTAAGTTCCCCCATCATACTCATCTGATATCTTGACTGCATCAGTTTGGCAAACTTCTTGCAAAGTCTGTCATTTGTAGATCCAAAGATGATATCATCAACATAAATCTGGACCAGAAGTAAGTCATTTCCATGGTTGAGGTAGAATAGTGTTTTGTCTATTGTTCCTCTGTTGAATCCACTTTCCTGAAGAAACTGAGCTAAAGTCTCATACCATGCTCTAGGAGCTTGCTTAAGTCCATAAAGTGCTTTATCAAGCCTGTAGACATAATCTGGATGTTTGGTATCTACAAAGCCTGGAGGTTGTTCAACATATACCTCCTCCTCCAATTCTCCATTGAGAAAAGCACTTTTCACATCCATTTGAAAGACAGTAAACTTTTTGTGAGCAGCATAAGCCAAAACTATCCTTATGGCTTCTAACCTAGCAACTGGTGCAAATGTTTCATCATAATCAATTCCCTCATGTTGAGAATATCCTTTTGCGACCAGTCTTGCCTTATTCCTTGTAATTATGCCATCACTGTCAGTTTTGTTTCTGAATACCCATTTTGTACCAACAACAGATCTATTCTTTGGTCTTGGCACTAGGGTCCAGACTTTGTTTCTTTCAAATTCATTTAACTCTTCCTGCATTGCTTGTACCCAATCAGCATCTTGAAGAGCTTCTTCAACTTTCTTTGGCTCAGCCTGAGAGAGAAAAGAATTGTAGAGACATTCATTTGAAGTACCTGTTCTAGTTCTAACACCTACATCAGGATTTCCAATTATCAAATCAGGTGTATGTGATTTTGTCCACTTCCTTGCAGATGGAAGGTTTTCTCTAGAACTGGATGTTCCCCATGATCCATGCTATCTTCATTTTCTGATGCTCCCCCTGAAACTGTGCTCTCTGACTTGGATTCTTCAGTATTTAGATTTTCAGCACTATCAGAACTTGGCTTATCAGAACTTGACGAATCAGAACGTGAAGAGCCAGATGTATGTTTTGATGTTTCTTGAGCTGTGGTAGGATCTTGAGTATGCTCCCCCTACATAGGTGCATCTTCCTTTGACGTAGTTACCACAGTTTCAATAACATCAGAGTTTAATCCATCAGAGTTTACAGTATCAGGACTTAGACTGTCAGGATTTTCAGTATCAGAATTTGAGTCTTCATTTTCAAATCTCAGCTGATCATGGTCAATGAAATCTTCAAGACCAGTAATCTTCTTGTCATCAAAAGAGACATTGATAGATTCCATGACCACTTTTGTTCTCAAATTATAGACTCTAAAGGCTTTTGTGGAAAGTGGATATCCAACAAAGATTCCTTCATCAGCTTTTAGATCAAACTTTGATAGTTGTTCAGGATGAGTCTTGAGAACAAAACACTTGCATCCAAATACATGAAAATATTTCAGATTTGGCTTCTTTTTCTTAACCATCTCATATGGTGTTTTTCCATGCTTGTTAATGAGTGTTGCATTTTGAGTAAAACAAGCAGTCTGCACAGCTTCATCCCAGAAATAGGTTGGAAGCTTCGCTTCTTCAAGCATTGTACGTGCAGCTTCAATCAGAGTCCTATTCTTTCTTTCAACAACTTCATTCTGCTGTGGAGTTCCAGGAGCAGAAAATTCCTGCTTTATTCCATGGTTTTTGCAGAACTCTTCCATTATCAAATTCTTGAACTCAGTGCCATTATCACTCCTTAAAATTTTCATAGAATCTTTGACCATTTTATCCAGCTGTTTGACATGATCAATCAAGATAGATGCAGTTTCACTTTTTGTGTGCAAGAAATACACCCATGTGTATCTGGTGAACTCAACCACTATGACCAACGCATACTTCTTCTTTGCAATAGACATGACATTTACTGGACCAAATAGATCAACATGTAGTAGATGATAAGGCTCAAGAATTGATGATTCAGTCTTGCTCTTGAATGAAGATTTTCTTTGTTTGGCTTTCTGACAGGAATCACAAAGACCATCAGGAGCAAATACTGTTTTTGGCAATCCTCTCACAAGATCTTTCTTGACCAGTTCATTTATATTGTTGAAATTTAAATGAGAGAGTTTCTTGTGCCAATTCCAGCTTTCTTCAATTGATGCTCTACTCATCAGACAGATTGCAGAACCATCAGTACTTGTTGAAAGCTTAGCTTCATAAATGTTACCACGCCTGTATCCTTTCAGAACAACTTTGCCATTAGATTTACTCACAATTTCACAGTGTTCTTCAAAGAAATCAACATGATAACCTCTGTCACAGATTTGACTTATACTCAGTAGGTTGTGCTTAAGTCCTGAGACCAGAGCTACGTCTTTAATTATGACATTTCCAAGATTGATATTGCCATATCCCAATGTTTTTCCAATGTTGCCATCTCCATAAGAAACACTTGGGCCAGCTTTCTCCACAAAGTCTGATAGCAGGGCCTTATTTCCAGTCATATGTCCTGAACATCCACTGTCCAGAACTAGAATATTTTTCCTGTTGCCCTGCAATCACAAAGACCACTAATTATTAGTTTTAAGGACCCAGACTTGCTTGGATCCTTTGGTCTTATTAAGTTTGTTAACATTTGCAGCGGATTTAGCATCAGAGTTTATGTTAACATTTTTCTTATCAGAACTTACACTATCAGACTTTGAATTAGAATTTACACTAGAAGGAACAATGGAAACTTTCTTCAAAGAAGGTTTTATTTGATAATAATCATAGTACAAACTATGATATTTCTTACAAGTATAAATGGAATGCCATAAACTACCACAATGAAAACAAGGATTGTGTGGTTTGTATCTAACAGACTGACTCTTAACTCCTGATTTTGAAGGTAAGGAGTTAATATTCTTATTCTTCCTGCAAAAAGAAGCCAGATGGTTAGAACTTCCACAGTTATGACATGTTTTCCTAGAAGCATCAGGAACAGGTTTATAATTATTGCTTTTATTCACACCTTCCTTTCCATTCCTATTTTTCCTAGGTGATTTTACCTTGTTTGCATTCTTAACATCTTTCAGCTTATGCTTAAGCTGCTTCTTTGTCATTAAGCCTATGTTCACTTCAGTTGTCTTTTCCTGTTTTAGTTTGTCAGAAGTTAATTCCTTTGTAACTTCTGATTTCTCATTTTCAGACTTTACAGTTACAAACTTAACAGGTTTTAACTTTGGCTTTTGCTTATTAACAGGCTTAATTTCTTCAGTTCATTTATCATTCTTATCTTCTCCATAACCTAAGCCCTCTTTCCAGTTTCCACTACTTAGCAAATTTTGAGTTGTTTTGCCAGAGTTAGTCCAAGTCCTGATAATCTCTCTTTCCTTTTCTAACTCAGTTTTTAGAGATTCGTTCATTTTTAGCACTTCATCCCTAACATAAAAGGCATCATCTCTATCCTTCTGAGTTTGATGGAACATGACTAACTCTTTTTCTAAGAAATCATTTCTTATCTTAAATGCAAGATTTTCAGAAGTTAATCTCTCACATGTTAAAGTTTGATCTCTATAACTAACAAACATGGTTTTAAGATATATTCTCAACTCATTAATATCATTAGTATGAAAAGCATAAGTAGTCTGAGGTACCTTTGTTTCAGCAGCTTCAGAACTGCTCTCAGCACTTGATTTATCAGCATTTGCCATCAATGCATAGTTCTCCTCACTTTCAGAGTCTGAGGTGTCTGTCCATCTTTTCTGCTTTGTGACAAGAGCCTTGCCTTTGTCACCCTTTACCTTCTTGCAATCAGGAGATATGTGGCCTTTCTCACCACAGTTATAGCATTTAACATTGGTGTAATCTCCTCTGTCAGACTTTCCTCCTCTGCCTTCAGATCTTCTGAAATTCTTCTTATCAGAACTTATGCCTTTCCTGGAAAACTTCTTTCCCTTCCTGAACTTCCTGTATGCAATCTTTGTGATTCCTTTCACCATAAGAGCACACAGCTTCATCATCTCCTCATCAGCATCAGTCTCAGGCAAGCTTTCAGAATCTGAGTCATCATCACTCTCAGAACTTGATGACTCAGTATCAGACTTTATGAAAAGAGCTTTACCCTTGTCTTTCTTTGAGGAAGCTGCTTTGGGGGATTCTTCTTCAGCCTTAAGAGCAACTGTCCTTGACTTTCCTCCTTTCCTCTTGCTTTTTTGTTCCATCTCAAGCTCATGAGTCTTGAGCATACCATAGATTTCGTCAAGAGTTGTTTCATCAAGATTATAGTTGTCTCTTATTGTCGTTGCCTTCAAATCCCAGCATTCAGGAAGAGCTAACAGGAACTTAAGGTTTGAATCTTCAAGATCATACTCTTTATTAATCAATGACAAATCATTCAAAAGTTTGACAAATCTATCATATAAATTATTCAATGACTCATTAGTCTTTGAGTCAAAGTGTTCATACTCTTGAGTGAGTATTGCCTTCCTGTTCTTCTTAATTGTGTCAGTTCCCTGACACCTTGTTTCCAGAGCATCCCATATCTCCTTAGCAGTCTTGCAGTTGATTACCCTGTTTGACATTACATTATCAATGGCACTATGCAGTAAGTGTCGTACCTTAGCATCCTTAGCAATTGATGCTATATCTTCAGCAGTATAATCACTCTTCTCCTTTGGTACGATCTTTGTTGCTTCACCTGCAACTGCAACAACGAGCTTGGTTGGTTTGTGAGGGCCTTCCTTGATTTATCAAGGTATTCTGGATCTGTTGCTTCCAGGAACATGGTCATCCTTACCTTCCATATAGGATATTCAGATGGTCTCAGTATGGGAACTCTGATGGTCTCATACCGACTCTGAATTTGTGTCTTTGGTGGTTCCTCAGTTTTGGTAGGCTTAGTTAAAGTTTCTGTGTCCGACATGATTGTGTTTGGATCTTTAACTGTATGTGTGTTAACAGATAGGCTCTGATACCACTTGTTAGGTCACACACACACTGTAGAGGGGGTGAATACAGTGTATAGTACACTCAAATCGAACTTTAAGAACTTAAGTAACAGAAAACAAACTTTATTGAAACAATAAACTCTGTTACAGTATGGAACTGTTACCTCTCAGTGATGAACAATATCACGAGAGCTGCTAGGGTTACAATGAATAATCTTCTCGAATAATGATAACACTTATAGTGTAAACCCTATGTCTGTGTTTATATACTACACAATTACAAGATAATCGCTAATTGATATGGAATATAATTCTGCTTCCTAAAATATATCAATCAGATATCTTTTCTTCCAAGTATTCCATTCTTTACAGAATTCCTTCTTCATGCATATCTCTTCTTATGTTTATCTTGATCTTCTTTCCTTTAATCAGCTACTGTCCTTATCTGATCGTCCTTCAGCACTTAAGTTCTGATATCTATCTTCTGATGATTATCTCCTGATAACATAAGTACTGATATCCTTAAGTCATGACTTCCAGTATAAGTACTGATCAACAGTTAAGTACTGATTTATCCTGTTCAAGTAAGATCTGAAAGCTAAACATAAAATATATTAGCCATGACATTATCAAATATATCTAACACTTAGTTTGGCTGATGAATATTCAATCACTTCTTTAACTAACTTGAAGTCTAAGAAAGTAACTTAACTCTCCTATCATACTTATTTCATATTCACTCTTCACGGGCTTTGAGAATCTTTGACATAACTTTTCATTAGTAGAACAAAAAATGATATCATCCACATAGATTTGAACTAGTATCATATCACCACCATGCTGCTTGTAGAAGAGAGTCTTCTCTATTGTTCCTCTAGTGAATCCATGTTTGATCAAAAATTCTGACAGTGTGTCATACCAAGCGCTAGGTACTTGCTTTAGTCCATAGAGAGCCTTGAGTAATTTGTATACAAAGTTTGGAAATTCTAGATTTTCAAAGCCAGGTGGTTGTTGCACATAAACTTCTTCTTCTAACTCACCATTAAGGAATGCACTCTTCACATCCATTTGATACACCTTAAAATTTGAGTATGCAGCAAATGCAAGAAAAATCCTTATTGCTTCAAGTCTTGAAACTGGAGCAAAAGTTTCATCATAATCGATTTCTTCCTCCTATGAGTAGCCTTTTGCAACCAACCTTGCTTTGTTTCTGGTAATAATTCCATTTTCATCTATTTTGTTCCTAAACACCCACTTTGTTCCAGTTACACTTTTGTTCTTTGGTACATGAACTAATTCCCAAACTTTATTTCTTTCAAACTGACTTAGTTCCTCTTGCATAGCAGATATCCAATCAGGATCAAGTAGAGCTTCCTGGTTTTCTTGGGCTCAACTTGTGAAAGAAAACATGCATGAAGACATTCATTTGCAGTTGCACTTCTAGTCCTCACTCCAACAGTTGGTTCACCAATAATTGCTTCTCTTGAGTGACTCATATCCCATTTTTTGGTGTGAGTTTGTTGACTTGAGTTTTCTGCATTTTCTTCACCATTGCCATGACTTGCAGAATCTTCTCCTTTTTCACCCCCTGAGTTTGTGCTATCAAAATTCAAGTGTTTGAGATGAGCTTCCATTCTCATGATTCACTTGTTTAGTTGGCTCTTCATCCATTATGTGTTTTATGTTGACTTCAACTTCATTCTCAAAATCACTATCAATGTTAAGATATTCAAATTTCAGGGCTTCGACTTCATTTTCATCAAGACATTCCGAGCCTGGACACTTATCATCATCAAAAGTTACATATGTGCTTTCCATAATTTTCTTTTTCTTAATCACATAGAATTTTAAGCAGTTCTCTCCAATGAATATCCCAGAAAAATTGTTACAAAAACCTTAAAGTCAAATTTTCCCACATATTCAGAGTTGTCTTTCAAAATATAACACTTACTTCCAAACACCTGAAGTTGCTTCACAATAGGCTTTCTTTTGGATAAGATTGAGTACGGTGATTTGCCAAGATTTTTGTTGATGAGATATCTGTTTTGAATATAGCAAGCAATATTGACATCTTCTTCCCAAACACTTGTTGGCAGTTTGGCATCTTGCAGCATTGTTCTAGCAGCCTCCACTAATATTCTATTTTTCCTTTCAACAACACCATTCTGTTGATGTGTCCTAACTGCTGAGAATTCTTGAACAATACCTTTGTCTTTGCAAAATTCATTTAAAGTTGTATTTATGAATTATGTGCCATTGTCACTCCTCAGTCTTTACACAGTTTTGATCTTCATCCTGCTTCTCAATCTTCTTGATGTGTTCAATTATGATGTATGGAGTTTCATCCTTAGAATTCATAAATTCTACCCATGTGTACCTTGAGTAGTCATCCACCATCACAAGTGCATACTTCTTTCTTGAAATTGATAAGACAATTATTGGTCCAAATAAGTCCATGTGAATAAGTTGCAAAGGTGCACTAATGGAATTCACAGTTTTACTCTTGTGACTTGATTTCTTCATTTTTCCTTTTTGACAAGCCTCACAGACCTCATTTTGAGAAAATTCCATATTTGGCATGTCTCTTACTAACTCCTTTTTGACTAGAGTATTGATTGCCTTGTAATTCAAGTGAGAGAGCTTTTTATGGCATAGCTTACTTTGCTCTACAGATGCCTTGGTGTAGAAGAAACAAATTCCATCCTAATTTGTTGAGTCCATGTCTGCAACAAATAAGCTTCCTTTTCTTACTTTTTTCAGAGCAACTTTATTAGTCTTTTTGCTTATGATTAAGCATTCTCCTTTGTCAAATTTAACATTGAATCCTCTACCAGTGAATTGACTGACACTTAGGAGATTTACTTCCAAACCAACAACCAATGTTACATCTTCAATGACAACATTTTCAGAAATCATATCCCATTATGAAACATTTGTTGTTGTCTCCAAAAGTCACTAATGGGTCAACCATCTCCTCAAATTATGATAGCAGGGGCATATCACCTGTCATATGTCTTGAGCATCCACTGTCTATGATCCATATGACTTTCTTCATTTTGCCCTGCACACAATGAGGATGAAGTGTTTTTAGCTACCCAAGCAGTGTTGGGTACTTTCTTCTTGTTAACAGAATGTGCAGAATTAAAATGAGTTGATTCAGAAAGAATGGTGTTCATTGCTTGATTTGCATGTTCTTTTTTTACTATAGACCCAATATAGATTTCTTTGAGGTCTACTACCAGCTTGTGGCAACTTATCATTACTTTCATGTTGCAAGGAATGTAATCCAAATTATCACCAATGGAATAAGGATCTTTAATCTTTGCTTCATTATTTTTGCATGCTTCTAATCTTGGCTCACTAACAGCCTTTTTACAGTTAGGTGATTTGTAGAGCCATATTTCTGACACCATTTTCTAGGAACATCTACAAAAAATGCAAAGTTATTGATTTTGTTTATCCCAATCTTTCCATTTATATTTTTCTTTTTCTTTCTTGCATTCTCAGTTTTAACCTCCTTGATTAGCTTCTTGGGGGTTTGATCAACCATGGGCTTCTTCTCAGCTTTAGAAGTTGGAGTTATTTCTGTACATTTCTTTTCATTGTCCTCATCAGTAATTTATTGCTTTATGATCAACTCTTCTTCACTAAAATTTACTTCACATGCTTTGAATATAGGTGAACCAACCTTTCTTAGCATAGCCGGGACATCTTCACTTACAGTTGTTTTTCCCTTATCACCTTCAACTTTCCTGTTGCTGTTTAATGCATCATAATCCAAGCCAATAGATCCAAGCCAATAGATATGTTAGCACATGGATTGTTCTTCTCATGGTACTGATCAACTAATTGAGATGCATTTCTGAATGATTTCAGCTTCACTTCATTCTTCTCTAGCTTCTCCCTTAACACAGCTTATATTTCAGTAGCACACTTTAACTTGTTCTTTAGATATTCATTCTCTTGCTTGACAGTTTCAAGCTCAACAAGCTGCAATTCTATATCTTGTTTCTCAATCTCAAGCTTCCCATTAGCTTTTGATAACCTACTTACCACTTAAGTAGCTACTACCAAGCTGGTATAGATGTGGAACATTTCCATGCTCATCTTTTCAACAGTCTTCTTATACTGACTAACATTCAAATCAATAGTAGTAAGAGTTGGTACCTTTGTTTTTGATGAGGATGACTCTCCTTACTTCAAGGCCATGAGTGCATAGTTTCCAAACTCCTCATCTTCATCACTGTCAGAATCATCCCAACTATTTCCTTCTGCAATATAAATTTTATCCTGTTGTTTTCTTAGAAGAGGTTCATACTTTGCTTTCAATTCAAGATAAGCCTTGTCCTTTTTCACCGTTTTAGGCTTTCTGCATTTTGTGGAGAAAGGCCCAATTCATCATAATTGAAGCACCTGATCTTTGACCTATCAACATATCCTGTTTTGTAGCCACTATTTCCACCAGAGTTGTACTGTGCTTTTCCTTTCCAACTGTTGTCCTTGTTGGATGTTTGTCCCTTATTTTTGTAGAACTTTGGCTTCTTTACTCTAATGTTAGAGAATTTCCTTACTAAGTAATCCATGGACTGATTTAACTCATCCAGTATATCTAAGATATAAAATTCATCATCTTCAAGCTCAAGAATAACTTGCTTCTGTGGTTCCTTGTTCTTTTACTCATTGCTTGAAATAACTAGAGTCTAGATTTCTAGTTCATCATCAGATGATTGGATGTCATTAACCACTAGAGCACTTGATCCATCAATAATGTGCCCTTGACCAGCTCTTAAAGACTTTTTTTGATCATAGGTTTTTAAGATACCAGATAAAACCTCAAATGTCATCCTGCTCAAGTCTCTCCCTTCTCTTATAGCTGAGATCTTCTATTCTAAATGGTCAGAAAGGGTGAGCAAAAACTTCAAGTTAACCTCCTCAGCTCCATAGTATTTGTCATGAAGCTGCAAGTCATTAATCAGCTTATTGAATCTTTCAAAAATATCAGTTATACTCTCCTTTAGTTTAGCCATAAAACCCTCATACTGAGATACCAAAATTCTCCTTTGGTTTGACCTAACTTCCTCTGTTCCCTCACATAGAATTTCTATCTTCTTCCAGATTTGTTTGGCTGTGTCATAGTTGATAATGTTATTGTACATTACATTGTCAAGTGACTCTATTAAAATCAGTTGTAAGCCACTATCCAGAGAGACTTTCTCCTTTTCAGGTTCAGTATAATTTGAGGGATCTTTAGGGGCATAATGAGCTGGAATGACCATGTCTCCATCTTTAGATTCCTCAACTCTTTCCATTTGGGTGAAAGGACCATTTTTGAGAATCTGAACATATAATGGGTTGGCCATCTTTATAAACAACAACATCTTCTTTTTCCATAATGTGTACTAAGATCTGTCAAAGGCAGGTGTCTTGATACTGCAAATCTTCTGTGTATTCATTTTTCCAAGATCTTTAATCTGTTTGCTTTCAGATTATGCTCTGATACCACTTGTTAGGTAATGAATACAACACATAGGGGGGGTGAATGTGAATGTTTGTTACTTGGTGAACAAAGCAGATTAGAAATGCAAAAATATTATGTTAACTGAAATTAAAATAGTACACACAATATTTCAAAACTCACTTAATTTTGTATCAAAATCAAGCTAGTGCTTTGCTACAAATCATGGGTTCTTTGTAAGTAAAGAACTCAGCTTCTTTCTTGAGAGAGTTACAAGAAAACTAGATCTGTTTGGTATAATTTAAAAGCAAAGAACTAGTGTTTACTGTATAGATTAGTAAACACAGGCTTACACAGCATGCAATAAGATTTACTAAACCCTACCTTAAGTTATCTCTAAAACTTTCCATTTCTGGCTTAGTGTATCTTTGCAATCCTGCCAATATGTGACTTTCCTTTGTCAGTTAATCTTGGCCTTTGATCTTATACTCTTCAAGCTGCTTTTATAGACTTTTCAATCTAAGTGATTAGATCGTTTGTTGATTGATAATCTTGAATATTTAACTTGTCTGCATTCTGTACTTGAGCTTCATTTTAAGATCTCCCGTTTGATCTATAGAAAATTGACATCTCGATATGTATAATGGCTTATCGAGATCTCCGAGTTCTCTATAATTGTCTTTGACTTGTCGAGGTCTCTGAGTTCTCTAGAAGTGAACTTGGCTTGTCGAGTCTCCAAATTTCTGCATGTGGAAATGACTTGTCGATATCTCTGAGATCTCTATAAGTATATTGACTTATCGATATCTCTGAGATATCTAATGAGAAAATTGACTTGTCGATATCTCCAATCTTCATATCTTCATTTTGACTTGTCAATATCTCCGAGTTCTCTAATGTAGAAATGACTTGTCGATATTTCAGAGATCTTTATATGCATTTTGACTTGTAGATATCTCTGTGATCTGTAATGATAATTTGACTTGTCGATATCTCCAATCTTCATGTCTTTATTTGGCTTGTCTATATCTCTGAGACTTCTCTATAAGCTGTTTTGGACTTATCGATAAGTCATTCTGAAGTTCTCGAATGACTTCTCTATATGACTTGATCTGTGACTTGTAGATATCTTGACTTAGAACATTTTTCCTAAAAAAAAATATTCAACTCCAAGCTTCTTCACAATTTCTCTGAGGCATGATCTTCTTGATCTTCTTCCAGAGTTTATTCTTAGGCTTGATACTATTTACAGAAAAATACTCCAGTCTAATCTTTGACATCTTTACAGACTCAAGTAATATAATACAAAATACAAATATAGATTATTATACAACTAATTCTTAGGGCTGTCAATTTGACTTAGTCTTGTTATAGTACATGCATGTCTTGCACAACACTGATTACTTATTCCTTATCAGATTCACTTGATTTATCTTATGATAATATATATATATATATATATATTATGGACTTGTTGAGCAATTATGACTCACACTTGTTGCTACTCACTTTTATCTTTCAGTAAAACTTGAGAATGAAGCCTATTCACACCAGGGTAGTAAAGAAGCGAGTGAAAAGGCGGGACTCTCTGGCACCACGAGTGCTAATCCCAATCCATGAAGAGAGCTTTGAACTACCAGATCAGGTTTAGCTTGGATAGTTCTTATGTGTGTTTGAATAAAATGGAACTAGTTTTAAAACATATTTAGACTGTTTGGTTTGTAATAAATAGAAGTGTTGTAAAATTTTGAATTTGAGAATGTAACAATCGTAGTGTTGTGTTCTTATATTAATACCTTACCCTTAAAGATCCTGAGTAGTAGTATGAAGGGGTTAGGTGTATGTTTATATAATTATGTTACAGGTTAATTTATATTAATAGTTGACAAGTAACCTCTTTTTTTAGACCCCAGATTTGGAAGGCGTTACAGATGAAGTTGGAGAAAGTAAGATACTTGGACCAGAGTTGGTGCAACAAATGAAGGAAGTTATCGAGGTTATTCAGAAAGGTTGATTGTAGCACACAATTGTCAAAGGAAATATGCGGATCAAGCTAGAAAAGATATGGATTTTGTAGAAGGAGAACTAGTATTGCTGAAGGTGTCACTGTTACAACCGGCATTTTCGTGTAATACTATTTGTAAATTTGGTGCAATTTTAAAACCGAATGCCAATATATTCAACTATTGTATGCTTGTGTGAATGAGAATTTCTGCGTCTTAAATTTGCGTTATGTGGTATATGATTTTTCAAAGCAAAAGTTTATTTATTTCTTTTATTTTTGATTTATAAGGAATATTTTAAACCTTGAATAAATTTCTTTTTAAAAGTTATTTTGTTCACAAAATTTCAAAAGTGGTTTTATAAAATTTCTAAAAATCCAAGTTATTTTATGGTATAAATTTTATAACTTTTGAACTTGTATTTTATTTTATAAAAATAAATCTTTATAACTTTTAGTTGTCATAATTAGCAAATTACATGGTTGCCCTTGCATGCAAATCCTTTTCTATTCAATTTAAAAGGCTAAAGAGACAATTCCAACCCCACTAACTCTTATTTTACTAGCCAAATTCCTTCTTTGCCCTTGCATGTAAAATGATCCAAGTATAATTGGAAGGTTAGTCTTGTCAATTCTCATTCCCACTCACATTTTGTCAAATTAAAAACCATAAAACAAGCAAATGGCATGATCATTCACTCCACTCACACCACACTTTCTCCTCCCTCCCTCCCTCTCTCACTCTCGGCCCTCCTCCCCCTCACTCTCGGGTTTTAGCCGAGACCAACCCCCTCCCCATTTTCTTCATTCCTCAACCAAGCTCCCACCTTCTATACAAGTAAATACTACTTCCCATATCATGATCACATATATTTCGAGGAGTTTTGAGTAAAAAGTTTAAGTTTTAAGGTTGCATGTCAAGGTTTTAGTTGAAACTCAAAGTACAACCTTGATTCTTATGGATTTAATGTTGTTTTTGAGAGGACTACAAGGAATGGTGAAGTGCCAAGTCTTGAGAAGGAAACTCTTGATGTTGAATGGCCATTTCCCTTCCATTTCATTCGGCCATGACCTTGAGG
Organism: Apium graveolens; assembly: GCF_009905375.1. Classification (NCBI taxonomy): domain Eukaryota; kingdom Viridiplantae; phylum Streptophyta; class Magnoliopsida; order Apiales; family Apiaceae; genus Apium; species Apium graveolens. The sequence goes on along the minus strand of NC_133649.1, from coordinate 182,571,759 downwards.
GAGCCGAATGAATGGTCCTTAAGATCATTCTCGTTGCTTTGTTCAATCTTTGTATGTTTATGTGATAATGGCATGAATCTTGTAGCGAAAATTTGATGAAACTTTTTGCATGCTAAGTGATCATCTAGATATAGCTTATGCTAGGCTTGCATGTCAATTTCATGATGAAATATATTTAGAAAACATGTTTCTTTGGTTGGTAAAACTCGAAGACATGCATGCATGTGGATTTCTCTTAGAATGCTATAAGATTTTGATCATTTGGAAAGATTTTGATAGTAAGCTTTAATTTCAGTAGGAATAAGGTGTTAATATTGATTAATGCTCCTTGATTTATGGTAATAATTCGTGTATATGTTATAAAGAATATACAACTTGATATTTTCAAAAACTTGATGATTTGTGAGTTGTGAAATGTGATTTCCTTTACTTTGCCATGATGTACCTTAGGTAAGGATGATCTCCACCAAGATTATTTTGAGTATAAGGGAGTTAGTTCAGTAGATCACCATGTTTAAGTCTTGGTTTGGGTATTGGGTTGTTGGTGGTTGAGTTTGTCCAGTCAAAACCTTGGAGAAAGGAGAGTTATAGTTTCTGCAGAAAATCAGTTTAGTACCCTGAGGTTTACAGTGAGTTTTGACCATGTCATTGATGTGCACTTTGAGGCCCAAGCCACCAGAAGTTAGTATTGGGAGTATATAAAAGGTTTTAGGTGTTGGTTGGAGGTTTTCATGTCGTTTGGTTAGGTGCACAAGTAGAATAGCAAAATTTGTCCAGCAGGGGACAATTTTGTTGCAACTTAGAAATAGGGAGATTTGACCATGTCATGGGTAGACCCTCATTAGGCCCTGTTGGGCCTTAGTTAGAGGAAGTGTCAGAGAAGTTTTTCCAACCATAGTTCATAGGATATGAGTTAGAACCATGTGTCACAAGTTAATCCTAGTCAGGGCGTTTTCTGCCCAGAAAAACAGGGGAACCTTGGACTTTTAGCTTAGGCCCAAGAAGGCCCAAGCCAGGCCCTTGAGCTACATCAAGTTTGGGAGATGCCCTAAGGTTAGGAGAGTCGTGTGTAAGAGTTTTGAAGGAAAACCTATAGTTTAAGGGTGTCTAATGAACTCAAGAAACCATAGATGTCATTCTGAGATTTGCACCAGTGAGCACTTTCACTTATCACATAGTTTTAGAACACTTAGGAGTGAGATTTAGGTTGACCACCATAGTTGTAAGATAGTATAAGGTCAGTAGAGAAAAAGGCCGAAGTGAGGGTCAATAGGTCTTGGATAGTTTAGTAAAGGCACATCGAGTTAGGAAGCCAAAATTTGAAGACTTTGTCTAGTTTAGCGACCAAGTGACTTAAGTTGTGAGTCGAGATCATCCAAGCTTAGTGTTGCATTATGGTGTATATAGTGTTATTTGGTATTAATATATGATATGTGATTACGTGGCTATGTGTGTGCAATTATAATTTAAAGGTGAATATAAATTAAGTGCATATAGGCCTAAGTGCCATCCGTGTTTAAATTTGGGTTGTAAATAGGTTAAGTTGGTGAGAATATATTATAATGAGGATTATTATTATTTATGTAGGATCTCAGGACGAGGGAAAACTTGCAATAAAGGTCGAGTGAAGCTTCCAGTTGCTCCTACCAGTCAGACCAGACCAGCCTTTCTCAAGGCAAGTGATTCAACTTGTCTTTCGTATTCACTATAAATAGTTCATATATATCGATGCAACTATCCTGAGTCATTTTGATATATTTAAATCAAGAGTATCTTATGTTTATCTTTGAATCATATAAAAATGCCATGAACCCTCGAGTTCGTATTGCAAGTAGTTCAAAAGTCTTATCATGATAGTATATTAAAGTAATTTGAATGCCATGATAAAAGAGAGGATAGTTATAACTCTTAGTTAATTCTCTTGATTAACATGCTGATGATTCCTAAGTATTGATATCTCATCCTGATACTTGAACCCCTATAGAACCTTACCTTGAACCCTGAAAGCCAGATATTTATCAAAGTGATTCCTCATTGATTGATACCCCTCTTTCTTATCCTAAAGCTTGACAATTCTGATATATCCTGAGTTAAAGATCATTTCTTCATACCTTAACACCCTTAGTATTCATGAAGCTTATCTTCTTGATGATCTAGCACTTGCACCTTGTCGAGAAACCATTGCTTTAAGCCCAGTTTGGCATTACCCCTTCATATTATCCATTAGCCTCACTAAATTTCCTTGTCCAAGTTTTGACATATGAAAACCTTTTAGTTACTCTAATAGAGTAAAGTTTTGTGAATCATGGCCCTGATATTTAGTACCATATTTCCCGTGTTTCGAGTTGATCTATAATCCCTTGATAAAAATGTTTACTATTAAAAGAGATTTTGTTATAATTCGGCATCAGTTTTTGAAATAAATAAAATGTGGGTTTTCAGTCCCAAAGGAGGATAAATGTTTTCTTTGAATAGTGGATCTGGACTGAGACGCGAGTCCTTTCCACACTTATATTAGGCTTAAAAGTTGCCTGGGGATTCCCATTAATGTTCTAGAACCCAGCGAGGTTCGGGATTACTTTGCGGCTGGTCACCGGCTGTAATCCGTAGCGTCATAAAATGATTTTGATTAAGATATGGTTTTGAAATTGTTTTGATACAAGCAAAATGATGCCATCACCCAAAGTTTTATCTCTCGTTATCATTGGTTATGTCTTTCCATTGTCATTCTTTAATGTATATATCGATTTATGTTTTGTATCGTACTGTTTAGCACTTGTTGAGCATTTGGCTCACTCCTTGCTTTACCCTGATATTACAGCTAGCAGCTATGGTTATATTCAAGCAGACCGCCCGTAAGACCTGTGATGCTGATGCATATGTTCGAGCTCAGGTAGAATAAGAGATAGTAGTTTTGTGTGAGGACTCGATATTTAAAATCAGATGTATTAGATGGTAGTGTTGGGCTGTTTCAAACCCTAAACTGTAAGATCTTGAATTTGGTTATGTTTATTTATTTTTAAATAATGTAATAGTTATATTTAATTTTGCTGGTTAAGTTGAGGGTGTGATAGTCACCATGGAAGGGATTGTCCAGATTTGGAAAGAATGGAAAGCTGAGTCCTAGATACGTTAGACCTTTTGAAATTTTTGAAGCGTGTCGGCAAAGTAGCATACGAATTGGAGTTACCCCCGCATATGGAGCATATTCATAATGTCTTTCACGTGTCAATGCTTAAGAAGTACAATCCAAATTCTAGACATATGATAGAATATGAGCCGATAGAACTTCAGGTAGATTTGTCCTATGCTGAGATTCCAATAGAAATTCTAGAGAGAAGAGATAAATTATAATAAATAAAGTGGTAAATCTAGTAAGAGTATTATGGAGAAACCCAAGGGTTGAAGAGTCAACCTGGGAGTTAGAAAGTGATATCCGTGAGAAGTACCCTCATTTATTGCTTAGGTGATTCTGAGGACATAATCCTTTTAAGGGGGAAGAATGTAATATCCGGGAGTAATTATTTTTGTCAATAAATGAATATTATGTGAATATTATATGAATTTTTGGCAAATTATGTGTTAATTGGTATCTGTTTTTGATGTTTATATGTGATAAAATTTATGAATTTTAATTTTTATATTCCCAGAATGAGGTATAGATTATTTTTATATTTTTCTAATAATTTATATATCATTATATGATTTTATAATTGATTCATAGAATTAATTAATTATTTTTTGATTTAATTATTAATTATTTTGATTATTCGGGAACCGTCCAACCTTAACGGTTTTTACATTTTTATTATCCGGAAGTTACCGGAAAATTCATTTCTAGCCTAATTTGATTATTCCGAGCATTTTCCGTGTTTTGACTTTTTGAATACGGAGTACGGATTTACCTAGACGATTTCTGGTACAAATTTTACGATATTATTTAATCATTCCGGTAAACTAGATATTTTCGATATACGAGATATTTTGATTAAAATACTATATTATCTTCTCGTAGTACATGTAACAGAAATCTCATAACCTCAAAACTTTATTCCAAATCCCGGTTTTGATGTTTATCCTAAAACCGGTACCGAATTGGATCAGTTTTATTAATACTTAGCTATTAAGTATTCTATTTTTTTGTCCGACATGATTCAACGGAGTACCAATATTCCGAAAATATAAATAGCCCTTATAGTACTTTATTATATACAGATAAACACAAATAAACAATAAAATTATCAAATTATCCAGAGAAAATAGTAATATTCATCGCGTTCTTCATAATCAAACCAAGAATCAAAGGCGTTATCGAACTCCGATTTTGGTGTACGAGTAACTAAAACGAAGCAGTTAACGAGTAGATTCAAGTTTTATCAATCATACACCTGCGGAATCATCTAGTATATTTATCTATATTTTTATTTATATTTTGAATTTAATTGGATTAAATTAGGACTTTTTGATATTGATGTTGTTTATGTGTTTTGATGATTGCATGTTGTAGAAAATTGAATTTTGAACATTTTGGTATACTGTATGCTTGATTTGTAGTTGCATAACATGTTCAAAATTGAGTTTGATTCTCGAATTGTAGAAATTAAGGTTTATTGCCTTTGAATATTTTTAATTAAAAATTAGGGTTTTCTTATTTAAGGGTTATTAGTGAAATTGATTGATATCAATAGATAGATCGGGTGAAAAGGAATCATTTGATGTTGGTTTGAAGGCCAAAGGATTCCAGGATCGAGTCGCCGGAAAACCTCGAGTTCGTTGGAGTTTATGGTGATTTTCGCCGAAAACGGAGTTGCAGGGGTGTTTTTGATCTGTTAAGGATTTGTTGTTGTTGCTGTAGTGAATTGGAATCGATTGGTAGCAAGAATCATATCAAACGATTCGTTGTTAGCCACGAATTAACTGGCCGGAAAACGGGTTGTTCGCCGGAATCTGGAAAAAGGGGCGGCGGGTCGAACTATTCTTCATGACCCGATTTTTGACCCGCCTACGACCCGGTTTTGATCCATTCAGCCTCTATTCCATTTTTATAAAACTATTTCCGTGGTTTTTATTTAAAAATAATTTAAAAATTCTTTTTTTAATCTCTAAAATTCATTATAATTCCAAAAATTCATTTTGATTATTTAAAAATTCAAAAATAAATCTAAGTCACTTAATTAATTAATTTATTTGATAATTAATTATTTAATTGGTCAATTGATTAATTAATTTAATTAGTTATTAATTAATTTTAATTAATTATTTAATTAGATTTAATTTTTTTTTGATTTAAAAATTCCGGAAAATATTTTCGAGCTTTAAAATATTTTTCTAAATTTTGGTTAATGCTCGATAATTATTTAAAAATTATTTTAAAGCCAATTTCGGGTATTCGAACCTTGTTATTTATTTATGAGATGATTCTTTTACCTTTTTCAATTCCGAAAAATGTTAAAAAATTCATATTAAATGCCAGAAAAATCATTTTAACCCTGAACCTTCTTTGAATATTTTTTATGTGTTATGTGCAATGTACTACCTGATTAATGTGTTATATGACTATGTGATCATTATTTTGACTGTTTTAATCATAACTTTCAATCCATAAGTCGGATTTGGGTGAAACGAAGGGTAAATAGAAGCTTGTGACGTCCGTGTGACGATTAGAATGATTTGAGATTGAGTATTGATAGATACTTGTGATCTCTAGCAGAGGAAGCAAGGCGTAGGAAAGGAAAGAAAGTTGTCAGTGAATAGAACCGATAGACTAGTGCAAGCGGAGTTGAAAATCAGTTGAGATAAGGCAAGTATCTTTGAATCTTCTTGTCATATGTTGCAAGTATTCCCTAACTTTATTGAGATATATTGCAAGTACCCTGATCAATCCTTGTTTTATATTGCAAGTGCTTTGAATATGAGTGAGTTATATCATACAATAGTATGTAATAGTTGAGTTTCTTAACCCTAAACCCTAACCAGATCATTTGATACTTGAACTGTAAGCCTTATTCATTGTGAATCATTGATTGTTGAATTCCCAGAAACTAAACCATATAAATACGATACTACTCCACAAATACATTCATACCATACACCAATCACTGAAACAAAATTGCTTAACACAAAATCAATCATACTTTCTACAATACCTTCTAACATCAGAGAACCAAACCTTGTATGACCATTAAACCATTGTTCATCTATTACCTGATTTATTTTACAGGCTTGAAGCCATTCTTCATATATACCTTTATGTATCTTTACGATACTCATGAATTACATTATGCTATGAGACAAATGTTTTATCAATGTGGTTAGACCAGATTCGTGGTCGTATTAGGCTAATGTGTGCCTTGGATCCAGTATATAGAGCAGAGTTATGTGCCTTGCTCGGGGTTAGTGCGTGACTGATCAACAGCCTAACCTTGATTTTCAAAAATTAAAAGTGAATATCCAATTCTAATAATTGCTTAACAAGAAACTTTATTCCTCTGAATCATTTCATTGATCATTGTTTAACCTCAGTTATTATTTCTATAACTTGATGATCTAGTTAGCTCACTCTTGCGATCTTTTTTATGTTCTTTTCCAGTTAAGAAGGCAACTGTTGGTAACGAGGACCCCAGACCAGTGTTCGAGCTAGGATTCCAGGTTGAGTGATGGAACAAGCTAATAGGAGCTTTATGCTTTAGTTTTGAGTTTTGCAAGTTTGTAAGAATATTTTACTATCAGTTGTAAGTTAAACTAGTTGGGATTTGGTACGATGTAATATAAGTTAAGGTTGTGGCTTGTTTTATACTTTAACCTGTTGCGATACGTGGATGTGTAGTGTAGGGTCATTGCATATATTATTTCATATATAGGTTTATATTGTTTGTGTATGTTGTGAACCCCAAATCTCTGACCCGGATTTGGAGGGCGTCACATCTAACTTCTTATCTTTGGGGGTCCTCCATGATTTTGCAAAAGTAACACATTTTTGCTTTCGAAGAACACATGGACCACATAATCCAACATCCACATTCTTCAACTCTAGAATCTTCCCCTTCGAAGTTAACAACTTCATACCTTTTTTCACTCAAATGACCAAGCCTTTGGTGCCACAAAGTTGAAGACTCAATCTCATCAGCAACTGCATTTGCTTCATAGCTAGATTGTTCAACATTGTACAAAGTCCTTTTTCTCTCTCCACGAGAAGTAACTAGATTCCCTTTTATAACCTTCCACTATCCGTCTCCGAAAGTAACTCGATACCCTCCTTATCTAACTGACCCACAAATAGCAACATCTTCTTCAGTCCAGGAATGTACCTTACATCTTTAAACGTCCAGCTAGTTCCCAAAGAGATTCTGAGATTAATATCTCTCATGCCCGCAATATCCAAAGTCTCATCATCAGCAAGACAAACTTTACCAAAATTTCCAACTCTAAAATTTAACATCAAATTCTTGCAAGGGTAGCATGTAATGATGCACCGGAATCCATAACCCATGATTTAACCGAATATTCAACACAATAAATCAAAGCATCGTTATTCACCACTTCTTCAACTACATTAGCTAAATTATCCTCTTTACCCTTTCCTTTAGGAGCCGCGTGAGCCGTGCACTGATTCCTGAAGTGACCCTTCTTTTGACAATTCCAACAAACAATATCCTTGCGATCTTTGGATTGCCCTCTCTTCTGTAACTTCGATCTGCTATGCCCCTTATTCTGCCCCTTTTTATCTTTATGCCTCTAATCTCAGCACTCAACAAGGAACCTGACGAATCTTCTGAATTTCTCCTACGAATATCTTCTCCAAAAATCGAATTTTGAACTCCATCAAAAGTCATCTTACCGCTCCCAGATGAATTACTTATAGCAGTGAAAAATCCTGACCAATTTTCCGGTAATGAAGAAGCCAACAATAGGGCTTGTACTTCATCATCGAATTTAATATCCACTGATGCCAATCTTGTTAGGATAGAATTAAATTCGTTCACATGATCAACAACACAATCTCGTGGAAACTAGCAAGCGAATCAAATACACCTTATTTGAAGTAGACGGCTTTTCATACATGTTTGATAAAGCCTTAATCAAACCATAAGTTGTCGTTTCCTTGACGATTTTGTAAGAAACTTTGTTCGCCAAAGTCAACCTGACAACACCCAGAGCCTGCCTGTCAAATAGCTTCCACTCTTCATCCTTCATTGAAGTTGGTTTCTTCTCTTCCAAGGTTCGTGTAATTTTTTCTGATACAAATAATCCTCAATTTTCATATTCTAAAACCCATAATCTCTGCCATCAAATTTGTCGATCTTTACCTTCTCGTCTTCTGATATCGCTCCCACTCGCCTGATAACCTAGGCTCTGATACCACTTATTGAGCTTTGCTAAGCAGTCCTAACTCCATATTAGTATGATATTATCCGCTTTGGGCCGAGTCCACACAGATTTATTTTTGGGCACATCCCAAAAGGCCTCACAATAGTGGAGTTAAATTGGCTGCTTATATTCTAGCAATCTGCCTCTCTCACAAACGATGTGGGACAACCCCTAACAATATGATTGGCATATCAATTCGAACGAACACATATAGTGTAAACCTAACCTGTGCTTATATACTGCACAACTACATAATCAATCTAGAAGATATGTTACAATTGAAAAAGGAATCCTCATACATATCCATCTACTTATTGCTATAATAAGTAAAGTCCTAGACCGATATGTCTCTGCAAATATATCCTCCTTTGATATCTCCTGATTTCCAGCTTGACATATAATGATATGAACAAACATTGATGACAAGTACTGATCAACAACAAATGACGGTAAATGCTGATGACGTCATCTCTGTCAAATTCTGATAGCTAAATATTGATATCATCAATCACATCGAACACTATAAACAATAAAGAATGGTAACGTTAAAATTTGTAAAAAAAATTAAAATTATTTTATGAAGTTATTTTTATGTATAATTCATATTATCATATTAAAAATACAACAAAAATATATGCCGACATCAATGAAAAAAGAAGTACATCGAACAAATGATACAAATTGATTATACACAAAATTTAAAAATTAAGATTTAAGTCTATTTTCATATTGATCTTACTGAGTTTCCGATGTTACATTATTATACTAATGTTAAATAAATATTTATTTAATAAATATTTAAATCAATTATTTCAATGTTATAATAATAATATATTATATATTATATGTAAATATAATATAACAGTTCGATTAATTCCGAAACCACACCATTTGTTCGATTTTTTTCAATTTGTTTTGTTTTTAATTTTTTTATCTGTTTGATTTTTTTTTTGTGTGATTAATCGGTTTTTTGGGGATTTTGATTTTTTTTCTAAGCTCTTGTAACTTATGTAAGGACAATCATGGAATGAAAATGGACTCTACCATCCAACTATCCAACAAAGTGTGATGTAATGGTTGAATTCGTATTTCCATTACGGTAAATCACGAGTTCGATTCATGACGTGTGCAATTAATTAATTATAAAAGAAAAGGACTTTGAAGGAATGCCCAAAATACAACACTTTTCACTTTCAACTGTCCAAAATGCCCAAATGCGTGCAAATCGCCCAAACTACCCATGAAATACGCATTCAAGGGATGCGTATTCAACCTTCTAAAATTTAACAAAGAATACGCATATTGAACATGCGTATTCAATTTTGTTTTTACAAAGAATACGCATGTTCAAAACACAGACAGTAGATTTTTTGGTTTTTTATCGAAGAACTTTACCACGCACAAAACACATGTACAAGAAAGTGGATCTAAGGTCTTACTTAACTTATGCTAGCCCTGACTCGGTAAGGTGGGTGCTTGGCTCTGGGGCTTCACCAAAATCAAGTATTGAGTTTATGTTTCATGCTTTGCCGAAAGGTACTGTTCAAATAAGAATAGTGGTGCCAAATCATGTTACTTTTGTTGTCCGATGACCGTAGGAGGACCCGAGTAGGACAATCAAATTACGCAACTCGATAAATTATTATTGTTCAAATTCCGGAATTTTTTAAAATTATTTTTCTTTTTTGAATGTACGGGGCATTTTACACATATCTTTACTGATTATGGAAACTAATTAGTAGAAACCACCCCTAAAGTTCTTCTTAAATTTGAAGGGTACGGTGCATATCATTATCATGACAAGTTATCCTGATCTCGAAGATCCCAGATATCCGGATAGTAAAATTTACAATCTTTATAAAAAAGAAAATTATTTATTAAATAAAACTGATAGCGTATCAAACATGTATCTACTAACCTTGTTTATAATGAAATTTACTAACTCATGGTAATTTTATTTTTATGTTTTTTGGCACGACACTTAATTAAATTTGAGTTATAAATCAACGTTTTTCGGCTCATATTAATATTTGTCCCGTATTCAAATTGTTTGAAACGGCGCAATAAATATTTAACTTGTCATTGAATGCATGTTATTAGTGAATGTAGAAATAATGTCCATAAAAAATTAATATTATTGAATAATTTTATTTTAATCGATGATTAATAAAATAAATTATACTTTAAATAATATTTAATCAATTACTTTTATTTAATAATTATTTAATAATTATTTATTATACAAAATATTTGTACAGATAAGAATAAAATATGCTTAAAGCCTTCAAATTTGACTGTTGACGAAAGTAGGGGTCTGTCCCGCAGTAAAATATAATTTTACCATCACAACTCTTTTCATTCACTCTCATCACATTTCCCTCCTTTGTTCATCTTTTACCAGGACAAACGCCACCGAAAATATTTCATCTCTCAAAATAGTCTCTCTCTCTCTCTCTCTCTCTCTCTCCCCCCATAACACACTACCTCTACCAACCCCACACACACAACCTAACATCAAATTGTGATTATTGAGAATGAAGTCTTCTTTCGAGAAGTTGAGAAAACTAGCACTTCACAAGAGCGATGCGAAAGAGAGAAGAGATCATCAATCTCTGGCTCAATTAGATGAGTTAGCCCAGGCTACTCAGGTTTCTCTTGCTTTCTCCAGTCTCTTTTTTGTGTATTTGTATATTCAATTGTTTCTATTTTTACAGTATTTTCAGATTTCTATGCGGCTAGGGTTTTCGTTTTATCATTTCGATTTATTGATTTAATTGAAGCAGAATACTGAAGTATAGCTTTAAGTTGCGGAGATTTTGATTCCAATAATTTAGCTCCAATGCTGTTAGTTTTTTTTTTGGTATAATTTATATGTGAATTGATTTTACTTTTGGATTACTGATTTGAGGGATATGATTACATATTTTGTCCGAGAGCAGAACATTGAATTGATTTTGTGTTGTTGAACATTGAGTTATGAAATAATTCCTGAACATCATCCTAGTGGCACTTATTTAAATTATGAGTATTGAGGTTGGAATCAGTATAGCACTGTGTATTACATTCTGGGAGGTAGTTTATAGAGCACATGCAGTAAGATACTGTAAGCTCAGTAGAATACTAGTGTCACTTGTTAAGAGCAAGTTAATTTGTGGAGCAAATTTGTTAGGTTATCTTTATATAATTTATTTCAATTGATTATATATTACGTTCTGGTATCCCTATCTTAATCTTAACCTGTTTTGTTCTTCCAAAGTAGTGCAGTTGAAATGATTATGTAATGTTACAGAAAAAGAGTTAATTTAATCTGTGAGCAGCATATTGAATTGTTGTTTACTGAGGTTGTAATCTGTATAGCCTGAGTTACTATATATTAGGTTCTGGTTTTGATATAGTTTATAGAAGACGCGCATTAAGATACACAGTGAACTTAGTAGAACACTACTGTCACTTGTTAGCTGAATCAGAATGTAAATTTCATTATTCGAACTGCTATTTCTGGATTGAACTTTGAAGTAATTAAATCATTGAACATTGATGTCAACTAAATAACTAGGTATAAGACACAAGGATATGTGCTTTATTCTACTAATGATCCTAATTTTTAGTAACCAAATTGTTATGGAGATTAAAATACATTACCTAGCAGTCTAGCATATGCCACTGATTGTCCAAGTTAATATTACGGTAAGAAATCATGATTCATAAACTTTCAGATTCTAAGATTGTTGTACATGGTGCGCCTAGATCATAGGATCCATAAATGTTATATTAATACCGAGTAATTAAAGTTTGTCTATACTCGTGCGCCAAACTATGTGCTCTACTACTAAATACAAATTTCGTGCAATACATCATTTATTATATAACCATAAATGATATTCGTCATTCTTCATTATATTTGTTGTTGTTGATATGCGAATCTTGTCACAAAGTAGCACAGCACCGACGAGGAAAAGTCTTTAAATTATAAAATCTGCAAACCTAGAAGTTTTCAAGAAAGTAAAAGAAAATTGATCTACCTATATCTGTCATGATGTTTGTACAGGCTTTGATCATCATTGTTCACACTGAACTTTCTAATCGAGCATGTAGCAGATTGGTAGAATATACTTTTCTTAGAATTACTCTGCTCCATTTTCTTTTCTTGCGTATGAACAAAAGAGTAAGAGTAATAAGTACTGTGCAAAAAATTATCATCTTAGTTGTATTACGAATTTTGGCCCGTAGCTATGTATTTAGGTGATTGAGAATGAGGTTCTCATGTAGATGTGTGTGTGTGTCTCTCTGTATGTGTGGCTGTACCCGCAGGCTTTGCGTCTCAAGCTTATTGGGTAAAGTTGAAGTTTTGGTACAATTGAGTAACATCATTTTTGGCGGTGACGTGTTTAGGTTGGTTAGACCTGGAAATGATATCTTTTGGTTTTATCCACAGAGTTTTGGATCAATTTCACAACCGAACCATTTATAAGACAACTTATTACAGAAGTACAGAACCACTTAAATAAAACCAGTGGTTGTGTTATTACCGGCGTATTTTCATCTTAAATCTTGTTGGTAGTGGTACTGGTTCAGGAATTAACATTTAGTTTAATACTTTTGTCTGAGCTTGAGTTTACGTATTCATCGATTGAAAACTTTTCGGATCAAAAAAGTATGTATTTATTTATATGTTTTTTATTAAACAACTTAACTATGAGCAATATAGGATTGTAGATGTGCTTGTGTTTTTCTTATCTCTGCAGGGATTTTTTTTTTATAATAAGATTGCTATCAGATTAGGGTACTGATTCTGATCTAGATGTACAATATACCCTTATTTGTGGGGCATAATCCATTAGATATTTAGGTTACTCTTTATTCTCTCTTATAGTTGGAACTCCATGTTTGGGCTGATGCTAATTGTAGTATATAATTTCACTGTTTGTCAGGATATGCAAGAGATGAGGAGTTGCTATGATAACTTGCTATCTGCAGCTGCTGCAACAGCTAATAGTGCATATGGTATACTATTATTCTGATACTCGTGCACTGAAACACTTTCCAAAGGGAAGTAGAAGTCCCCTAACAGAGAATTAATTGTAGCTGGGCGTCCAAGTTCCAAGTGGTTTAGCCTTTTTTAGATGTCATTATTTAGCATATACATGTTATATGATATGAAAAATCTTTAGAATTGCTATATATAGACAATCATATCCTAGTTTATTATGGGTTGATATGATGGTTAAAAGTATGCATTCGCTCTCAAACCCTTGAGAACTATTTGCAGAAGTTAACATCGTGAACTTTACTATTTTTAGCATAGTCTAGATTGTTTTGTTGTCTTTTGTCGAACTCAAACAGTGACCAATCAAATTACTTTCCTGGTGTAGAAAGTGATATATGATATTGGAAAGAGCATAGTGTTTTTCTTTATTAATCTCATTAAAAAAACTCTGAATACGCTCATACACATGCCTTTACTCAGGCTTGAACTCGACCTCTTTTTACCAAGAAGAGGGGCATGGTGTTTCCTATCTTTAATTCATGCATCTGATGAATGTACATGTACTTATATATATACACACATTTTCACTTTCTTTCTAATTGTGATGTTGCACGTGAATAATTTTTTTTAATTAAATATAACTTCTGGATAATATATGATAACCTGAAGGTTTGCTGTCAACATTTTACTTCAGAATTTTCAGAGTCATTGTTGGAAATGGGAACATGTTTATTGGAGAGAACTGCATCAAGTGTTTACGGAGAAAGTGGTAAGAAAATCACTGTTATTTGTTAAAAAGTTTTTAAATGTGAATTTTGAAGGAATAGACAGGAAATCAATGTAGTTGTGTGATATTGATGCGATTAAGATACACGGGGTTGGAAGTTCGCTCCCAAGAAATTGAAGGAGGCAATAAAAAGTGTTCTAGCTGTTAACTGATATCTGCTTCAGCTCAGCCATTATTTTCTTAAAAAGTAGAAACGGAAGATAAAAAGCCCTCTAAAGAATACCCAAGAAACATGTGTCCTATATTCATGTCTCTGCCAGTAGCTTTACCAATATGTTCTGCTGAAGTGTTTTTAGCTGGAATACCTACCTCTAAATGCCACATTCAATCCATCTTGGCTAGATAATCTGAAAATTAATTACCTTCTCTCTGTGTATTTAGTCCGATCTGCTGAGGCATGCCTAGAAAATATAGAACCACATATATCCAAACAATAGTTCAGCCCGGTTTAGGATCCACCCTTTAAGGGGTTGTTTGGTTCAAGTTGTGGTATCGGGTTGGAATCAGGAATCGGGTTATAGTGGTATGGGTATGGGTATCCCACGTATCATATCTGATATCATGAGTTTGGTTGAGTACTAGAATGAATATTTTTAATTTAAAAATGTTAAGTCAATAATTTTATTTTAATTAAATATATTAATTTTATTATTGTTTTAATATATTTTAGGTTCATAGATTTCTTTTAGTATTAAACATATATATTTAATTACTTAAATAGAAATTAAAATAGTAAAATTAAAGTTATTACCCATACCCCTCCCTCATACCCACCTCCATACTTGGGTATGAAAAACTCATACCTTGGAGGTTTGAGGAATGGGCATGAAATTCTATTTTTTTGAATCAAACATCAGGTATGGGGTAATGACTGAAACTCACACCGAATTCCAGAATTTGGCGAACCAAAAGACCCCTAACTGGTATGTATATAACTTTCTCTGATATAAAATTTTTAGAAAAATTTTGTAGCTACTAGGGAAGAGAAAATTTGCGGTATATCTAGTGAGATTTTTCTACCACTGTTTTCTTAATTCGCATAGCTTACTAGTATTGCGATCTTGGTGTGGTAATATTTTTGTTTCTTTTACTAACCAAGAAAGTGCAATTTTTTACAAAATATCACGAGCGTATGTCGATTTTTAAAACAGACGGGCTGATGTGGTACCTTCGCTTAAAATAGTAGTATCACTATGTGACCACACACCCTGATGTTAATCTGCCGTTGTACTGGTGGGCTAGTAATTTGTAAATGAGGCATATAACTGAATGAGTTAGAATGGTGACAAGGTGTTTTATTTAGCTGATAATAGTACAGTCTAGTAATCTATTACGGAGTTGGAGGAGATGCTATAATGTCCCGTTTTAAAATTCTCAACATCTATAATATTACCGGTGTCTGATTTTTAAATTTATGCAGGAGGAGTGTTACAGATTTTGGGAAACGCCCAGATAGAACTTCAGAAAATCATTGATACTTATGTGAGTGTTTGTTTTCATGCCGCATCTACATTTTACATATAGACATTGCACAGAATTTTAATGTATATATTACCATCTCTTTTTGAATGTCAGCGCTCTCATATAGTCCTCACAATCACAAACCCATCAGAGTCTCTGCTCAGCGAACTTCGGAAAGTCGAGGTTTGTCTATAGTGCATTTTATATTATTCCCATAATGCAAGCTTGGTATACTAGTTAAGAAATGTTCTGTTCTTCATCAAATTAAATTATGAAGTTGGTTAATTTTCTTGTTTTCTGCATGTAATTTGTCAAGTATTACACATGACACGCCTGTGGTAATATTTAATCTTTCTTTCGCTCTCTCTGTTTATTGATCTTTCCTTATTACTCTATTTTTTTTGAGGAAGTGTCAGAATAACATACATCAACTGTTACCATTATACCTTTGTTTAATAAGGCAGGGCAACAAAGAAGATTTTTTTGGGACAATTTAATTTAACAATTTGCTAGAAATTGGATTTATATCATACTTGTTAAGGCGTAACGCTAAACAGGGTGCTAGCTAACCGCCGGGACGCTGAGGCGGCGAGGCGCTCACCTAGCAACCAATAGGTGAATTTGGCTTTCAGCTATATATAAGCATATATATCATATATGATATATCTATGTATGTAGACATATTTGAATTTAATATAATTCTAATAACATTATTAGAAGATGCCAAGATGGTTTGTTTATTTGAATCAAATTAGTTTTGTTAACCTTTACCTTTTTTAATTTGAAGACTCTTCTTATCTCTATACTTGTACAACTGAATGAATGTCAATAAAGAAACATTGCAATGATGGTCAGAATCAAATTATATATATTGTGAAATTAGTTACTGTACATAGCTGGACGCTTAATTTGCCTGGTTAACGGCAAATTCGTCTATTCCTTAGAATCAAGGTGGGCTATCGCTAAATGATTGGCTACGGGACGTCTTGGAACAATGATTCATATTCACAAAATTGAACTGAAAGGTCATTGGCTCAGTGAACCTGCATATTCTGTTCATAGCACTTTATCACACGATTGAGATTATCATTTATTAAATTCAATGAATCTCGACCTTAGTCCATTGTTCTTCCTGTTAGGCCTTTTACCTTTACATTTGCTAGGAGTTGGATCAGTTCATTGTTATGAGGCATTGTTAGTACATGTTATATTTATTGATTTTTCTCTGTTTTATTGGGGCAGGAGATGAAATTACAGTGTGATGAGAAGAGGTATATGTTTTTTTTTTGGTTTTAAATATAAAGTTCGAGGTGCATGTATGTAATTTTTGTGCATAATCTTCAGAGAGGTATATGAACACATGCTCGCACAATATAGAGAGAAAGGAAAATTTAGAAGTGGAAAAGGTGAAAGCATTACTTCTCAGCAAGTAAAAGAAGCTCGAGTTGAATATGATGAAGTAGCAAGACGCTGTATTTTTCGGGTGAAATCTCTAAAGCAAGGGCAATGCCGCAGTCTTTTAACACAGGCAGCTCGTCATCATACAGCACAGGTACCCTTTGCATCTGGCATCTCCTCAATTGCCACTCCCTCTGCTTATTTAGAGTTTAAATATTTTATTTAATTCCCTTAACCTTTTTCACTCTGTAAAAACAGTTAAATTACTTTCGAAAGGGACTTAAATCTCTTGAGGAAGTTGATCTGCAAACAAGACTAGTCTGTGAAAAGCAACGTATTGACTACCAAGTTGATGGACTGAATGAAGGGGAAGATGATGAGAGTGAGAATAGAAGCAGCTATGAGAATAACGAGCATGGAGAAGTGAGTTTTGACTACAGAAATAATCAAGGATTTGTTAATGATTCTACATCAAGGATCTCGGCTGAGGTAATTGTTTTGCTAAGTTTATCCTTGATTGAATATTTTTCCTCAATTTACTTTCATACACTTTGCTCCATTCTCACGCCTCGGGATACTGTTGAAGTGAATCATAGAGTTGAAGTATTGTTTGCTACTAACATTCATTAATTATGCTTTTCCTTTTGTTTAGTCCATACATATAATTAGGAAAACCAGCTTGTTTCGGACTAATGCAGTGTTGTTGATTAGGTGAACTAGAGAAGACATAAGAAACCTGACATTAGTAAAATTTGAAAAGTTATGAGAATTTTCTAAAATGATTGCTGTTTACGAGAATACAAATTAAAGTTATGAAATTCCAACTGTTGATATTGTACTAATTAAGTATATGATACTGATAGAACAACAGTTTTATAATCTATTAAAAGAGTAGAAGTCATGTCACTAAACAGCTCATTTTTTGTTAGAACTCATATGGCAGATGTAACTTCCAGTAGATCTGAGGAATAAATGCCACCATTATGTAGTATGTAGCCACAAATTAATATCTGGACTTGTGAATCAAAAAGGTAGGCCAATCAGATGTTGTACAAAACATGCTAGTTAGTAGTTAGTCACCCCATTAAAGTTGCTAATATCTCTTCTGATTGGTCTTGATTCAAAACTGTATTCATCAATGATATTTATTTCCACTGATTTCTATTTTATTATCAGCAAATTCTGATTTTTTTAATCTGTTTTTATTTAACACGTATTTGATGAAGTTGGAAATAGTATCAAAGTGATCGTCTTCTGTTTTGGCTTTCATTTCTGCAAAAACCAAAACCACCATTTTGATTACTCCAAGTTTTCAGATAGGTGTGTAACTTATCTTCCTTGAACCAAATATTTTGTACGCACATACATAAGCACACCCATCTTTTCTTATTTACTGTTAAGTATAATTTATCAACGCCTGATTCGATACTATATCCGCGCCACTTTGAGCAACTCTGAATTTAGAGTTAAAGCACTAATTTTCTTCTAGCCTGGTAAATTTCCTTCCCAGTCTCGATGCATATTTCATTCACCAATTTTACTCAGAGTTCTAACTTATGTCTGGTGTGCTATTTTATTCAGTTGGACGATCCTGACTCATCACATCCTCATTTTTTTAATTCGGAAGAAGCTGAGGTAAAGAGACTTTATTTTCTCTTGTAATTAAATGACGAGGCTGTTTATTTTTCATGGTTATATCCGACGAAAAGCTTTCTGTCTTCTAACACTATTTGTTAGGAATTTATAATTCTAGAATTACGATAGACTTCTTATTTAGTAGTGCGGATATTAGTTTAGAATATTTTTTATAAGCTTCTGTAAGCTGACTATGCAATGGCCACTTGTGCACTAACGATTCTAAGGAGTCTAGATTCAAAACTAACAGGTTGATGATGTTTATTTCTACAGATAAATCTTTACCCTAGAACACTTGTACATACATGTGATTACCTTATCATAGCTTTTCTGGGGCAACTTTCGAGAATGGTTTATGGCTGTGAACCTTAGTGATATGAATTTTTGCTGGTCCTGCCATTTGTCAGTTCTAAGATAAATAAAAAAATACAGACAAAATAGAATCTGTCGCTAGCTATTTTTAGCCTGTCAGTTCTACAGATTAATCTTTACCCTAGAACACTTGTACACACATGTGATTACCTTATCATAGCTTTTCTGGGGCAACTTTTGAGAATGGTTTATGGCTGTGAGCCTTAGTGATATGAATTTTTTCCGGTCCTGCCATTTGTCAGTTCTAAGATAAATAAAAAAATACAGACAAAATAGAATCTGTCGCTAGCTTTTTTTGGCATGTATTATCTTTTTCACAAGTTGTATATCTGCAGAGAACTCGTAGAAATAACCTACATGCCCATGTTTTTGGACAGATTAATAAGTAAATACAGATAAAGTAAGATCTCTTGCTTGCTATTTTGGCTTTGATCTTTTTCACATCATATCTGCAGAGAATTCGTAGAAAAAACCCAGAGGGCCATGGTTTTGGACAGCGACCTCGACCAAGCAGCTATTCTGCTCCAATATATCCAGAGAAGTTTAATCCAGCTGATAAAGCAAGGGAAGTGCAACCATCTGCACAGAAGAGTCATACATATGTTTTGCCTACTCCAGCTACGGCAAAGAATTCATCTTCTATCACCACCAGCTCTGGTCCGCAATCAAGCTCTGCAGGCCTGAGCACAAGCACAACAAATTTGCGGCATTCGTCTCCACTTCGCCCCGAGAAGCATGAAAACAGTAACAGCTCCCCCATCCCTCTGCCCCCTCCGGCTACTAGACGTTCATTTGCACAATTTGAAAAACATAACTCATTTGATCTTAATCGGAACAAAAGGCAGGCCTATTCTGGTCCAATACCTAGTAAACCTATTTTATCTACTAGTGGTCCCCTAACTAGTAAAGAACATCCCCATGTTTTGCTTCCTCGAGTTCAGGCTTCATTTTTGTCTACGTCTCCAAATGCATCCCGTAGCACATCGCCGCCCCCTATATCTTCACCCAGAATAAGTGAGCTTCATGAGCTACCTAGGCCTCCTGGCAATATAGCATCCAAGACAGCAACTTCTTCTGGGATTGGGCATTCTGCCCCCTTGGTAATCAGAAATGATCATTCTTCTACAAATAAAAACCCTAAGCTAGCACCAAATGTTGCAACTCCACTTCCAGCTCCTCCATTAACTGTCCCGCGGAGTTTCTCCATACCCTCTAGCAGTCTAAAAGCAAAGGCATCACATATGGCCAAGCTGTTAGAGCCTTCTCGAATTCCAGATCGGGTTGAAGATTTCACTTCTCCCCCACTGACACCAATATCCCTTTCAGACATGAAGCCTTTGTCAACTGTTTCTGAAGCAGTCTCCAATTATGGGCAGGCCAGAGGTAAATAAGTGTCCTTATATGCCTAGAGTGTAAAAAATTTCAATGTTTTAACAAAACCCTATATTTATTGCATTTGCAGCTGGACTTATAAATTTAGACTAAGCTCTGTAGCGGCTTTATATATATAGAAAAAGAGTGATAATATCTTGATGGTCGGGGTTGGGGAATGAGTTGTTGACAATCAACCAATCTGTTAACAAGAGAAATTAATATTTGTTAGAAGACTGGAAGCGTCTTAAACTCTGTGTTCAAAACAATTTTTTAGATTTTTTTTGGGGTCAAAGAATTATATTTAAATAGAAATGGAATAATGAACATTTGCCACCCAACTGCTTTCTGAGTTTCGTGCATGTTTCAATGCCGCAGTAATGCATAGAACCATACCTGAAAACTTACCGTATCTACTAACTAGGAAAATGTTATATTCTAGCTATATATTGATAGGTTTGTACTTCCTGTTTGCTTGTTTGACGTGTTGCACAGAATAAATTGGTAAAATGTTGCATAGTGTTTTTCTCTTTGATGTCACCATCTCATAGCTTTTTGCCTTACGGAGCTTTTGATTGAAGCAGGTGGCAGCTGATTCATGCATCCGAGCGTATTATATTGATGTTCTCCAGCCATCAGCTTCTGTGCTGGATATAGATCTGTATATAATATATAATTTGATGTTTATGTATGGTATGGTCATATTTTCCTTTGAATTTGCTATCCTGTTTGTTCTTATTTTATGACTTGCTGTCCGCTCCAAATTTTGTTATTAGCCTTAGTACTCAGTAGTAACAATGATAATACGTATGTTTGTATGTTGGTACTTGGTAGCAATTGTATTTTTCAGAGACATTCTTTCTTTGGTGGAAAAGATAGGAAATGGGGTAAACAGTGGCATGGTTTGTCATTCAGTTACTGCTAGTTTCGGTCATCAATAGGAATTTAGTTGGCAATCAGTGAAGTTCGGTCGGGTGGTGCTATTTTATTCTGAAACTAGTCTTAAAATGTATTTACTTTTTATTCTAAATGTTATAAATCAGTTTTGATCATCGTCCACGGTCGGTTTTGCAGGTGTTAAAATATTATTTTTTATCTCGATATACGTGCAATCTAGATATTTTCGCTAAATTCTGAGTCTGACATTTTATTATTTGTTGATTCGCTTCTTCCAACCATTTCTAACATCTATCCAATATTTACTAGTATGTTTACTCTGTTCTTCTAATTTCTTAATATCATTTTCTAACTTTGTTTGTCTTTCCTTATATTCTAAATATTTTATTTGTGAATCTATTTCGCTTTCTAACATACTCTGTATTTTCTTTAACTTTTCTTTCTTATTCCTTAATTTTTCTTGTATATTCATAGTTTTTCTATAAATCTTTCTTTTCCTTGATCTACTATCTTTATTTCATTATTATTAATTTTATAATTTATCATTTTTAAGAAGTCGCTTTCTAATAATAATTCACTCGAACTATCATATTCTATTACTCCTATATTTATATTATATTCCAAGTCTAATATTTTAAACTTTAAATTAGTACATTTAGTAATAAATATTTCTCTATCATTTTTTGCATATCTGTAAGTCTAAGGTTCTATCCACTTACAATTTTCTTCATTTACCTTGCTTATATGAATAAAACTTTTGGTAGCTCCTGTATTAATTTCTGCTATACAGTCTCTTGTTATTGTTTCGTCAAATATTATTATTTTTATTTTCAAACTATCAGTATCTATTTTTATTAAATCTATCTTTCTACTCGTCATACTCATTGATCTAATTAATCTTATAGGATTTTGTTCTTTTCTAAAACTTAATCTAGATCCTTCTAATATTGGTTTAATTCTTTGCCTTGGAATCATTTGTCTATTACTAAAATCTATTGTAATTTCTTCTGGGATTGTTATTTGAGATTCTTCTTTATGTTCAATTTTTTCTAATATATCATTATATAACTTTGGTACTATTATTCCTAATTCTGTTTGTTTCTTTACGTGATGGTTTCCAGTCATAGCATAAACCATTTTGGTTTCTATACTAATAACTTTACTTCCTTTTTGCATTTTTATTCCATCTAACTTATAGTATAATGTTAAAGATCTTTCTTTATTTTCATCCCTTAGTGATATACTGAAATCGGGTTGTATTATAAATTTTAATTTCTGATATATCAAGTTTCCTTTTATTACTGCTATTAATGAATCTTGTATATTTCCTATTATTCTATCATCCAATACATATATCTGTATAGGAGTATCGATATTTTTCTGAAAATATGCTTTTATTGTAAATTTTATTGCTCCAGAATATATGTTTTTTAGTTTATTTGCTTCCTTTTGTTTTAATTTGGATAATTCTCTTTTTATTAATCCATCTGTTATTAAATTTATTCTTGTTTTTCCATTTATTGTATCTATATCTATTACATTCTCATGTTTTTGGGCTATATACCTAACTTCCTTATTTCTTTCAAAATATGATGTCTTGAATATCTTTTTTATTGTTAATTCTTCTGTTTCACTTTGAATTTGATTATATATATCTGGTTTAAAACTTAGGGTTTGTGATGTTCCTCCTTCGTATTCATCCATTTGATAATACATATCTTGTTTTTCACTTATTTCTTCTAATGACATTTTATCCATCTATATTTTATCCAGTTATATTATTTGTTAAAATTATTCTTTTAAGTCCTTGTATTCTTAGTTTATCATTTCTAAATGTTATTATCATATTTCCAAGTTGTTGGTAAATTCTCATAATTTCTTCGTTATTCTCTCTTGTCCATGTTATTTTATTTTTTCTTTCTAGTAATTTTTCCAGATCTATTTCTAATTTTTCTTGATTTTTTATTAATTGCTTTAGTTTTCTATTATTTCTAGTTATTGCATTTGGATCTGTCCAATTCATTTTTTAATTTTTTGTTTTAAATCGTCTATTAATCTATATTGTTCAGTTAATACTTCTTTTAAGTCTTTTATTTCGATTTCTAAATTAGTTTCTTTAATAAATTTTTCTCGTTTTAATAAAAGTTTTTCTTCCTCTAGTCTCCTAATTTTTTCATCTCTTTCTTCCAACATTGTTTGTAATATAGCTATAATATCTAATTTTTCATTTATTATTTGCATGCTTATCTTACAACTTTCAATATGTTGATTTATTAGCCTATTATATGTTGGTTCTTTATCAGCTATATACTGAATTGATCGTATCCTTAAATCTTCCATAAGTCAGATTAATTGTCTGTATAAAATTTTCTTACACATCTGTTGTGTTACTTTGTTTTCTACCATAAATAAAATTAATAGAGTTGCTATTATTTTAGATTTATATCTTTTATTCCTTTCTCTATTTATTCTTGTCGGAGGTCTCATTTAACCATCAAATTTTATTTCCTTTTTACTATTCATGTACCTTTTACTATTCACTGTTTACTATTCACGGCTACTTTTGCTACAGTGTTTTACTGTTCATTTTCCGCCTATTACTTGCTCTGATACCAATTTCTGGGGGTTATTATTATGGATCGTTTATATATCTACACAACCCTAAAGAGGGAAGGCGAGCATGCATTTTCGTATTAATTAATATGGTTATTTTTTGCATGTAGTAAGCAATAGACAAAATCAAATTCATTATTTTAAATGAAATCATCTCTATAACCTCATACTAATTATACATCATAATCTCAGAAAACATTATTTTATAATGCTATCATACACAATCAGATTTAAATCAGAATTTTTTACCTCTTACAATAGCTTTCTGGTCACCGGAAGTCTCAACTCACCTTTGCCCTATTATCCATAACGCTCTCCAAGCTCCTTTGGATATTCTTTGGCTGGATGCAGGAGTCCTCACACGGTCTCTTCCATATCGCTATTCTTCATTTGTATTTAATCGTAATTTTTTATTCTCCGTCCTTATTTCTTCTATTTCTTCCTTTTGTTGTTCTAATTTTGACTTTAAATATTCTATCACAGTTGTATCAATCTTAAACTCAGCTTTGCTTTCACTAGTTGTTTCCTTTTTTAATGGTTCATACTTATATTTTTCTCTTTCTAAAATTTCTTTTCCATGATTCTTTAAAAATGTTATCACGTTATATTCTTTTTGTTCTTTAGTTTCCATTAGAACTTTCCTTTTTTACTAAGTTGTCCCAAATTATCTAATACCTTTCCTATTGGTTCAGATATATTAGGTTTCATTTTACTTATATCTATCATCATTGGCTCATTAACTCTTCTCCATGCATTTATGGCTTTTAGTTCTGGCTTATTTGTAATTTCTTTTTCTGGTATAATTTTTTGTTTTTCTTCTTCTAATTTTATTAACTTGTCTAGTATCATTTTTAAAGTAGGTATTTCAGAATTATTCCATAAGCTTGTTAACTCTTCTCTTATTATTTGTCTCAAATTTTCTTGATTATCTTGTTTTTCTACCAATCTCATTATTGCATTTAGTTTTTCCTTAACTATTATTTCTTCCCATAAATTTTTTATAAATTCTGAGTCTGACATTTTATTATTTGTTGATTTGCTTCTTCCAACCATTTCCAACATCTATCCAATATTTACTAGTATTTTTACTCTGTTCTTCTAATTTCTTAATATCATTTTCTAACTTTGTTTGTCTTTCCTTATATTCTAAATATTTTATTTGTGAATCTATTTCGCTTTCTAACATACTCTGTATTTTCTTTAACTTTTCTTTCTTATTCCTTAATTTTTCTTGTATATTCATAGTTTTTCTATAAATCTTTCTTTTCCTTGATCTACTATCTTTATTCCATTATTATTAATTTTATAATTTATCATTTTTAAGAAGTCGCTTCCTAATAATAATTCACTCGAACTATCATATTCTATTACTCCTATATTTATATTATATTCCAAGTCTAATATTTTAAACTTTAAATTAGTATATTTAGTAATAAATATTTCTCTATCATTTTCTGCATATCTGTAAGTCTGAGGTTCTATCCACTTACAATTTTCTTCATTTACCTTGCTTATATGAATAAAACTTTTGGTAGCTCCTGTATTAATTTCTGCTATACAGTCTCTTGTTATTGTTTCGTCAAATATTATTATTTTTATTTTCAAACTATCAGTATCTATTTTTATTAAATCTATCTTTCTACTCGTCATACTCATTGATCTAATTAATCTTATAGGATTTTGTTCTTTTCTAAAACTTAATCTAGATCCTTCTAATATTGGTTTAATTCTTTGCCTTGGAATCATTTGTCTATTACTAAAATCTATTGTAATTTCTTCTGGGATTGTTATTTGAGATTCTTCTTTATGTTCAATTTTTTCTAATATATCATTATATAACTTTGGTACTATTATTCCTAATTCCGTTTGTTTCTTTACGTGATGGTTTCCAGTCATAGCATAAACCATTTTGGTTTCTATACTAATAACTTTACTTCCTTTTTGCATTTTTATTCCATCTAACTTATAGTATAATGTTAAAGATCTTTCTTTATTTTCATCCCTTAGTGATATACTGAAATCGGGTTGTATTATAAATTTTAATTTCTGATATATCAAGTTTCCTTTTATTACTGCTATTAATGAATCTTGTATATTTCCTATTATTCTATCATCCAATACATATATCTGTATAGGAGTATCGATATTTTTCTGAAAATATGCTTTTATTGTAAATTCTATTGCTCCAGAATATATGTTTTTTAGTTTATTTGCTTCCTTTTGTTTTAATTTGGATAATTCTCTTTTTATTAATCCATCTGTTATTAAATTTATTCTTGTTTTTCCATTTATTGTATCTATATCTATTACATTGTCATGTTTTTGGGCTATATACCTAACTTCCTTATTTCTTTCAAAATATGATGTCTTGAATATCTTTTTTATTGTTAATTCTTCTGTTTCACTTTGAATTTGATTATATATATCTGGTTTAAAACTTAGGGTTTGTGATGTTCCTCCTTCGTATTCATCCATTTGATAATACATATCTTGTTTTTCACTTATTTCTTCTAATGACATTTTATCCAGTTATATTATTTGTTAAAATTATTCTTTTAAGTCCTTGTATTCTTAGTTTATCATTTCTAAATGTTATTATCATATTTCCAAGTTGTTGATAAATTCTCATAATTTCTTCGTTATTCTCTCTTGTCCATGTTATTTTATTTTTTCTTTCTAGTAATTTTTCCAGATCTATTTCTAATTTTTCTTGATTTTTTATTAATTGCTTTAGTTTTCTATTATTTCTAGTTATTGCATTTGGATCTGTCCAATTCATTTTTTAATTTTTTGTTTTAAATCGTCTATTAATCTATATTGTTCAGTTAATACTTCTTTTAAGTCTTTTATTTCGATTTCTAAATTAGTTTCTTTAATAAATTTTTCTCGTTTTAATAAAAGTTTTTCTTCCTCTAGTCTCCTAATTTTTTCATCTCTTTCTTCCAACATTGTTTGTAATATAGCTATAATATCTAATTTTTCATTTATTATTTGCATGCTTATCTTACAACTTTCAATATGTTGATTTATTAGTCTATTATATGTTGGTTCTTTATCAGCTATATACTGAATTGATCGTATCCTTAAATCTTCCATAAGTCAGATTAATTGTCTGTATAAAATTTTCTTACACATCTGTTGTGTTACTTTGTTTTCTACCATAAATAAAATTAATAGAGTTGCTATTATTTTAGATTTATATCTTTTATTCCTTTCTCTATTTATTCTTGTCGGAGGTCTCATTTAACCATCAAATTTTATTTCCTTTTTACTATTCATGTACCTTTTACTATTCATTAGTTACTATTCACTGTTTACTATTCACGGCTACTTTTGCTACAGTGTTTTCCTGTTCATTTTCCGCCTATTACTAGCTCTGATACCAATTTCTGGGGGTTATTATTATGGATCGTTTATATATCTTGTGTAGATATATAAACGATCCATAATAATAACCCCCAGAAATTGGGTTTTGCAGGTGTTAAAATATTATTTTTTATCTCGATATACGTGCAATCTAGATATTTTCGCTATCCAAGATATTTTGATTAAAATATTATTTTTATTAAAATATGTATATCTAGGGGCTCGGAACGCCAAACCTTTATTAAATTATATTTTAATCAAATTATCTCTATCTGGGGGCTCGGAACCCCAAACCTTTATTAAATTGTCCGGTTTTAATGTTTATCTCAAAATCATGTGCGTTTGGATCATTTTTATTTATTATTAATTATTAAATATTGAATTTTTATATCCGCTATGATCCATCGGGGTCCTAATTTCTCGTAAATATAAATATCCATCATCGTATTTTATTTTGGGTCAGATAAATGTAATTAAACAGTAAACTTTCGTAATTATCCAAAAAAAACCGATAAGTGCTCTTTGTGTTCTTCGTAATCAAACCAAGATTCGAAGGTGTTAGGGAAGTCAGATTTCAACGCTCAAGTAGACGGATCGAAGCTCTCGAGACGTACTAAACAACCATATCAATCAAATCACTGCAGATATTATAGGTATTGTTCTGTAAATTTTACAAAAATTTGAATTAAATAGGGTTAAATTAGGGTTTAAGTTCTTCAATTTGTGCAAAGATCAAACGCTGATTTTCGATTGATCTGAAAAGCAAAACCAATCATATTTGTACTTAAATTGATCCTCTCGAGGAGATCTATCCAATTTTATCATCAAAAAGTACCTCAGACCAATAATTTTTAATTTTGATATTTTAGGGTTTATGGTTCGAATTAGGGCTTTTTGATTTAGAGATTTTTGGATGATTCTGATGACCGGAATCATTTTTTTATGTGATTTACAGTCGATACCTGCTAATTTCATGTTCGTTCTTTTCCCGGAAGTGTTAAGTCGATGTTATGTGTTTTTTGCGAGTTTTAATTCAATTTTTCAGCTTATTTAATGATTGTTTGATGATATAGATAGTTACTTTAGATTTTAAATGTTTCCAGCTTCGATTTAAGCTATTACTCGCTGAGTTTGGTTTCGATTTCATTAAAATTGAATTTTTACAATCATGTCATCGGATTTTGCCTTGAATTGATGGGAATAGGAGTTTTGCGATGTGCTTATGTGCATCGTTGTTGATTATGAGTTGCTGAAGTTAGATAAAACGTTTTCAATACAAATGGTTTGTTATCGGGCTGGATCGGAGGTAGCCGGAGATTGAAGCATCGTCAGAATTTGCAGAAAGTCCGACAGCTTCATCTCGACCCGTTTCCGATCTTCCCGACCCGGTAACCCGATTTCCCGACCCTGTTTTGATCCTTTTTCCCCAAAATCAAAACTAAAAACCTATTTTTGCTGAATTATTTTTTTAAATAATTCAAAAATTCATATTTTAATTTCAAAATTTATTTTGATCCAAAAAATTAATTTGGTTAATTATTTTTGAATAATTAACTGAATTGTTTAAATTTTAGAAAATTATTTTCAAATATCTAAATTTGATTTAATTATTTATAATTTATTTTATTGATTAATTCATTTAATCAATTAATTTTATCTATAAATAGTTAAGTGAAATACAATTAATAATAATCACGCCAAATAATATTCTAAAAATTATTTTGAGCTTTTAAATATATATAAAGGTATTGAATATTCAATTAATGTCATTATTAATTGAATTATTCATATTTTATTCATAATAAATAGACGGTTCATCCGTTTAATACGAAACGAACGCGTCTAAACTCTGAAAAAATATTCTACTTTTATTAAAAATACTTTCGAAGCATAGCATATTTCGTTTTGAAAGGTCGCTTGATTTTGTAAATGTTTTTTAGTCGTGTAACTATCAAAGAGTTGTATTTCGACTCAATTTCAGTTTTAAACATACTGAGTCGAATGTTTTGACGATCTGAGTTGTGTGGTACATGAAATATGTGTATACGTGCGTATGTAGGTCAAGAGTCTTGTGTTTGACTGTTGTAATTATGTGTAATTCTTGTTTTACGAATATATTATATGAATTGAGTACGATGATACTGTGTTTTGATTGGCGTTGGACAATTATATAATGAGTTACGAAGTCAAATTGAGTTGGTTGATTGTTGTTTGGGATAGAATATCAAGGGGATAATCTAATAAATAGACAAGATAATGTATCTATACTCGTATTGATTTATATAATAGTTGTGTTTATAAGGATTTTAATATGATGGAGTCAAAGCATGATTATGCGTTAAATGATATTTATTAAGTTCAAAATGAGTTCTATGAGTTGAATTCTTATTATGTGTTAACTGATAATTGGTAAGGCAGAAGGGTTATATATGTTGACTTTTGATTATGTGTGTAACGACCGGAAATTTTACGACATAATTAAGTGAATAAAGTATGATTTTGTGGTGTAATTATAAATTATGCGATTTAATAAAGGGATTAAAGTGTTTAAATGTGAACTATGTGTTGTTATGAGAAATGGAATGTTTAAGTGAGTATTATGTTCCAGTGACGTGTCAGTTGGTAAAGATAATTGTGAAATGTAATTGAAACGCTTAGCGTCGGGCCGTCAAGCAGAACGCAATCCGTTACGCAAAAAGTGGAATAATAATAAAAAGAAAAATTTTATGATCAGATATGAGTTGTGATGTGTGAATATATGTGCTTACTTGTATGTATGCATGATTACGTGATCTGTTGATGTTTAAAAGGATTTAAGGGATTTATTTGATTTAAAATAAGGTTTATTGAACCTTTATACATTTTTATAAAATTATTCGGGTAAGGTCAAGGCGTGAAATTTGTTTTTTTATCTTCAAAATAGTCCCAGAGACTTTCTAGAAATGATAGACGGATTTATTTTGTGATCGTTGCATTTTAAAATGATTTTATGAAGTTAAAATACTATTTTCAGCATAATTTTGTAAAATACGTATTAAATCAATCGTTCGATCAAAAATTATTTTAAAAATATGGCTGGAAAGCTAATTTCGAGATCTATGCTCTAAAATTATTATTCATTTAATTTTCATCTTTCCTGAGAGAGTTATTTCTTGATTAAATTCATTTTTTTAGATTGAAAAATAAGAGAAAAGAGAAAAGAAAATTTAAAAGTATGGTATAATGACCATACTACCCTTGCCAAGCTTATATATATACTCCCTCCCCCTTTCTTTTCCTTCACCCGGTCTCACTCTCTCTCATCTCTCACTCTCTCTCATCTCTCACTTTCTCTCATCTCTCTCTCTTTTCTCTCTCACTTTCTCTCATCTCTCTCTCTCTCTCTCTCTCTCTCTCTCTCTCTCTCTCTCTCTCTCTCTCTCTCTCTCTCTCTCTCTCTCTCTTTCTCTCTCGCCTTTTCTCTCGGTATAACCCCCTTCTCTCATTGATTTCTATAGAATCATTCATGAAACTTCATGCTCATCCTAGATATATACTTTAAATCATTTGCATGTGTGTATTTGTACTTGCATGCGGGTGTATGTATGTGAGTTGGGCTCGGTTTTGAGCCGTCACAAGTTGGTATCAGAGCTACATGATCTAGTCCCTGAGACAAGTTTGGAAAAAGGGGTATTTTTGGGAATATATCTATATCACGAGAGTGTTCGACTCATATAGAGTTGAGTTAGACTATTAGGTATAGTCTAAGGAAAGTGTATATTAGCTAAAGAGGCAATTAAAGTTAGGGTGTGAGTCAGTTAGAAGTTTTATTTAACCCTAATGCTGTTTCTTGGTTGTTATTTTGTGTTTTCTCTCAGGATCCCAGTAGTGGTAGTGATTCCGATTCGGAGATTAGTTTGATCGGTACCCCAGTGGACCTCATTCCACCCTCTTCAGAGGAGCCTATGTATGTTAGTTCATATCTAGAGGAGGATCCATCTGAGAGTAGTGAGATTCCTATGCAGATTTCACCGTTGAGGCCAGAGTCAGAGACCCCAGCCCCTGAGCCAGAGTCTTAGATGCCTAAGATTGTGCCTGTCAGTGTTGATGGCAAGTTAGCCCAGGATCGAGACTTTGTTTACTCCTGAATTCCTGAGTTGGGAGCTTTGGTGGATAGGCTAGCTCGAGAGTCTAGACAGAGCGCTTCAGTTATGGATGATGAGTGGAGAGTCCGGATTGAGATGGTGGAGCAGGTTGCCCAGAGGAGATTGGATGAGGGACTATCCACTAGTGATGCTAATGCTGAGGCCCGGAGGCTGCATAAGATCATTCGTTGGATATTGGTTGTGTTGAGAGAGATTCTGGACGATTAGATGTTAGTGTTGGTCAGGAGGGACTTTTGGTGGAGCCCGTAGTTGTTGATTTCAGCGCCGGTAGGCTTTGGGATACTTGGTAAGATGCCGGGATCCCTTTTTCATTTGTTGTATTGTATCTCGGAACTTTGTAGTAGTAGTTGTTAGAAGTTAGGGGTAGATAGGGGGGTGTTTTCCAGTTTTTCCTCTGTTTAACCCTGTTATATTATTGTACCTTATTCCAGAACTTATCATAATCAAACTTTCTATCTATGTACCTTTGGCTTGTTGAATCAATCATCTATCTTGTTTCATATTGTGGACCCTGGAAATCTTTATAAACTGTTTTGTATACCATGTTTCCATATAACCGTGTTTAAAATTTCGTAAAATCATACCCTGTGCCATGAGAAAACAACACTAATATGAGAAATTATATAGTAAAGGATTGCATGTGCATAAATTGGGTAAAGCTTAAAACCCGCAAAAGCGTTTTAATAATAAAATGTTGTTATATATATATATCAATTCCATGCCATCGTATTGCTAAATAATTGCTCAGTAAGGTTTGTAAGAATTGGCCAACTCACCAGATCACCAAGAAGAAGAAATCCAAACCCAGGACCCAGAAATGAATCCAGAAACCACTATGATGAGCCGACTTGCTCAGCTTTTGCAACAACCCGTAGCCCCTAAAGTTGGAAACTTCAAACACTTTCAATCTGTTCATCCCCTAGAGTTCTTATGTTTGCCAGACCTGATAAAAGCTTAGTCGTGGTTAAGAGAAATGGATAAAGCGTTTGAGTTAGCAAAAGTTAAGGATGAAAAGAAAGCTCAGTATACAAGTTATTACCTTAAAGACGAGGCGGATTTCTGGTGGGAATCTTCGAAGGCTTGGCTTGAAGGAAATGAGTTATCATGGGAGAAATTTACTGAAATGTTTCTGGAGAAGTATTTACCAAGTTATATGCAAGATCAGTTCGAGATGTAGTTTTTGGACCTTAGACAAATAGATATGTTGGTAGCAGAATATGAAGTGAAATTTTCAGAGTTGTCTAGATTTGTACCTGAGTATGTGAATACAGAGGCAAAGAAGGCCAAAAGGTTCCAGCAGGGACTTAGGCCATGGATTCGAAGTCAAGTGGCATTGTTGGAAATCAAGAACTATGCCGCCCTAGTGCAAAAGGCAATGATAGTGGAAGGAGAGCGTGAAACTATAAAAAGAGAAAATGAAGGTAGGAAAAGGAAGTTTGAAAGCTCGGAGCAAGAGCAAGGAAGTTCAAAATTTAGAGTAAAGTTTTGAAAGAATGAAGGAGGTCAAAATCAAAAGTTTCAGAAGTTTAAACCCGGTAACGGAGCTCAGAAGAACCGTTTCCAGAAGGCAGGACAACCGGGAAAGGTTAATAGACCCCAGATTCAAGAGTATAAAGTTTGTGGGAAGAGACACTCGGGAAGGTGTAACAAATTGGATGTAACCTGTTTTAAATGTAACCAGAAAGGGCATTACTCATCAGAGTGCCCAAATGGAGCAAAGAAGCCTGATTTAACCTGTTTCAAATGTGGAAAGGTGGGCTATATGGTCAGAAACTGCAAGGAGCCTGTTCAAAAGGCCAATGTTCTTAGGATTGCTGGACCGCCACCTCTCCCAGCACCAACAGCTCAACCCAGAGCTAGAACCTTCAATATGTCAATGAAAAATGTTGTGCAAGATGTGAATGTGGTGGCAGGTATGCTCGTTATTAACTCAGTAGAAGTAAAAGTATTAATGGATTCTGGAGCAACTAGATCTTTTATTTCTGAAAGTATTCTTGATAAACTAAATTGTGTTGCGTACCCTCTTGAACCCAACTTGATTATAGAGGTCGCAAATCAAGGGAAAGTCAATGTTAATAAGGTTTGTCTCGATTTTGACGTGGTTATAGAAGGTCGACACTTTTCTGCTGACTTAATCCCTTTTAAGTTAGGAGAATTCGATGTTATATTACGAATGGATTTGTTGTCAAATCACGAGGCGTAAATAGAGTGTAAAAGTAAGAAAGTGAAGTTAAAGACCAAGGATGGTATCGAAGTGATATTAAAAGGAAAAAGACAAGAGAAGAAATTTCTAACGGCTATTCAGATGAGGAGATTGTTACATCAAGGATGCGAAGCTTATTTGGCTCACATTAAAGAAATAGAGAAGGAATCCGAAAGGATTGAAGATATTCCGGTAGTAAGAGATTTTTCTGATGTATTTTCAGATGAATTACCTGGACTACCTCCAGATAGAGAGATTGAATTTATAATTGATTTGGCTCCTGGAAGGGAACCAGTACCGAAGGCTCCCTATCGTATGGCGCTAGTCGAGATGAAAGAATTAGCAACACAGTTGCAAGAATTATTGGAAAAGGAGTGATACGCCCAAGTGTATCCCCATGGGGTGCACCGGTGTTATTTGTAAAGAAGAAAGATGGAAGCATGTGGTTGTGCATTGATTATCGCAAATTGAATAAGTTGACAATTAAGAATAAGTACCCTCTACCGTGAATCGATGACTTGTTTGATCAGTTAAAGGGAGCTACGTATTTTTCCAAGACTGATTTAAGATCTGGGTATCATCGGCTATAGATTAAAGCAGAGGATATACCCAAGATGGCGTTTCGAACGAGATATGGACACTACGAGGTTTTGGTAATGGCGTTTGGTTTGACGAACGCGCCAACCGCATTTATGGATCTTATGAACAGAGTGTTCAAGCAATATTTAGATAAGTTCGTTATAGTATTTATCGATGATATATTGATATATTCTGAGACAGGAGAAGATCATAAGGAGCATTTGAGGATTTCCTTGGAAATATTGAGAAAAGAAAGGTTATATGCCAAGTTTTCGAAGTGTGAGTTCTGGCTAAAGGAAGTACAATTTCTTGGACATGTAGTCAATAAAGAAGGAATCAAAGTAGATCCAGCCAAGATAGAAGCTGTGTTGAATTGGGAAAGACCCAAGACTCCTACGGACGTCAGAAGTTTTCTGGGATTAGCCGGATACTATAGAAGTTTTGTACAAGATTTCTCTAAGATTGTTGTTCCATTGACTAAGTTGACAAGAAAGAACGAGAAGTTTGTATGGACGGATAAGTGCGAGGAAAGCTTTTAAGAATTGAAGAACAGATTGGTAAACGCCCCAGTGTTGGTGTTACCAGATGAGAAAGGAGAATTTTTGATCTTCAGCGATGCTTCATATAAAGGACTTGGATGTGTATTACTGCAACACGGAAAAGTAATAGCGTATGCGTCAAGGAAACTAAAGTCGCATGAACAGAAGTATCTCAAGCATGATTTGGAATTGGCAGCAATTGTGTCTGCCCTCAAAATTTGGATGCATTATTTGTACGGGGAAAAGTGCGAGATCTATACAGATCATAAGAATTAAAAGTATATTTTCACTCAAAAGGAATTGAATATGAGGCAAAGAAGATGGTTAGAATTGATCAAAGATTATGACTGTGCAATAAATTATCATCCTGGAAAGGCGAATGTGGTAGTCGATGCTTTAAGTTGCAAGGAAAGATTGAATATGTTAACTTCATTGGAGGAATTGATCAAGGATTTTGAAAAGATGGAAATAGAGGTGCAAACTCCAGAATTTGGAGGTGAAGCAATGTATGCGATGTCATTTCAATCTGAATTATTGGAAAAGATTCGATGTTGTCACGAGCAAGCGATGAACCGCGAGAAGAATAAGTTATCAGGAGAGGAAATCAAAGCTCAAAAGGATGAAAGAGGAATATATCGGGTTAATTCACGTATTTGGATACCTAACGATGTGGAGCTAAAGCACGAGATTTTGCATGAAGCGCATAACTCGAGATTTTCAATTCACCCTGGAAGTACGAAAATGTATAAGGATTTAAAAGAGAGTTATTAGTGGCCAAACATGAAAAAGGAAATCGCGGAATGGATAAGTAAGTGTTATACATGTCAAAGGGTAAAAGCTGAACATCAGAGACCAAGTGGATTGCTTAAACCACTGGACATACCAGAATGGAAATGGGAACATATCGTGATGGATTTTGTGGTAGGATTACCAAAGACTAAGTCTAATCATGATGCGATTTGGGTAGTAATCGATTGATTGACGAAATCAGCACATTTCTTTCCGATAAACGAAAGGTTGGTCAAATTGTATTTGGACGAGATTGAGATTGGAAAAAAAGGGAAGTTAAGTCCTAGGTATATTGGACCATTCTAAGTACTACGACAAGATGGACAAGTGGCTTATGAATTAGCGCTACCTCCGCAAATGCAACATCTTCACTATGTATTCCACTTATCTCTTCTAAAGAAGTATAATGCCGATGCAAGCCATGTGATCGGATTGGAACCAGTGGAAATTCAACCAAACTTGTCTTATGTGGAACAACTAGTTCAAATCTTAGATCGAAAAGAGAGGACACTTAGAAATAAAGTTGTACCTCTAGTTAGAGTGTTGTGGAGAAATCTGTTAGTGGAAGAGTCAACTTGGGAATTAGAAAGTGAAATGCAAGAAAAGTATCCCCATTTATTTGCTTAAGACTAGATTCTGGGGACATAATCCTTTTAAGGGGGGTAGATTGTAACGACTAGGAATTTCACGACATAATTAAGTGAATAAAGTATAATTTTTGTGGTGTAATTATAAATTATATGATTTAATAAAGGGATTAAGGTGTTTAAATGTGAACTATGTGTTGTTATGAGAAATGGAATGTTTAAGTGAGTATTATGCTCTAGTGACGTGTTGGTTGGTAAAGATAATTGTGAAGTGTAATTGAAACGCTTAGCGTCGGGCCGTCAAGCAGAACGCAACCCGTTACATAAAAAGAGGAATAATAATAAAAATGGAAATTTTATGATCAGATATGGGTTGTGATGTGTGAATATATGTGCTTGCTTGTCTATATGCATGATTACGTGATCTGTTGATGTTTAAAAGGATTTAAGGGATTTATTTGATTTAAAATAAGGTTTATTGAACCTTTATACATTTTATAAAATTATTCGAGTAAGGTCAAGGCATGAAATTTGTTTTTTTATCTTTAAAATAGTCCTAGAGACTTTTTAGAAATGATATACGAATTTATTTCGTGATCGTTGCATTTTAAAATGATTTTATGGAGTTAAAATGCTATTTTCAGCATAATCTTGTAAAATCCGTATTAAATCAATCGTTCGCTCAAAAATTATTTCAAAAAAATGCCTGGAAAGCTAATTTCGAGATCTATGCTCTAAAATTATTATTCGTTTCATTTTCATCTTTCCTGAGAGAGTTATATCTTGATTGAATTCATTTTTTTAGATTGAAAAATAAGAGAAAAGAGAAAAGAAAATTTAAAAGTATGGTATAATGACCATACTACCCTTTCCAAGCTAATATATATACTCCCTCCCCTCCCCCTTTCTTTTCCTTCACCCGGTCTCAGTCTCTCTCATCTCTCACTTTCTCTCATCTCTCTCTTTTCTCTCTCAAACTCTCGAAGCTCTCTCTCTCTTCTTTTCTCTCGGTATAACCCCCTTCTCTCATTGATTTCTATAGAATCATTCATGAAATTTCATGCTCCTCCTACATATATAATTAAATCATTTGCATGTGTGTATTTTAACTTGCATGCGGGTGTATGTATGTGAGTTGGGCTCGGTTTTGAGCCGTGTGTGTAGTCTTTGCTTCCTTCGAGTGATTGCTTGCAATTTCTGTAAATTTCTGTGAAGATTAAGCCTTGCATGCGTGTGTTGCTAAGTAAATCAGGGGTTTTGTGGCTGGACACCCTCGAATGAGGGCACCACCGTGAAGCCACCGCCACTGGTGATGAACTCCGGTGAACCGGTGGTGAGTGATGATGTTATAACTGAGCTCTAGTATTCATAAAACTTATTTCGGTGTTTGCATGTGGTGATTACTTAAAAACCGAATGGATTTTTGATTTTAGAAGTTATTTAGTTGATTTTTTTGTTGATTAAAGTGATTGTGGATTATTGTTTTTGGATAATAGTGGGAAATTAGACTGGTTATTGGTTTAAAGAAATGAATTGATAATTGCATGTAAGATTTGAGTATAATCGAATAAGTTAGGTTTGATTTGTAAAGGAAATGGGTTGAATGCCTAAGTTAAGGCTTAAAACAAGTTGAATTTGTGATTTAAAACTTTGCATGTCAAAATTGATCTATGCATGTGTGTTTTCTTGAAAAACCCAAATGGGTCTTATGGTTAAAAAAGAGGATTAAGTTGATTTTGTGAGTTTATGTGCTAAATGCATTAGTTACTAGTGATAATCAAAATGAGAACTTGGTTGCATGTCAATGATTGGATGATGCTTGTGTTCGAATTCTTATAATTGAAAGAGGGTTTGATTTTCGATTTTAATGTGATTATGATTCGGTTTTTGGATTAAAAAGGATGAAGCTTGATTGCGTAAGTGACTCTTGTAATTTGCTTGTTACCAAAAGAGGTTTATTTGTGTTTGATTATGTGTGATTGAAATTGAGTACACTTGGTTATGTTTTGTGGTTATAGCCGAATGGTTTGTAGGTATAAAAGTGATTGATTTGATACTAAGTGAATGCATGTGTAATTTCTAGAAGTTATGTGATTTATGTGTGTGTTTTGGTTCGAATTAGATGATGAAAAAGGAAGGATTGAGTCGTCTTGTTATGACGTTATATAATTGATATGATAACTCAAGTATAGAGTTTGAAATATAAGGATTAAATGTTATATGACATATTTGCATCGTAATGCGTGATTCGAAGTTTATTTGGTTAAAGTATACGGGCTTTGGTATAAACGTGTTGTGTGATTATATTTGAGTATACATACTTTTAGGGTATTGCGATTAAGGGAATTGTTAAGCGTTCTGGGAACGTCGAGTGAGAATCTAATTAAGGTTTTGATTTTTGGATTGTAGATTCGGAGCGTGAGGGCATTCAGGCTAGGAAATGGAAAAGTGTACTAGGTGGCAGTAGTTCAACCTTTGTGAAATAGGAAAGCGAATTCAGGCAAGTAACTCTACTTACTTGTGCAAATTGATATAGAAAGGATATTGTTCATGCCATGATAGAGTATTGAACTTTTATAGTGGTTGTACACTTATTGTTGATTCTTGAGATACCCTGTCATTGTCCTTGTGAACTTTTTTTGATAAGATTATTGTTCATACCTTTTAGTAACCTTTTCTTATCCTGATCACTTGTTAATACCTTGAACTTTTGTAAACCCTATAAGAACCTTTGCGAACTTCCCTGTGGAATGATCCTTCATTACTTCGTTTACCTTATTCCTTAACGATCCTTGAAACGGTTTTGATTCCCTAACTTGAATACCTTGTTATCATTTAATCAAGATCCTCAGCATTGAACTTTGCTTATCTTTGGTTTATTCACCTTCTTTGAATTCTTGAAATTGAACTTAAGGATGAGTTTTGACTTGCAAGAGTCTGAATGATTTCATATTCTCGGTAATGATAAAATGAATTTAGTAAACCTTTCTTTTCAAACACAAGGTTTTCTAAACGAATTCCTGATGTATTGGATTGAGACGTAAGAGACTAGTGGGACTAGTCCAGTCATATAAGAGGCTAGCGGGGCTAGTCCAATTTGAGGCTGAAATTATTCCATAGATACCTTAAAGACCAGATGGAGGTCGGTACGGGCTGATCACCCGTATTATTAAAAATTGAAAGTTAAAGTAGTCCAATCAAGGGTTCCATAATTATCTAAAGAGGAATTGAATTTCTTATTCAGTAAGTGATTCTTTGAGAATGAAATGGCTTATATGTTTTGAAAAGAGTTAATTGTGATATTGATTAGCTTACAGCTTGTGAACCCAGATTTTTGATTCTGATGATATTATCAATCGTATAATTGATTCCCAATGATGAAAAGATTCTCGCTTTCCATTTGAAAGATCACTTGAGATCGTGATTATGATTTGTAATGAATGTCGGCTTTCAACCCTATCTTGAGCCTTGTTTCCAGAAAGCCCAAAGCTTTTTCTTCAAAACCCTTACATAGCCCAAAAGACAGAAATCTGCCACCTAGAGTTGTTAAAGTAGAATGCCCTGAAAACAGTAATGGTATACTATGGATTTCATATCGTAGAACTGTTATATAGTTACTTGCTGAGTTTTATACTCATATGTTTTTCTTTGATCTAACCATGGCAGTTAAGTAAGAGGATGGCCAGGCTTAGGCGCACTGCTCGCAAGAGCGTGCCTGGTGGTCCCTACCGTGTTGAGGGCTTCTAGATGCCATAACAGGTAGTACAGGTTTTGTGTGAGCAAACGCTTAGCCAGAAAGTTGTAAAGATACAATGGGTTATCTGTCGGTTCCATGTCGGAATCGATTATATAAATTTGGTTTTATTTTGGGTTGTAATTTATTATGGTTGGTAGTTGTAATCTTGTCTCAAACTTTATCCTGTTTGATCCTGTGAGTAGTAAATTGAGGTTATGCTTATTTATTCATAGATTAAAGGTGTGTGGGTCCTCATTTCCTAACCCCGATATTGAGGGCGTCACAA
Organism: Apium graveolens; assembly: GCF_009905375.1. NCBI lineage: Eukaryota > Viridiplantae > Streptophyta > Magnoliopsida > Apiales > Apiaceae > Apium > Apium graveolens. The sequence goes on along the minus strand of NC_133649.1, from coordinate 182,531,641 downwards.
TGTGTTAAGTGTTTATCGGTATACGTGATATGTATATGCGAAGAGTTATAGATATGGGGTTTGATAGTTATAAGTTAAAATCGATAGACTGTATAGTGATGATAGTATTGTCTTATTCTCGTAAAGGATCCGGCGAGACATGCAATATCGAAGACGTATAGAAGGTCAAATGGTGTCGCAAAGCGAATAAGGAATAAGTCGAGAAAGCAATGATGTGCGGTAAATAAAGTATAGTAAGATGTTATATATGATTTATGATATGCATAGATGGAGAAGTATGAAGTATGAGACTGAGCTTTGAATCAGAATCAAATTTAATACAAGTTTCCTAAATCCTTTCTTATACATATGTTGCATAAATATTTATGTTTCTTTCAAGATTATGGAGCATGTTTATGTTGTGAACCACATCGGGTGAACCTTTACTTCTGAGAATGAAACTCATGATTTCTTCCTACCTTCGAGTTCTGAAAAGCCAAACAATTTATCATATCCTATGAACACATACCCTACGATATGATACCACTTCAAAATCACCAAATACCTTTTATTCAATGAATACACACCCTTGTATACCTGATTTCATTTCATGAATACTAAACCTTTGTTATTACAAGGTTGAAACTCTTGTCACATATGATTTAATTATCAAAAGCAAATGTTAGTTTTAGTGAAATGTTTTTGCTTATGGAAATTAATATTTTATTTGAATTGAATTATTAGAATTAGATTATTTTTATAAAATATGTGGACCAGATTCTTGGTCAATTGTAGGCCAAAGTGTGCCTTGGATTCAGTATAGAGAACATGGTTGTGTGCCATGTTCGGGGTTAGTGCGGGACTGATTAGCAACCTAACCTTTGGTTTTAGTTAAAATGAGATAAGTCCAATTCAATAATTCTTTTGAATGATTGTATTTCCTAATTTTTAATTGATACCAGGATTGATGAATCCTTTTGTATAATACCTCAAGCTTATGAATTCTTGATAAACTATTTCAGATTTTTATTGCTATATTGGTACTTGCTGAGCATTGTTGCTCATCCTTGTTTTTCTTTTAACCATTTTAGGAAAGTGTAAAAATGAGTTTCTCGAGTATGATAGCATTTAAGGCTAAGGCTAGGCGAAGAGTATGGGTGGTTAAGTTATCCAGAGGTCAAAGAAGGTATCCAGGAAATTTGATGAAGAAGGTTTGAGTTGGAGTTGTTTATTGAGATTCGGTTGTAAATCAGGTTTGTAAATAAAGTAGTAGTGATTCTTATTATCGAAGATGACTTTATGTTATAAAAGATGTTATTTATTAATAATAGTGGTTGATTCTAATTTCAATGTTGTAACCTGTATGCGATCATGTTTTTAGGGGGTTAAACTATTTTCTGTTAAATCTTTTACTAAAGCTTATAAGTTTTATATTCTTCGGTTTTATTATCTTTTCAAAAATATAGGTTTTCAAAAATGTTTTAAAAGGGTTTTTGTGGGGTGACATCAAATCCAGACCCCCGAATTTGAGGAACTTCACAGTTGGTATCAGAGCTATAGGTTATAAGTTATTGAAATTAGAATATAGGTTGTAGTAATAAGTTGAATAGAAAAGAAGAATATTGTGTAACCTCACATTGAGGTATAGTAAGACTACCAGGGAATAGTCTATAGGTGGGAGATTAATAAAAATTTAATTAGATGGTTAAGTTAAGAGAATGTTAGACGATTTAGTTGAGAATGTTGGAAGATTTAGTTGAGAATGTTAGATGGTTAACTTGAGAATGTTAGACGAGTAAGTTGAGTTTCTATATTTATAGAGATTGTGATTTCTAATTCTAGGTATGCTAGTTCTAATTAAGTGGATCAAATTAAATTTATTGGTATTTTGAAAAGGTCAGAGTGGACCTACGTGAAGAATCTTGATAGAAAGCAGTTGAATCAAGATTCGTAAAGATTCTTGTATGGTTTAGAATGGCCCAGTATTATTAAAATATTGGAAAGTTTGTTATTGTTCTACTTAAGATATAAAGAGTAGACATAAAGATATGAGTGTGTGTTGAGTCTGAGTGGGAAGTTCTGTATATGAATGTAAAGTGAATGATAGAGTGCATGTGGAGTGAGTTCAATTGTTAGAGGTAATGTTAGCGATTATGTTAGAATTTTAGTTCTCGATGACGATGATTGGGCAAAAACTGGATAAGGCAGCGGGTTGTGTTGAGCTAAATAGGACTTCAAATTGTATAAAGGTGGGCCAGACTTCTTGCGAACAACAATATCTATGACAAAATCTTACAAGGCCATTACGAGTTAACGTTAATCGATTATTAAAGATGCGGAGAAGAAGACATACAACGGACAATGACTTATTAAAGCGGAGCAGAAATTTGAAAAGACCTTGGCAATAACTTTCTTCAACTAAAGGTTATTTTGATTATTTTTCTTCATCAGTGAAGTATTATGATACTTGTTCTGCTAAAAGTTTTGATGATATTTTTCTACAAAAGTTTTGATAAATGAGATTTTCTATTTCTTGAATGATGAAATGACAGTGGTATTGATTTCTTGTTTGAATTCAAAAACAAAGGTGTGTGATAAAGGGTTGGTTACAAAAAATCAGTGATTATTCAATTTCTTGCAGAATTCTCCTAATATTCCTTTAATCCGATTGGGATGAACAACCCTAACTATAGGGGGACACAAGGTATACCTATCTGTGTGATAGGAGTTGGATCAGACGCCATCACTTGTGTGTGTTGTGACTACAAGAAGGTTAAAAACCTTTAGTATGTCTTAATTTAGACACACAACACTAAGTTCGTCTGATCATATTAATCTCTCGGTCATTCTTTTATTCAAATGAAACCTATCCTGAGAACATCTTGTTCTCTAATCAAAATTCTGAAAGATTGATTATGGGAAGTGACTTCTGCATTTACAAAAGTCTTCAGATTCTCGTGTCTTTAAATTTGAAGGTATGACAAGGTTGATCAAAAGCGACTAACGATACTATATTACGACACATGTAGTAGGATTTATATATATACATACACGTCTTAGTTCTCTTCATTGATTCTGAGGTCGAAATCCTTATAAGAGGTAGAATGTAATATCCCAGGTTTTCAAACTAGTGTGGGTCTCTAAATCTTATGATTGATATTAATTGAATATTATTCTGACAATGTGATTAGTCGGTATGTGCTTGAAATGTGAAGTAATATGGATTAACCAATATTGCACCCTCTTTCTTTCTGTGATTCCGAGAATGAAATCCGTTTAAGGAGGGTAGATTGTAATGACCCGGACTTTTCAAAAACTTGTTTATTGTTATAAAAATGATTTTTTAAAAAGAAAGGAATAAAATTTAATATTTTATTCCAGCTTAATTAGTTTTTAAAATTTTGTGTTGTCGATGTATGATTGTCTCTTTAAACTAAATTTTCATATATTGTTTCTAAAATCTAGATATATTGGTTATGTGAGTATAATTGTTATGTAATTAAGTGATACGTGTGGATTTATTCGTATGATTATTAAGGATAAATTATGAATATTATGTAAGTATATGTGAATTTTCTATGAAATTGTATGTTGAATGATTTTCCTTAACTACGGTTTATATGTGCCAGAAATTTCAGTTTTAAATCTTAATATTCTCAGAATGAGTCATATATTATTTAGATAGTTTTCAAGTGATTTAGTGGTTGTTATATGATTTTATAAATGCTTTGTGAATTTATTTGATGATTTTTCTAATTATTTATTAATTATTTATGATTAATCGAAAAACCGCAACTTCAACGGTCTAGGAAATTTACAAACTGAAACATTTCCGAAAAATGATTTCTAGCCTAATTTGATTATTCCAAACACTTTTCGTGTTTTGACTTTTTCGATCCGGAGTACGAATTTATCTACAAAGATTCCGGGTCGGCTTTACGGGTGTTAAAATATTATTATATTGTTTCGATATACGTGAAACATAGATATTTTAGATATTTTGATCAAAATATTAGTTTTTATTATAGTACGTGCATCTGGGGGCTCGGAACCCCAAACAATTATTAAATTGTCCGGTTTTAATATTTATCTTAAAACTAGATCGGTTTGGATCAGTTTTATTTATTCTTAGCTATTAAGTATTGGATATTTATATCCGATATGATCCAACGGGGTCCTAATTTCTCGTAAATATAAATAGCCATCACCGTATTTTATTTGGTTGAGATAAACATAATTATACAGTAAACTTTCGTAATTGTCCAGAAAACCGATAAGTGTTCTTCGTAATCAAACCAAGATTTAAAGTGTCCGGAAAGTCAGATTTCGACACTCAAGCAGCCGAATCGAAGCTCTCGAGACGTACTAAACAACCATATCAATCAAATCACTGCGGATATTGTAGGTATTTTTCAGTAAAGTTCACAAAAGTTCAAATTAAATATGGTTAAATTAGGGTTTATGTTCTTCAATTTGTGCAAAGATCAAACGATGATTTTGGATTGATCTGGAAAGGAAAACCTATCATATTTGTACTCAAATTGATCCTCTTGAGGAGAGCTATCCAATTTTTTCATCAAAAAGTACCTCAAACCAATAATTTTTAATTTTGATATTTTAGGGATTATGGTTCGAATTAGGACTTTTTGATTTAGAGGTTTTTGGATGATTCTGATGAGTGGAATAGTTTTGTTATGTGATTTATAATCGATACCTGCTAATTTCTTGTTCGTTCAATTCCCGGAAATGTTAAGCCGATGTTATGTGTTTTTCGCGAGTTTTAATTCGATTTTCCAGCTTGTTTAATGATTGTTTGATGATATAGATAGTTGCTTTAAAATTTAAATATTTCGAGCTTCGATTTAAGCTATTTCTGGCTGAGTTTGGTTTCGATTTTATTAAATATAATTTTTCCAATCATGTCATTGGATTTTACCTTTAATTTATCGGAATCTGAGTTCTGAGATGTGTTTGTGTCCATCGTTGTTGGTTCTGAGTTGCTGAAGTTAGATGGAATGTTTTCAATACAAAATACAAATCAAATGGTTCGTTATCGGGCTGGATCGGACGTGGCCGGAGATTGAAGCATCGCCGGAATCTGCAGAAAGTCCGAGAGCTTCATCTCGACTCGTTTCCGATCTTCCCGACCCTTTTTTGATCCTCTTTCCCCAAAATCAAAACTAAAAACCTGTTTTTGCTGAATTATTTTTGTAAATAATTCAAAATTTCATATTTTAATTTCAAAATTTATTTTGATCAAAAAAATTAATTTACTTAATTATTATTAAATAATTAACTGAATTGTTTAAAATTTAGACAATTATTTTCTTTATTATTTTCAAAAATCTAAATTTGATTTAATTATTTATAATTTTATTTATTTATTTATTAATTTAATCAGTTAATTTTATCTATTTAAATGAAATACAATTATTTTTAATCAAGTCAAATAATGTTCTAAAAATTATTTTGAGCTTTTAAATATGTATAAAGGTATTGAATATTTAATTAATGTCATTATTAATTAAATTATTAATATTTTATTCAGAATAAATAGATGGTTAATCCGTTTAATACGAAACGAGCGCGTCTAGACTAAAAAAAAATGTTCTGCTTCTATTAAAAATGGTTTCGAGACATAAAATATTTCTTTTTGAAAGGTCGCTTGATTTTGTAAACATTTATTAGTCTTGTAACCATCAAAGAGTTGTATTTCGAATCGATTTGAGTTTTAAACGTACCGAGTCGAATATTTTGACGCTCTGAGTTATATGGTACATGAATTATGTTTTTACGTGCGTATGTGGGTCAAGAGTCTTGTGTTTGATTGTTGTAATTATGTGTACTTCTTGTTTTACGAATATGCTATATGAATTGAGTACGATGATACTGTGTTTTGAATTGTGTTGGACAATTATATAATGAGTTATGAAGTCAGATTGAGTTGGTTGATTGTTGTTTGGAATATAATAATAGGGGGATAATCTAATAAATAGATGAGATAATGTCAGATTTTTGATATAATCTGTACTCGTATTGATTTATAGAATAGTTGTGTTTAAAAGGATTTTATTAGAATATAGTCAAAGCATGATTACGCGTTAAGTGATATTTATTAAGTTTAAAAGGAGTTCTATGAGTTGAATTCTGATTAGGTGTTAACTGATAATTGTTAAGCCAGAAGGGTTATATATGTTGACTTTTGATTATGTGTTAAGTGTTTATCGGTATACGTGATATGTTTATGCGAAGGGTTATAGATACAGGGTTTGATAGTTATAAGTTAAAATCAATAGACTGTATAGTGATTATAGAATTGTCTTATTCTCGTAAAGGATCTGGAGAGACGTGCAATATCGAAGATGTATAGAAGGTCAAATAGTGTCGCAAAGTGAATAAGGAATAAGTCGAGAAAGCAATGATGTACGATAATTGGAGTATAGTCAGACATTATCTGTGAGTTTTGATATGCATAGATGGAGAAATATGAAGTATGGGACTAAGCTTTGAATCAGAATCAAATTTAGGCAAGTTTTCTAAGTCCTTTCTTATATATATGTTGCATAGATTTTGATGTTTCTTTCAAGATTATGGTAGCATGTTTATGTTGTGAACCACATCGGGTAAACCTTTACTTCTGAGAATGAAACTTATGATTTCTTCCTACCTTCGAGTTCTGAAAAACCAAAAACTTTATCATATCCTATGAACACATACCCTACGATACGATACCACTTCAAAATCACCAGACACCTTTCATTCAATGAATACACACCCTTGTAAACCTGATTTCATTTCATGAGTACCAAACCCTTGTTATTACAAGGTTGAAACTCTTATCGTATATGATTTGATTATCAAATGTAAATGTTGTTTTTAGTTAATTGCTTTATAACTGCTAATTATGATTCTGTTTATGAAAATGAATGTTTTATTTGAATTGAATTTTTATAATTGGATTGTTTTTATAAAATATGTGGACCAGATTTGTGGTAAATTAAAGGCCAAAGTGTGCCTTGGATCCAGTATATAGCACATGGTTGTGTGCTATGTTCAGGATTAGTGTGCGACTGATCAGCAGCCTAACCCTTGGTTTTTGAAATAAGATAAGTCTAATTCAATAATTATTTTGAATGATTGAATTTCCTAATTTTCAATTGATACCAGGATTGATGAATCCTTTTATATAATACCCTGAGCTTATGAATTCTTTAAAAACTATTTCAGATTGTTATTGCTATATTGGTACTTGCTGAGCATTGTTGCGCACCCTTACTTTTCTTTTAACCATTTCAGAAAGGTGTAAAAAATGAGTTTCACGAGTACGATATCATTTAAGGCTAATTCTAGGAGAAGAGTATGAGTGGTTAAGTTATCCAGAGGACAAAGGAGGTATCCAGGAAGTTTGATGAAGAAGGTCCAAGGTTTTAAATTCTTTGGTTTTATTATCTTTTAAAAAATACAAGTTTTTAAAAGTGTTTTAAAAAGGTTTTTGTGGGGTGATGTCAAATCCAGACCCTCAGAATTGAGGAACATCACAACAACTCATCGAAGATATTAAAGCATGGATTGGTTCCCATCTTTGGCGCAACTAGAATCATTTCTAAGGGAAATGATATTCTTTCCTGATATAGAAAGTAAGAATACTTGAAGGCAATCGTTCTCTCGCTATTGGCGCAAGTAACTAAAGTTACTAAAGAAAGAAACGTCTCTTGTGTGCGCAAGTGAAGAACAAATATTCATCCCTCTGTCAGCAAGTTAAAGACTTGGTTTTATTCATTGTTGTAAGAAGCAATTCAAAAGGCACTTGGATGAGAATAAGCCACGTGTACGTGAAGAATTGAAAGACTACAAAAGGGAAGCATAATGAATTTATTTTATTCAGTTCTCCTCTTTAGCTCCCAACTGTATTTTCTGAAGCACCAATGAAGACCAAATTTATTAAGCTTGTAAATATACTGCTATGCTGTTGAATTTATTGTAGCTAATCATTTGATTGATTAGAGTGTAGCAACCTCAAGGTTTATATTAATAAAAAATATATTCCTCAAATTGTTTTGTGTCTATTTTGATCTGTACATTTATCAAAGAACTTGAAATGAATCGAAAAAGATTATAGGTATCGTATTCAACCCCCCTTCTACGATACTTTGGGATTAATAATTGGTATCAGAGTTTGTTGATTGACATACAAATCAAGATCCGGAAAAAGACACCAAGTCAAACAAGTTCTTGAAAAATTTTCTAATTTTTTTTTAATTTTTAAAAATTCTCAATCTTGAAATTTAATCTTAAATAATTTTATTCCGCCAAGATGATGGACAACAAAAGAATTGGAAGTATCAAGGTTCCCCCATTTGATCGAGAAAATTAAAACTAATGGAAGGAAAAGATGATGCTGTTAAAGCTTCAAATTCTTTATTTATAGGGATATTACTGAATGGTCCTTATGTTTTGATGGAAGTGGTTTCTGAATTGTCTACCGTAACCGGTGTAAGAATTCCTTCTACATTTACTTCCATGGATCTGTCCAAATATACAGAGACCGACAAGGAATTGACAAATCTGGACACAAGCCTTCAACTCATAATAGTGGAATCGACCTATAAAGATATGAGTCATGAACTATTAGGAGGTAATAGTGTAGAGGAAATATGGGAAACTATTGAATTGTTAATGAAAGGTACTGCTGAAGTCAAAGAAAAAAGAATGGATATCCTCACGACTCAATATGAAGAGTTTAAACTATAACCTGGAGAAACATTATCTTCTCTCTTTGAAAGATATGCAAGACTGTTGAGCAATTTGAAGTTACAAGGGAAAGTTTATCCGATACGGGAGTATAACAGGAAATTCATGCTAACTCTACCAGTTCACTTGTAACAGAAGAACACATCCATAAGAGAAAGGCTTATGGCCCTGGTTCTGTTGACATCAAGAGTACGATACTTGCAAAAATCACTAAACTTGTTGCTTGTGAACCCGAAACTTTGGAAGTTAAGGTTGCACCCTCCTCGACAATCAAGAAAATTATTGTATCTGAAATTTCTCAAGGTGAGCCAAAAGATGAAAGTGAGTTCTATACTCAGGAGGAAATTGATGAGTTGGAAGATAAATCAATGGCTTACATGATTTTAAAGTTTAGTCATGCTAGATTTAGAAGAAAGCCCAACTACAAGTCAAGGGGTTCATTTGGCAGATTTCAAAAAGGAAGCTACTTGTTAGGGTTAATGTAAAAACCTGAATTTTTGACATCGGTAAAAGACCTTTATAAATAGTAGTCTTGCGGGAAAATAAAAACTTTTGCGACCACACCATATACGAGTTTTTAATATAAGTTTTCGAGTTCATATTGTGGTTATACGTACTAAATAAGTGTATACAAAAGTCGTGAGTTTTCGAAGAAAACCAATAGTCCAAATGATATTATTTTACGAGTCATCGAGGAATAAGAGAATTATACTATGACAAAAAAAATCTTGAGAATTATAATTTCATAACTCATAACCAAGTACGAGCACTGGAAATGATAATGATTTACGATAAGCGGAATTATTCAACGTAGCATTTAAAACGTACGTGAATGAATACGAGATAATGTAGGATGACAAGGAATCAAGTGATAACCTAGGAAAATTAAGTAATTATAAATTTATCCAACAAGTAATAAATTAGGAAGCTAGATACAAAATAAATAACAAATTTCAATAAACATTAATTCAAAGAGCTTATCATGCAAGCTTTGACAAATGAGACACCTAGCTAATCCTAGCCTTTGAAAATAGGATGCATCCTGTCCTACACACTTTCTATATTCACAAGAAGCCTATTTCCACCACATTTCTAAGAAGCAAGCAAGGTAATTCTCTCTCTCTCTAAAACCTCAATGCCGATTTTCAAGAACACCATGGAAAGAAAAATTCATATATCATGTTATACTCATTCAAAAATTACCAAATTGTAATAAAAGCTTCCTCATATCATGTACAAGGAACGTTCAAAATTTCATGGCCATTGGATTAGTATAGCATAGTCAAATTCTTGCTCAAAATTGATGGTGAATAGTAACTCCGAAAATCTCTTTTTATTTTCTTGATTTTATGGCATGATTTAGGATCCTTAAGCATAACCAATCCCTCTCAAGGTTCAACCATAAAGAAGAGGACCTCCCAAGATACCAATAAAGGTATAAACCTTCATCCAAACTTTGTTTAAGTTTTAAGTTTTAAGTTTCAAGAAAAGTAAGGATCTTGGATATAAGTATGGTTTTGATGATTGATTTGATATTATCTTGATGTTTTGTTAATTAGTTTTAAGGTTGATGATTGTTTCCTCAAGAACATGATGTTATTGAGAGGATTTAGTGTTGATATGATGATTTGATGGTTGTTGATGGTGGTATAATGATTTAAGACTTAAATGAAACTCGTATCGTAATCGTAACCTCGTTAAAATGAACAAAACTCAACTTAAGTTTCTGCAGAAGTTTCCGAATATATGAACTGTAGTTTCTTGAAAAATGAGACTTGATTATGATAGAAAATGTTATGAGGATCGTTTAGGCGCTTGAATCTCTTGATTTCAATTTACGGATCAAAAGTTATGACCGTTTTAGTAAAAGTGATTTATGCGACAAAAACTGCTACAAATTATGAAATTTATAAATTGAAATGATCGACTGAAAAGTATTTAAAAATAATGAAATTTTACAGAGAGTAATAAATAGAGTTTTTATTAACTTCCATAAAAATTTCAAGTAAAAATGTTGAATTTTCAATTTTATAAAAATGCCGGAGATGAGGTCGCGCGGAGTACGAACATAAAAAACAACCCCCTGTTAGAAATTGCTACTTCGGGATTTTCACCCCTGTTACCAGAAAAAATATTGAAATTATGTGTTCTAAATTTTATCTAGATCACGCACGCAAAAACGGTGCATCAATTGAGTTAACGGTTTGAGAGATATTAACGTTTTAGTGAAAGCGGTTTAAATAGTAAAACTCCGTAGTTGACCAAACTTTTAAAATACTTTTCACCTAATTAAATTTATTTTATCAAAATGAAACTTTGGTGATAAATATTAAAAGCACTCAAGAAGCTCCTCGAGGTAGTTTCGTATTAGAATATTAATTTTACGATTTATTAAAAATGATAGAGTGCGAGTCGCGTAATAGTAACATTCGGTAAAGTCAACTCTAGAAGACCATTTTGACCATACGTTTCGACGAAGGATTGATACTTATTTCGAGTAGGTCGGATATTGCAAATTTGAAGTATTGTATTTATTAAAAATAAAATTCGGTGATGGGATTATGAATACTGATTAAGATTATGATATTGTTGATTAGGAAACCCGGAATGAGAGGAAGTCGGAAAACGTATCTTGGACTCCAGGCAAGTTTTCAAACCCTACCTCTTTAAAACTGTTGTGTTGTGTTTGTTTTTCAAATAATTGTGATATATACATGATGTTGTATTGATATTTTACAAATTTTGATATATAATATCGTACGATATATTAATGATTTTGGTATACGAAGATTACCGAATATCAATCGATAATGCTAAAGAGTAGCGTTGCATATATGAAGAGTATATTTTAGATCGAGGATCGTCAGTATAATTTGATGAAAACCCAGAAGTATTCCGGAGATCTTTTATTTAAGAATATTAACGCTATAGTAGAGCGTGATGTATAAGTTGTAAGACTGAGAGTTGGTCAGTTTGTATAAAGTATAAACCCGGGAATCATCCGGAGATATTTTGGACGATCAAAAGTTCGTACTTGTTTTATCCCAAGGGACTCGATGTCCACTTGTGAAGTATTAAATACCTCGAATATATTTTTAAAATGATTTCCAAAGATATTATTCCCTCAACTACATTTAATTACTTGAGTAACAAATATTATTTCAAGTCATTCATTCAATATAGGAGAAGTATTCTCCAATGATAATTTATTTCAAACCTGATTAAGTATATTATTAAAGATTACTTTAATTATTTAATGATAAATTAGTTGGGGAATATTATTTCAAATATTCATTAAAAATATAATAATTCGAGGTCTAATTATTTAATAATTATTATTTAATTATTAATTATTTAATTAATGATTTAATATGATTTAAAAATCATAAAACCTATTCAAAAATACTCATGGACTTCAGGAAACCATACGAATACTTTCAAATCGTTGATGAATTTATCTCGACTTATTTTAAATATTTGAGTATAGTTTCGAAGAAACCCCCCCTTATTTATTTATCTGTTGACAATAGTCAACTCACATCCTTAGTACTTCCTCCGAAAATTTTCGGAAGTACATATATATATACACTGATAAGATAAGATGTTTCTATCAACAAGCAAAACACTTGGAAAACTTCGATGTGGTTCGAGTTCTCGAGATATAATATGATTCTTTTAAGGACTTTGAGGGGTAGACTCTAGTACTATGTGTACTAGGGAGACCACCAAAGGTACCACAGGCGAAGGTACTCTGTGTACTCAGGAACTTGTGAAGTATGTGTATACCCAAAATGGGACACGTAGCCCGAATGTGGCAATGGTGATAACGGGGATACGAAGGTGTCGTCCTTCTACTAGTAGAGAAGATTACTATTTCCATAGTACGACTGATCATCGTATGCGGTGGCTCCAGTGATTGTTCTAAATTCTTCCAATTAGAATTGTGATGCAATACCGTAACCCAAGCCTAGGTGCTGAGTTTACCATTAAGGTATTTGCATGATAATAAGTCCACAAAAGAATTATTTTTGAAAGAAGGTCTGTATCGCTGAGGAAAACTATTTTTGAATAAACATATTTATCATATATGGAATTATACTTGAATTTCTCATATAGTCTTTTCATACTGTACATTATTATGGTTGAGCATTATTGCTCACTCTTGCTTGCTTTAAATGTCACAACACAACAGATAACCAATATGCCAGTGTGGGACTTAGTCGCTTGCAGTCATGGGGAGAATCCCTGGCAGTTTTGTCTCAGGTGGGCCAGAGTATCAGATAGGTATAAGATATCAGTCATAGTTATTGTAACTTCATATAGAGATTATGAATAATTGTTTGAGATCCTGTAAAGTACATTTAAGTTTTAATAATAGATGATACTTTTTGTACGTCGTTTCTAAGGCTATAACTTGTGAGGGTCTGAGATTGGGGGTCTATGATATGTAATTATTGGATTATTGAGTTAATGCAGGTTACACATGATTGAAGGATTGCGTGATGACTTAGATTCCTGACCCCGAATTTGGGGGCGTTACAAAAATGGTATCAGAGCATTAGGTTATAGTACTCAGAGATGAGAGTGTTAAAAGTCTGTCTAGATGCGAGATTACGTAAGAGCTCATATAGAGTCATCATTGGACTACCGGATATAAATTTGAGGTATTAAAGAATGACTAATAGGACAATTGGAGATTATCAGAATGATGAGAAGATAAATTAGAATCATATATAATTTGACAATGATGTGGATGTAGAACTCGGAGCTGAGTCTCCAGGGCATTTGGGGTAAAGACGGTATTATTAACACCAAATGTTCATTTGGACAACACAAGCCTTGTTACTCGTAGTTCTTTATAGGTTGCCCATGAGGGGGCATCACATGTGAGAACCATGAAGTCTAATTATTAATATACAGTTGAGGTTATTGACCCAAACAAGTTGATGGTGTCATTTTACCAATGAGGATGTGAATATCGTATTAATCATGAATTCACCAAAGATAGTGTCCAATATACCCTTAAGGATATTTTTTATGAAGGAAGATTTGAATGTAATATAAGAATGTTATTGTAAGACGACTACACTACATGATATTATTAGTGTGCTTAATATGTAAGGTTATGATAGTTTAACTCAGAGATCGAGAGCATCGAGAATTGATGGCATGTTTATGATTGAATGTCGTAAGATTACAATGAGCGATAATGCGATCTTAGAACCTTTTAAAAGGATAGACAAGTGAGTCTAGAGTGGAATTCTTTGGTAGAAATGATGTCAGAGACTACGTTTATATATTCGTAGACCTCTAATATTGAAAGGAATATGTCCTAAGTCCAATCATGTATAAGGATTTAGGAATAACTTTTATGTAATCTGTTTTGATTTCATTGATATTAATAAAAGACTTGTTTTGTTTTTACTACGGGCTTTATCTATTTAAGTGTTTAAATAAGATATACCATAGTTTAGAGTAAAGCTTACAATAACATTCTAATGGTATGTACTCACGATGTAGAATAAATGTGATTAATTAATTAATCATATTTAATAAATTAGAGAATTTATATAAATAATGATAAAATAGTTTTATTATTATTTATTTCTACTACCGGCTTAATATTGAACCTACAGGGTCACACCATAAAAAGAGAATGATTTTATGGTGGAGGAATTAATTAATAATGGCTAATAATTATTTATTTGTGAAATAAATAATTAATTGGCAAATTTAATAATTGATTAAATGAGATTTAATTGATTATAAATTAATTAAGAAAAGTTCTTAATATTATTAATTAAGGATTTAATTTTTGGAAATTAAATTAAGAGAGAGAATTATTTCTAAAGTGTTTAGAAAAAGGATTAATGATTAAAAGGTGTTTTAATTATTAATGAGAATAATAAATGGGATAATAATAATAATATTTATGGGAAAATTTCAGCAGAAAATTTTGCCTATAAATACACTATTATAAACCCTAATTTTATTCTAACCCCAGAAACCCAAAAGTTTCAGAAAACCAAATTCTCTCCACCTCCTCCTCCTCCTAAAAGTCGTTTTCTTGGTGGATACCGGTGGAGTGCTTCACACTTGAGGAGCAACTGCTAAGGATCTCTGATCGTTGTCTCCGAATTATTTTAAAAGGTTAGATTCGATGCCTCGAATTTTTATTCACGATTTATATGCTTTTATTTGGATTTTGTATGTGTAAAAGTGTTTTTCCATGCCCCGCTGCGTTTAAAAATCCAACAATGGTATTAGAGCATAGGTTGTATGCATATAGATCTGTGGTAAAAATTTCAGAATTTTATGTGCTTGTATGAATTAATTATGATTTTTACAAGTTATATCATGGATTAATTTTTTCTGATGAGAAATCGTTTCTCAGAATAATTTTGAATGTTGATCTGGGTTCTACAAGTGTTGTAGATCGTCTGGGTATTTTTTTCATAATTTTATGATGTATAGATTATTTATTATGAATTTTTGAAGTTGTTATAATTAAATTCATAATTAATTAATCATATATATATATATAATATGTTGTATATATATATATTGTCTGCTATATCTGTACTGTTAATTGCTGCTGCACGGACAAAGAGAAGCACAGAGAAGACAGATACAGGCGCACAGAATTCCATGGGCAAAACGGCGACTGACGTTAACAGGCAAAGGACCGCGCGTCGACCACGCGCGCGTGGGGCTCACGCGCTGGCGTGCCATGCGCGGCGCGTGGAAGACACGCACTGGTGACGTCAGCATCAGGGTTTCGGGCGCGTGAAGCACGTGGGTGCGCGTGGCGGAGTTCAGACACGCGCCTGACAGCGCGTGTGCGCGTGTCGGCGCGTGGGGAAACTTCTTTCGGCGCGTGAGGGCGCGTGCGAGCTCAGAATTGGGTGATTTTGGTGCCGTTGGATTCGTCTTTTCGAGACGCTTCTAATGGTATATTATATGATATTTTATGAAATTGTTTCGAACTGTTTATAGCTAACAGAAGTGTTTTTAACTGTTTAAATTGCTTTTAAATACTTCATGTGATACATAGAGATGTATATTGCTTAGACGAATGTGCTAGATGATGTAACATGCCTACCTTGATGTTTATTCATGTTTATATATGTGATATATGCTTAGTTTATCATGCGATGATAGATTTAGGTGAACTTGAATGAACATAAGGCGATTGTTAGACAACCTAGTATAGTGAAATTGTTTCATAACCTTAATAATAATATTATGAATACAATCATGAGATTCTTGTGTTTATGAAACACGTAATTGAATACGAATTTTCGATATGAGAGAAAGGATGATTCTGTCAACAACAGATTTCTATCTGTAAGAAAGGGTTATTAAGTGACGCCTCTTGACAATGCTCCACCCGATCTGGGAATCGTCTGATTATTGATTATTGATTTGAAATATTTAATTTAAAAGGAAGAATCTCTTTATAATATGATTATGATTGTAACGTAATATAATCCCTCTAAAATTAAATAATATCAAGTAGTAATTGGCCAATGATACAACGGGCTTGTGTCGGTCATAGCCTTCTAACATGATAGAAAAGTAGTTCTTATTTTTGAATCATTGTCGGTTCGTGCTACAGCCGAGGGCTTTGATTTCGAAATAAGAAATACTTGTCTATTACATAGAGATGTGTACTTTGAATAAGAATCTAAAGGTCGGTACGTGCTACAGCCGTGGGCCTTTGGGGACTGATTCAACTGTACGGAATGTTGGGTTAGACTTGACTTAGAATATTGAGTTTGTCGTGCTAC
The DNA here is from genome assembly GCF_009905375.1 of Apium graveolens. Taxonomy (NCBI): domain Eukaryota; kingdom Viridiplantae; phylum Streptophyta; class Magnoliopsida; order Apiales; family Apiaceae; genus Apium; species Apium graveolens. The sequence goes on along the minus strand of NC_133649.1, from coordinate 182,515,121 downwards.
AGCCGAGACTCAATTATTCAAGAGGCTAAAGTTTGATTAGGGAATAACATGAGATGTAATTGACAAGAGTTGTCTGCCTATTGAACATTACATGGCGGTTCGTGCTACAGCCGGGGTCGTGTAATGGAATGTAGGATCCCTATTCCCACTAGCATTATGAATGCTTAATTTTTCACATAGGGGGTTGAATAAATTAGGAAAACTAGTGGGAGCCACTTATGAATAAAGACCCGATTCATATAGTGTTTTGAAATGAAATCGAATATTTTCTAAGTGTTGTTATGTGTTTATCATTTACAGATTTACTTTGTACGTTATGTCTTCTGCACTATCACTCAGGAGCATACTAGATGCTCACAAATTGACTGGTCCTAATTATGCTGACTGGCTTCGAAACTTGAGAATTGTTCTCAGGATTGAGAAGTTGGAATACGTGATTGACTCACCTAAGCCTACTGAACCTGCTAGCGATGCGCATAATGATGAACATGTTGTGTATCGTAAGTGGATAGATGATGCAAATGTTGCTCAATGCATCATGCTAGCTTCCATGAACATTGAGCTACAGAAGCAACATGAGCATATGGATGCTCACACTATCCTCATGCATCTACAAGAGTTGTATGATGTGGCAGGGAGGACAGCTCGATATGAGATATCGAAGGAGCTGTTCGGTTGTAGGATGTCTGAGGGATCATCTGTGAATGATCATGTACTTAAGATGATCAATTTGATTGAACGTCTTGGACAACTTGGTTTTGCCATGGATGGGGAGCTGAGCCAAGACTTGGTCTTGCAATCGCTTCCGAGTTCGATCTCGCAGTTTGTTGTGAACTTTCACATGAATAAGTTGGATGTCAGCCTGCCTGAACTCCACAACATGTCGAAGACTGCGGAATCGAATTTTTCCCCTAAGAAGAGTTCTGTTCTTCTAATTGGTGAAGGTTCCAATCCTAAGAAAATGAAGAGGAACTCTTCCAAGAAGAAGAAAGTAGGTGAGAAAACGCCGGTTCCACCAAAAGCTGAAGACCCCAAGAGCAAAGTTGTTTGCTTTCACTGTAACAAGGCGGGGCACTGGAAGAGGAACTGCAAGGTTTACCTTGCAGAAATGAAGAAGAAGAAGGGTAGTGAGACTACCGCTTCTGATTCAGGTATGTTCATGAAAGAAGTGAATATGTCATTAAATCAAATTTCTACTTGGGTATTAGATACCGCCTGTGGTTCTCAAATCTGCAATTGTTGCAGGGACCAAGGAGAAGTAGGACTCTTGAGGAAGAGGAGGTGGTTCTACTGATGGGAAATGGAGCAAGAGTTGCTGCTGTAGATGTAGAATCATTTCATTTGAATAGGCCTACGGGCAAGACTATTGTTTGAAATAATTGTTATTTTGTTCCATCGATTGTGAGGAATATTATTCCCATGTTAGACTTGGCTGGATTTTCATTTATTATTGAGAATAATGAATGTTCTATTCTTAGAGATAATATTCTTTATGGACGTGGTACTTTAAATAATGGTCTGTATATATGTGACATAATTTACTTCAGATTGAATAAACTAATAAAAGAAAAGGGATGATGAAAATCTCACTTTATAGGGGCACTGCAGTCTCCATTTAGTAGACATGGAGAGAGGGCTGCAAATTTGCTAGGAATGGTACACACAGATGTATGTGGACCAATGTCTAAGCAAGCCATGGGTGGATTTTCATACTTCATTACTTTCATAGATGATAGATCTGGATTCAGATATGTGTTTGATGAAACACAAGTCTGAGGCCTTTGAAAAGTTCAAAGAATATAAGTATGAAGTGGAGAAACAAACCAAACATAGTATTATAACTCTTCGATCAGATCGAGGTGGTGAATACTTTAATGGAGTGTTTCTAGGTTATCTCTAAGTAAATGGTATAGTCTCCCAGTGGACTCCTCCAGATTGGTATCTGAAAGGAGAAATCGAACTTTGTTAGACATAGTTCGGTCCATGATGAGCTATGCGAATCTTCCAGTTTTCCTATAGGGTTATGCATTGGAAACCTCAGCATATTTACCGAATATGGTGCCTTCCAAAATCTGTTCCTCAAACTCCGCATGAGATATGGAAAGAAAGGAAACCGAGTCTTAAACACGTTAAGATTTGGGGATGTCCAGCTTATGTCAAGTAAGTTGACCCAGATAAGCTGGAATATCGATCCGTAAAATGTAGTTTTGTGGGATATCCTAAAGAGACTTTAGGGTATTACTTTTACACCGATCATCGGGTGTTTGTATCCAGACATGCTACCTTCTTGGAAAAGGAGTTTATCCTTGAAGGAAACAGTGGGAGCAAAATTGAACTTGATGAAGTTTAAGAAGCACAAACTACTACGGATCAAGTGGAAACACCTGTTCTAACTAAATAACCTTTTGTGGAACAGCCCATTCATAGATCAGGGAGAGTGTCTCACCAACCTGAGAGGTATTATGGCCTTGTCATTGAGAATGACAATGAGTTGTCGATCATTGATGATGACGACCCTGTGACCTATAATGAGGCTATGAGTAGTGTTGACTCAGAGAAATGGCATAGTGCCATGAAATCCGGAATGGAATCTATGTATACGGTATACAAAAGATAGATTATAGCAGATGGCCAGGTAGAGACCTATAAGGCCAGGCTTGTGGCAAAAGGATTCAAACAAAGGCAATGGATTGACTTTGATGAAACTTTTTACCTGTAGCCCTATTAAAATCAGTTCGGATTTTGCTTGCGAATGCTGCTTACTACGACTATGAGATCTGACAATTAGCCAGATGGTTTTCTTTCCAAGAGAAATGAAAACCTAGTGTGTAAGCTGCTGCGAACCATATGTGGTTTAAAGTAGGCTTCTCAAAAGATGGAACACTCGTTTTGATGAGACAATCAAAGAGTTTGATTTTATCAAAAACGAAGATGAACCATGCGTCTACAAAAGGGTTAGTGGGAGCGCGGTAACATTTCTTATATTGTATTGAATTAGAGTTAACACACATAACAACATAGCAGACCCACTCACAAAGTTACTTTTTGAAAGTCACTTTGATCGTCATAAAGATGAGATGGGTATTAGTTACCAGAGTGATTGGCTTTAGTACAAGTGGGAGATTGAAAGGAATATGTCCTAAGTCCAATCATGTATAAGGATTTAGGAATAACTTTTATGTAATCTGTTTTGATTTCATTGATATTAATAAAAGACTTGTTTTGTTTTTATTACGGGCTTTATCTATTTAAGTGTTTAAATAAGATATACCATAGTTTAGAGTAAAGCTTTTTATGGATTATGATGAGATCATAATAGTGAGACCTAAAAAGATGATAACTCTAAACTTAAATTGTTCCTGATCATAGGATTACTAACTGGTAATTAATAATCCGCAAAGATCGGTACATACTATGCTTGCTTCATTATGAAGGATGTCTGTTCTCATAGACATTTATGTGGTGACACTATAGCTAGTATGTAGGTGCTTATTATGGAATAAGTTCACTGAACATGACTCACCCAACTGAACAACTGATGGAGTTCACTCACGTGTCAGCAGTTGTTCGCTTAGTGATAGTTGTACAAGTATCCTTAGACTTGAGGTCATCATAGTCATCTTTTGTACACTGAACTATGCTTTGGTTTAGTTCTTAGTCTCCAGGGACAATTATTAGGGCTCTTCTGGGTATAGGAATTTATACACGAAGATAGTGTATGATCAATAAAGGATCTACCCCTTCCAGTGAAGGAGGCGAATGTTCAAGGCTGATCCACTTATGCTAGTTCAGGAATCTCTGGCCAGAGTAAATGAAATTAGAAAGGAGTTTCTAATTTGCATAGAACTACGCATAGTAAATGGTAAGCAAAGTAATTGAATTAGATAGGCTTGACACAAGATCCATGCCTTGTATTTAATCGGGACATTGTAGGGTAGAAGGAGTTTATTGTACGGTAACTATTCACTGACAGGTTCTTGGTATTCTAAGCAGTGAATTCATATTATCCGGATAGTCGCGATATGTTGAGAAGCATCACTCACGATGTAGAATAAATGTGATTAATTAATTAATCATATTTAATAAATTAGAGAATTTATATAAATAATGATAAAATAGTTTTATTATTATTTATTTCTACTACCGGCTTAATATTGAACCTACAGGGTCACACCATAAAAAGAGAATGATTTTATGGTGGAGGAATTAATTAATAATGGCTAATAATTATTTATTTGTGAAATAAATAATTAATTGGCAAATTTAATAATTGATTAAATGAGATTTAATTGATTATAAATTAATTAAGAAAAGTTTTTAATATTATTAATTAAGGATTTAATTTTTGGAAATTAAATCAAGAGAGAGAATTATTTCTAAAGTGTTTAGAAAAAGGATTAATGATTAAAAGGTGTTTTAATTATTAATGAGAATAATAAATGGGATAATAATAATAATAATATTTATGGGAAAATTTCAGCAGAAAATTTTGCCTATAAATACACTATTATAGACCCTAATTTTATTCTAACCCCAGAAACCCAAAAGTTTCAGAAAACCAAATTCTCTCCACCTCCTCCTCCTCCTAAAAGTCGTTTTCTTGGTGGATACCGGTGGAGTGCTTCACACTTGAGGAGCAACTGCTAAGGATCTCTGATCGTTGTCTCCGAATTATTTTAAAAGGTTAGATTCGATGCCTCGAATTTTTATTCACGATTTATATGCTTTTATTTGGATTTTGTATGTGTAAAAGTGTTTTTCCACGCCCCGCTGCGTTTAAAAATCCAACAAATATATTCGGTAATATATGTTCACTTACACACACATGCCACCGAACTTATGGACTGTATTGAGATCCCTTATAGATCTCTTTGATCTGTTTCCAGGGAGAACTGGCCACTTGTATTCAGTAACGGATGCGTGTAGCAGGCCCCTATCGGCTTAAAAGATGCTTTTGGAATCTTTCTGAGTAAGGTCTTCGAGGTAAAACACCTGAATGACAGATATACATGCGAAAGTCAAGTTAGTAAGCGATTTTAAAATGATTTGAAAGAGACACTAGCTGAAATAAGGAATTACAAAGACGAAGAGGTGGTATCATCCTCAGACGGATAATAACGAGATTTAGGATAATATGTGAAATATTTTGGCACATACTCATTGTCACGCTACTCCCTCCAAACTGTTGATCATTCGTATTGCCTTGATAAGACATATCAGGCAATCCTTTTCGTTCCCTACTCTGAAATCCTGATGTGACCATCTTGAATAGTCTTTCTCCGTATCAGGACTTGTTCAATTCTTTTAGTTGATCAATAAACTTTCATTCATAGATTATGATGTTCTTGTTCGGCTCAGAGCTATTTATACTTTATTTCAATTATCCAAGATGTTATTAAAGATGTTATATCTTCGTGTTCACTGAACCTATTTCAAAACCTTTAGATGAGGCAAGTTTGTTAATCAGTGAGGAATTGATTTTTGAGGATAAGAAGAAAGAGAAGGTAGAGGTATCCCCTAAGAATCCTAAGGTTTCAATTAGTAAGGTAAAACACAAAACTTACCAAGGTAACAAGGTGGATAAACAAGGACCAGACACACTTAAGAAATCAAACATCATAGATGACTCTAAGACTGATAAGAGCGTTAAGGTTAAGTCTAAAAAGAATAGGAATGGCAAGGTATATGTGAATAAGAAGTCTAATTTTGCATCTTCCTTATCCGCATCTAGAAAATTGTGTAATAAATGTAATTATGTTACACACCTTACACATGTATGCACAAAGGTAAAGTAGAATATGTTGCATCTTCCAATATTCCTGACATGCCTAACATGCCTAATTTTCATGAGCCCTGTGGCGTAGATAGTTGTATGCCATGTGTATTTGTTACCATGTATGAGTATTTTAAATATTTTCATGCAACTGCTAGCACTTGCACTGACACTAAGGCAAGCATGAGTAATGAGCACACACAGGAAAAGAATGTAGTACCTCCTATCTCTAAGTCTGACAACATAAATATTAATACTAAAACTGAGAAGTAAACAATCAAAATAAAAGCTATGGCTATTAAGGTTACATCAAATATTGATCTCTTTTCTACTCCTAAACATTTAGGACCCAAGAAAGCTTGGGTACCAAAATCTTCTTAATCAATATGTGTTTGCAAGGTAAGGTACGGAAGGAAAAGATCATGTAGATTCTGAACATCGGGTGTTCTAGACACATGACAGGTGAAAAGTCTCTGCTCACAGGTGTGATTGAGAAAGCTATCCCTATAGTTACCTTTGAAGATGTCATCAAAGGATTTATTACGGGATGTGGTAATTTAGAAATTGGAAATGTCATCATTGAGAACATCTCTGTTGTGGAAGGATTAAATCATAATCTTCTGAGCATTAGTCAATTTTGTGACAAAGGATACAATGTTGATTTCAGACCAGAAAGGTGTTTGATCTCTCACAAGAAAGATGAGAAGCTTGCTTTGCAGAAAGTAAGAAAGGTTAATCTGTTCGTAGTTGACTTGAGTTCTACCTGTGATGGGGTTATGAGGTGTTTCTACAACAAAGCTTCATCGGAACAAAGTTGGTTATGGTACAAGAAGCTCTCACACTTGAATTTCAAGACAATGAACTCACTGGTAAAGAGGGAGTCAGTGAGAGATTTACCACAGATGGAATTCTGTCAAGAAGGACTCTGTGAAGCATTTGAAAATGGGAAGTCAAAGAAAGCATTACACAGAAGCAAGGAAATGACAAGCATAACTAAACCTTTTCAGTTAATTCATTTAATATCCAGGAAATATCGTGTATTTACTTTTTCAACAAATAATTATTATGTGAATTTTGGTAAATTATTTGGTAATTGAAGTTGATGTTTGGATGGTTATATGTGATAAAATTTGAGTATTTTAATTTTTATTTGTCCATCATAAAGTATAGATAATTTTGGTATTTTTTTGATAATTTTTTAAGTTTTAATATGATTTTATAAAGATTTACGGATTAATAATTATTTTCTAGGTGATTATAAAACTATTTAATAAAACTGGAAATCATCCAACTTCAACCGTTTTTACGTTTTTACAACCTGAAACTCTTTAGAAAACTCCTAACCTAGTTTGATTATTCTGAACATTTTTCGTGTTTTAACTTTTTCAATTCGGAGTATGGTTTAACCCCTACGTGTCCCAATGCAATATTTTCGGTACGATAATAATTTTGGCAGATCAATAAAACCCGTATTCTCAGGAGAAGGGATATTTTGAATAAATTATTACATTATCTTCTCATAAGGTGTTTTAAAGAAGCCCGGTTTTGATAATTATCCAAAACTAGTATCAAATGGGATCGTTTTTATAATTACTTAGCAGCTAAGTAATCTATTTTCGGATCTGATATGATCCAAAGGGATATTAATATCCCATAAGTATAAATAGCCTTTTTCTTATTTTATTTTATACAGATAATCATAAACAAAAAGTTAAAACATATAATTTACAGAGAAAAACTTGAATATTCGTTGCGTTCTTCAGAATCAAACCTAAAAACAAAGGCGTTATCGAAATCGAAATCAAGCGTGTGAATATCTGAATCGAAGCTCGTGAAAAGTACTTTCAGAATCCACAATTCACTTTCACTGCAGAAATCAAAGGTATTTTTATATTTAATTATTTTAGTTCGAATTTAATTTTTGATTAATATATGAATTTTTGATTTTGATGTTGTTTGTGAGATTTGATGATTGTATCTTGTAGATAATTTTATCTTGATCATTTTTGTATATTATATGTTGAATTTGGAGTTCAATAATATATTGAAAATTGGTTTTGATTCTCGAAATAATAAAATTAGGGTTTATAAGTTTGAATGTTCTTAATTAGAAATTAGGCATTTTTGTTGTAAGGGTTATTAGTTTAATTCGTTTATGTCATTAGATAGATTGTTACACAAGTTATTGATTGGTATAAACGAATCGAACGGAGGATAACTGGTTGTTGTTGGCCGGAAAAATAAGGACGGAGGCGGCGTGATGTTTGATTTAACGTTGTGGCCATTTGGCCATGTTTTCGATAAAAAACGATTGCAAGAACGAGTTTCTGGGCTGTTTTCAGGCATGCCGGAAAAGCTCCATGGCGGTGGCAATGGAGTTCCGGCCAGCAAGAGGAAGAAGAAGACAGGGGGTGGTAGAATTACCACTTTACCTCTGTAGTTGTGTAGATTTTTCAAACTAGTCCCTATAGTTTTAAAAGTTCGCAAAAATAGGATTTATGTTTTAAAATTTTATAAAAACATGATTTATTTTTTATATATTTTCAAAAATAGAATTTTCTTTTTATATAATTTTCAGAAAATTGTTTTTAATTAATTCCAAAATTCATTATTTTTTAATTCTAAAAATTATTTTTAATTCAAAAATAAATCTAAATTATTTAATTAATTAATTTTAGTTGATAATTAATTAAATAATTAAATAATTAATTTAAATATTAATTGATTAATTAATTTAATTAGTTATTAATTAATTTTAATTGATTATCTAATTGGATTTAATTTTTTCTTTTAATTTCAAAATTTTGAAAAATAGTTTCGAGTTTTATAATATTATTATAAATTATTTTCAAGGCTCGATAATTATTATTAAATAATTTTAAAGTCAGATTCTGGTGTTCAGAACTTATTATTTATTTATAAAATGATTCGTTGACCCGTTTTAATTCCAAAAAATGTTCAAAAATTTGTAATAAATACACCGTTTGTCCGTTTAATATGAAACGAACGCCTCTAGACTCAGAAAAATATACTAATTTCATTAAAAATACTTTCGAGACCTAAATTCTTTTGTATCAAAAGATCGTTTATTTTTCGAGTCATTCTGAGTTGGTTATTGATTGATAAATACTTCTTTTGACCCGATTTTTAGTTCTAGAAGTTCCGAGTCCTACCTTTTAATGATTGGACTTATGTGTTACATGAATTATGTTCTCACATGTCATATGAGTAACATGATTATGTGCTATGTGACCCGTATGATATCTGTTTACAATTCCCAATATTATGATTGGGTATAAACGATTGGGTAGAAGTCGAGACGTATAGTTACGTCGATTGAGTTTTTTCTTGTTAATTGAAATAGTATCTTTTATGATAGATACACCTAGTGTCATAACCGGTATTCTATTTATCATTTAAATTGATATATATATATATGTGTGTGTGTGTATATATTAATTGAGTTAAATAAAAATTTGTGAATATGTGTTTCTGTGATTATAACTATGCTAAATAATTGTGTGATATTATTTGGAATTTTAGAAAATAAGAAATGCATTATTTTCTATTTATGAAGGTTATAAAATGCTTTTTATTATCCAAGAAAAATTATTTTTAAAATTATTTTTATTAATAAATTTCAAAATTGATCTTATTAAATTTCTAAAATTCTAAACTAGTTTATGGTTTCCATCTTGTAATTTATATATTTATGATTTTATTTATAAAATGTATTCTTTGGATTTAATTAGATTAATAATTATATGATTACCTAATTGCCCTTTCATTCATTTTTACCCTTAATACAAAGTGAGGACATTCATGTCATTATCCAGCTCACTTTCTCTTTTTCTACCTAATCAAATAACCACAATAGCCTTGCATGCATGTTGTGCTAGTTAAGAGAGAAGGTCAAGAAAGTAATTATCCACTCCACTACCCATTACATAACAAATGAAATGATCAAACATGTGATCATTTTTCCACTTGCACACTCCACCCTCACTCTTTTTTCCTCCCCTCTCTCCCTCTCTCGGCCGAACGCACACACACACACACACTCCTTCTTCTTTTTCATTTCCAAATACCAATAATTCTAGTGTAATCTCACTCTCTCAATCTTGTTAAACCCATTCCATACATATTTGTGTGGATATTTACATGTTTGTTAAATGGTTTGGTGTTGCATATAAGAGGTAAGTACAAAACTCAAGTGAAAGACCTTAGTTCTTATGAACTTAAGGTCCAAACTAAGAGTTAAATTATCATAAGGGTTGTGAAGGGCAAAACATGGGAGTTTCACTAACATGTAAGTTCCATTCCTCCCTCTTCCATTCAGCGACTCAAAAGGAGCCGAATGGAGTGGTTGTTTGTATCCTTGTTTCCTCTTGGTTGCTATGTGCTTAAATCATGATTTTTGGAGATATTACCTTAGTTTAAACCTTTGCATGTTATATTTATCTATAAATATGATCATGATAAGGTTGCATGCTAGTTTTATGGAACAAAATCTAAGTGCTAGTAAGATATTTTGAGTAGAATTCAAGATCATAGTTGCATGCCATGATTTGTGAGATTTTAAGCTTTGAATTGATTTGCATGTGATGTTAAGTGCTTTATTATGACAATGTATAGTATTTACAGTGGTTTAATGAATATATTCAGTTGGTATTGTGTTTGCATGTTGATATATATATATATATATTTGTTTTGTGCATAAGTACTCGAAAATTTGATTTAAGTGTTAGTCTTGCTATGTTGTTTATATAATTTGGTCATGGTGCATTAGGATATGAATGATCTCCACCACGTGTTATTGGGTTAGACGAGAGTATTAGGATAGTAATTATGCTTGGTTAAATATTGGGTTCATGGTTTATAAGTGGGAGTTAAGGTGTAAGGGTTAGTATAAGGTTTGTCTTTTTCCAGAAATTTGTACTAGTTTGTAGGAGACTCTTGAATGGGCATTTGTTGGGAATTTGGAGGCCCAAGCCATCAGAAGTTAGGACTTGACCTATAGTTGATCCCAGAAGCTTTAAATGTAAGAAATCAACCTATTTAGTTAGGTACACAAGTCGAATCATGACTTTTGGTCAGAACAGAGATAGTTTGAGTGAGGAGCACTTTTAAGCTTAGAAAGTGATGTCATTGGTAGGACCTCATTAATCCATGTTTAGAATTAATACTAGGGAGTTTTTAGGAGGTTTTACAAGCCATAGTTAGAAGGTTTAGAGTTAAAACCAAGAGCATAAAGTGAGTTCAAATCAGGGCAGTTTGAATGTCACTAGGACATGGGAGAGCCATCTTTGAGAGTTGGCCAAGGAGGCCTAGGTTGGGCCTTGGTGTCATTACAAGTCCACATGATAGATTTAGGACCTGAGATTCCATTGTAGTAGTTTGAGTGTCAAACTTTGGGTGGAAGTGGTATCATTGTCACTTAGTACCATTCGATGTCACCTAAGAGTTCCACTTAGGAACATTTTGTCCTTACACTTAGATTTTGTATTCTTAGAGGTGAGGCCTGAGTTCACCATTGAGTCTGATTGTTATTAAGAGGTCAGTAGAAGGTTAGGTTATAGGTGTGGCTAAGTGAAATGGGGTTTGGCTAGTAAAGGCACTTCAAATCTGGAGAGCTAGTTAGGTTGCATTAGACTAGTTAAGCACTTCGAGTCATTTGTGTCGGTTGAGTGAGATCATTCAATACCCAATAGAGCACCATTATATCAATGTTGTATATTATGTGATTAAATGTGTTATGTGATCCTATATGATTATTTGGAGCATAATAAGTGATTAGTAAAGATTCGAATGTGTAGATAGGCCTAAGTGCCGATATGATTGAATTTTCTAACTAGGATGGAGATTTTGTGAGAGTGTATCTTGATGAGGTCTAATATTTTGTGTAGGTTCAGGAGAAGATAGTAATCTTACCGTCAAAGTTGAGTAGTGCTCCCGGTTGCTTCCACGATCAAGACGAGAGTTAGTCCAACCTTCTTAAGGCAAGTGTTCCCGGACTTCCTTGATATATTGCAAGTTGTTTTTCCCTAACAATACAACAAGAATTACAGAAGGGGGTTGAATGTAATTCTGGCTACTTTTTCAGATTTTAAAACAATTCTAATTTGATAAATAGAACAATGTTTGATTAGCAGTTGTGCGGAATAAAAAGATGATAGAAATCAAAACACTAAGTAATAAAAACAAAAGCTTTTAAAACTTTTTGGTGGATTTGAAAGTATCCACCAGATATATATATATACATATATATATATATATATATATATATATATATATATATATCAAATGAGAACCCCATGAAGCTTGAATAGATCACAGCTGCTTATAAGTTTGAACAACTAAACTACAGAGAAATGCTTACAGAATATAGCTTGATATGTTTCTCTGAAAATGTATCTGCTTAGTTAATTGTTCTACTTGCTACACTTGGTTTATATATTATCAAGTTTACATGATAATAAGATAGGATAATTAAACAAAACATATCTAGTTTAACTCCATGCTCCTTCACTACTCTATTCCAGCATCTTTGAATATCTTTATAACTGCATGGAAATGGTAATGCTTCTTTGTTCTCAAATTCCGGCATAACAGGCAGCCACATTCCTTTTTGCAAACACCCAACGCATGTGACTGTGTTTTCACTGTCAACAGCTATTTGAATTTGATCATCCGTCGGGACTATGCTTGTCATCTGTCGGGAGCTTTGTTGATCATCCATCAGGAGTCTTTGTGAACCATCCGTTAGGAGTCTTTTATGTCACTTGACTCCATTTCATTTATACAGAATTACAAGACATCTTATATTTACAATTAGTCACCCTATTATGTATATTCACTAGTAGTCAACATGACTCATATACTCTTACAGAATCTACACAATGTTGCTTGCAGAAATGTGCTGCAATTCTTATTTGTTACATAAGCTACTCACTCGATGGATGTCAGTTTGTCATCCGTCGTGTTCATCCGTCAGGACTATAATTGATCATCCGTCAAGTGCTACAAAATTCACTAAGTTAAATCTACTAAGGTGTTTTGTTTAACTTATCATCAAGTTCATAATATATTCCCAACAATCTCCCCCAATTTATGTCTACTGGAATTATAACCATAAATTAAGAGAAACTTGATGATAACAAAACACCCTAAAAATATAGATTGAAAAGTAGTAGATAAAACTGATAAGTGCTACAATATTTACTAAAAATTGAACAAAGCAAAGTGTACAAAGAGTTGCTCACAGCCATTATCAAGGCGCTCCTCTAGTCTGAGCAGATAAATCTATTTCCTTGCTTGTCTGGATTTCTTCCCAAGCCTCCTGTTGTTCTCCTCTATTTGATTCTGGAGTTGTATGTGGAATTCAAGTTCATCAGCTTCAGATAAATCCAACATTTCTTGCATTTCCAAAAGAGTCTCATTGCTAGAGATACTCGGTTGGTCATCTAGTCTAAATAATCTTCAAACTCCCATATCATCCATGAATTCCATCATCCAATAAGGCCTCAAACACACTCTCTTTCCTGTGAAGGGTATAGACAGAGTTTTTGGAAGTGCATCTTTGGCTCTATTACTCCTTAGCTCCTCTATTTTCTTTAGGACTATTCTCCTTGCAGTCACATTAAATCCAAAGTTCTTCTTGAAGGATAAATAGACCTTTATCAGTACAAATTGGCTTTCTTGAAGAATCCTGTGAAGTGGCCATGTGATCTCTTTCCCTCCCTTGTACTTGAACACTAGCGTTTCAGGACGATATCTGTAAGCATCAATCCCTCTTACTTCTTCCAATTCTTCCAAGTAGAGGTTTATTTCAGAGAAGTCCTTGATGTCACAGATGTATAAGAGATCTTCCTTGTTGACTGTGGGTTGAGATTTGGTTAGGGTCTTGGATCTAAGAGTCACAGGCTTCACTTTCTTGATTGCTCTAGTCTTTGTTTTCTTTGGCTTGTTGAAGATTGGAAAGTTTAGTTCAGGAATTGGCAAACTATCCCAGTCTACTAGCTCATCCTTTGGAATTATGGGCTCACCATGAATATTCCTAGTTGGATCCACCACCTTGAATTCTTCAAATACCACTGAGGGTTTGGATGTCTGAGTTGAAGTTGTAGACTTTTTGGGAATGCAGTCTTCCATTTCCTCATCACTGAAGTCCAATTTTCTTTTGGAGGGGAGCTTGTATCTGAATCTTCTTTTCTGTTGTGGTTCCTGTTGCATTTTCTGATCTTGAGGTTCAACAATCATAAATGGTTGGGCAGAAATCTCAGTTGTAGTCTTCACAGCTTGAAGTGTGGCCAAGATAGCAGCTTGCTCCTTCTTTTGTTTGAGCTTCTTAGCATCTAAGGCAGCTTGCTTTTTTTCTTGCCTGATTCTTTCCTTCTCTTCCTTTTTAGCTTCTACAAACTGAGGGTGTCCAGCCACCACACATATTTCCTTACCATTTCTATAGATCTTTGTAATTCTTCTTTTGAGTACTGAATCAGCTGGATCTTTGAAAAATGCAATTGACCTAGCCAACAGCTTCTTCTCATCTGGCCTAGGTGTCTCATACACAGTATCCATATGATTTTTATCAGAAAACTTTGAGTAGTTTCTTTTAGGCTTCAAGACCAGATTTGCCTTTGGAGACTTTATGCAAGAAGTTTGACCCTTTTACAGATAATTCAAACTCATTTCATTCACAGAAATCTGCTAGACATGAGAGTGATGATTAAAGATTTTGTCTGGTTTCTGAATTGGCCCAAATTTCTGTTGAATTTCTGCATCTATTTTCCTCCAATTTCTTTTAGTTCCTTCTCAGCTTCTGCTACATCAATCTTTAGCAGTTTATCATTTGATTCCAGTTTTGCTGCTTCCAGATTGATGATGTCAATGCTGTCCATGGCTGGTGGCTTAGTGAAAGCAATTGTTAGCACAATTAATTTGCTGATTTGAATGTTAAGCTGTTTCTCCCCCTCACTTGATGAACCTTTCTCCCCCTTTTTGTTAGCATCAAGTTGTTGAGTGGAAGGGAGTTGAGCAGCCACCAACTGTTGGAGCAGAGTAGTCTGATTTTCCTGATTAGCAAGTATTTTGGCCATTGACTTCTCCACATTAGATAATCTAGAGTCCATGGCCTCAACCTTTCTATTTAGATCAGCTTCCTTCCTGAGTTTTTGAGCTATCTCAGTCATGGTGGTTCCAGGAAGTCTATCATTCAACCTTGCTATGAAATCCTGTTTTACTTCAGAAACCTCTTGCTTTATTTCATCCACACCTTGACTGTGTTGGAGAGCTTGAATCTTGTACAGCTGTAGAGCTTCAAGATGTGTTGTAAGTAATCTCTTTGTGCTGGCATTTGTAGATGCCTGAATGGCTGTTTGGGTGTCATGAATGAGCTTGAATAATGTGGATTGAAGATGTGAGTGTGAACATTCTTTGGTCAGCATCCAGGAATATCTGCATCTCCCCCTATGCTCAAGGGCTCCCCTTGGCTTCCAACCCTCACACCCTCACCTTCACCATCTAAGGTCACTCACTTTTGCCAGACCTGAAGAAATGGTCTACATTGGTTCCCTCATTTTCTCTCCTTTTGCCCAGGAGCAACCCAGCCTCTCACCCAATTCACTCCCTGCCCTTTGTCCTAAGAGTGATTGTACTACTACTAAGTCATCTGCACTTGTGACAATTTTAGGCAATTGAAGTTATGCAGAGACTCTCGACGGATGAGGAATATCCATCGGGATAGTAGTTTGCCTAGCCGACAAATGACTGCTATTAGGCACATTCGTGGGGATACAATCACTACTCGATGGATGAAAAATATCCATCTGGATAGAAGAAATGAATGAGCTTGGAGTGGAGACTATTGTAGACTCTGTGCAGATTGATGAAAATTTGGGCATAGATGTCTCAACAGACTCAGAAAGAATTGGCAAGTGAGCCAACAAATCATCTAAAAGATGATGCTCACTTGCTTGGATTTTTTGGCTTCTCCAATAGAGTTAAAGATGGAGAATTTGGAAGTGATGTATGAATCATGTCTACATCCAGTGAGTGTGTGGGTGAATTTGGTGGTTCATGTGCTTCAATTATTAATGATTTTGGCTGTGACTCCATATTTATTGGAGCCACATTAATCTGACTTTGAGATGGTGCAGTGACTGGGTCTTTAGCACCAGCTTGCACTGTGTGTGTTCCCTGTGCATCCCCAAAGATTTAGATCTTTTCTTTCTGGCATAAGTCTGTGGTGAACTTATGTCCCTAGCCCTCTTGGTCTGTGCTCCTGGTTGGGAGCTTGTTTCAATAGTAACATCGTTTTGGGAGGATGAAACTAGAATTGAGCTGATTTCCTTATTAACAACCACAGTTTGTTGGGAAACTATGGTGTGGCTAGGCCTGGGCTCACTAATCTCACCGGCCTTATCCTTAGGGTTTCTTTAATTTTCACCTTGTCCCTCACCTTGCTCACTCTCCTTTACACTCCCCTCCTTTTGTTTAGTAGATTTTGCAACTGATTTCTTTTGAGAGAAACCAGAGGGGGCTTTCTTAGCTTTGGATTTTGAAATTGTTGTTTTGGTAGCTTGTGTGGGCATCTGTTGGGTCATTGACACAGATGCCATAGCTATACTTGAAGGCAAAGAAATGTGTGAGGTTGGAAGAGTGGAGACAGTGGTGCTTATCTCACTTTCCTAAGGTCCCCCCATGATTGGAAAGTAGAAGAGGGGCACCTCTTTGTTGTGGTGACTTGCCCTATTGAGATCAACAATGACTCTCCTTTCTTGAACCCAACAATTCAGCTTGTTGGTTGGGTTCTCAACAACAATATTATGAATAAGATGGTTAGCAAGTATCATAAAGAATCTAGCATAATAGACACTTTTACCTCTCTTATTAAGTTCCCCTAACTTATAACCTAACTCAAACATGATCAAGTCATTGAAGTTAAAGTACTTATCAGTAACTAGCATATAAAGCATGTTAAGCATAGAAATGTTAACAGAAACAAAATTGCTTATTTTACCAGAAAATATCTTAGTCACCATATCACACAGATAGCTCCATTCCTTTCTAAGACCTAGCTCACTTAACTTAGAAGTTGAAAGTGCATAGCCCATAGAATTTAACATGTTAACTATATCAGTATCTGTGTATGGAACAGTAGAAGTGTTATCTGGAATTCTAAAGCATGCTTTGATAATGTCACTATTAATTCAAAACTGCTTACCTTTAAGAGTGAAAGTTATGGTCTTGTCAGTAAAGTTGTACACGGCAGTTATCCATATCTCCTCCACAATTTCACAGTAGATTGTGGGTGATTCCAGCATAGCATAACTGAGTTTACAGCTCTTTATAAAGTCCATCATCTTGTGAAAGTCTCCATACTGTGGAATCTCCTTGTTCACAAGAGCTACAAAGTTGTTTTTCATAGATAAAGCCAGATTGAGACATGATTTTGACTACTGGTGCCATTGTTAGAGAATAAGAAATTTGTAGAGAGAATATTTTCTTTGGAAAAGAAAGGAAGTTAGAGCAATTGATTTGAGAATGATAAAAGAGTAGAATAAAAGTGAATTCTGTTTTTATACCATCTCAGAAATAAACTGTCAAAAATAATAAAGTGAAATAAAGTGACCAATCAAAATAGCCCAAAATAGTCGTTTAAATAAATAAACTGTAAAAATTCTGTCACTTATCCGTCGTGTTATACTTACAAACTGTAAGTATACCCGATGGATAATGTTCAGAGTTTTAACAGCTAAGATAGAGACAATTCGACGGATGAGAGTAAAACAATTATCCGTCGGGTTATAAAATAATCCAGAAAAGTAATTAATTTTTATTAACAAATAATATTCCGACGGATAATCAAACTCGATGGATAATGAGCATCCGTCGGGATGTAAATTTTGACTTAGCCAAAATTTTATCCAAAACATAAAAATCAATTAAGTTTCTGGCTGTATTATAACTTGCAAAAGTATCTGAAATGATTCAAGCATAATAAGCATACCTAACTCACTTACCAACCTTGAAAATGTGGATTCATCAAGTGGCTTGGTAAAGATATCTGCAAGCTGCTTTTCACTTGGAAAAAAATGAAGTTCCACAGTACCATTCATCACATGTTCCCTAATGAAGTGGTACTTGATGTCTATGTGCTTTGTTCTTGAATGCTGTACTGGATTTTCAGTGATGGCAATTGCACTTGTATTATCACAAAAAATAGGAATTCTATCCACTTGTAGACCATAGTCCAACAATTGTTTTTTCATCCACAAAATCTGTGCACAACAACTACCAGCAACAATATATTTAGTTTCAGCTGTAGAAGTAGAAACTTAATTTTGCTTTTTACTGAACCAGGACACAAGCTTGTTCCCTAGAAATTGACAGGTTCCTGTTGTACTTTTTCTGTCTATCTTACAGCCTGCATAATCTGCATCTAAATAAACAGTTAGATCAAAACCAAAATCTCTAGGGTACCAAATGCCAAGTTTTGGTGTTCCCTTGAGATATCTGAAAATTCTCTTAATAGCTACTAAGTGAGATTCTCTAGGATCAGCCTGAAATCTAGCACAAAGACAAGTAGCAAACATTATATCTGGCCTACTAGCTGTTAAGTACAGAAGTGAGCCAACCATGCCTCTATAACTTGAAATATCCATAAACTTTTCAGTAGTTTTTAATTAAAGCTTAGTTGCAGTGGCCATGGGAGTTTTTACAGACGTGCAATCCATTAGATCAAACTTCTTTAAATGATCATGAATATATTTAGTTTGACTAATGAATATTCCATCACTAACTTGCTTAACTTGTAAACCAAGAAAGTAAGTTAGTTCTCCCATCATGCTCATTTCATACTTACTTTGCATCAATTTGGCAAACTTTTGCAAAGTTTCTCATCTGCAGAGCCAAATATAATATTATCTACATAGATTTGAACAAGCATACTAGAGCCATTAACATTTCTAAATAATAAAGTTTTAACAACAGTACCTTTTGTGCAGTGATTTTCCAAAAGAAATTTTGATAAAGTGTCATACCAGGCTCTTGGTGCTTGCTTCAGTCCATAAAGTGCTTTCAAAAGATAGTAGACATATTCTAGAAAATTTGGATCTTCAAAACCAGGAGGTTGACTGACATAGACTTCCTCCTCCAAATCTCCATTTAGAAAAGCACTTTTGACATCCATTTGATAGACCTTGAAATTGCATGAGCTACATAGGCTAAGAAAATTCTGATGGCTTCAAGTCTTGCAACAGGAGCAAAAGTTTCATCAAAATCTATTCCATCTTGTTGACAGTAGCCTTTAGCAACCAATCTAGCTTTGTTCCTGACCACTATGCCATTTTCATCCATCTTGTTTCTGAATACCCACTTGGTGTCAATTAGATTCTTTCCTTTAGGTTTGGGTACCAGCTTCCATACCTTATTCCTTTCAAATTGGTTTAGCTCCTCCTGCATAGCTAAAATCCAATCAGGATCCAAAAGAGTTTCTTCTACCTTCTTTGGTTCTTCCTTAGGAAGGAAGCTACTATATAGACATTCTTCTTGAGTTGCTTTTCTTGTTTGAACTCTAGAAGATGCATCACCAATGATGAGCTCAAAGGGGTGATCTTTAGTCCATTTCCTTTGTTGAGGTACATTAGCTCTAGATGAAGAGGCCTCATTGTTGTCTTGATGTGTGACTAAGTTTTGATTATGAGAAACTTTCCCTGAGTTTGTGAATCTTTAATTTGAGAAAAGGGAACTTTCTGTAGGTGATCTAATCTGACCTTCAGCTTCTCTTATTGTTCCGACGGATGATGCACTTTGTATCTCGATGGATGAAGTTGATTGTCTCCCGAAGGATAAGGCAAATTTTCTCCCGACGGATGAAGTATTTTGTAACTCGACAGATGTTGAATTATGTGCTTCATTAGTTGTAGATTTTTCTGCATTATCCTTAGTCACTGTTTCTTGATCACTCTCATCATCACTGTCATCACTAACCATCTCCACATTGTCAAACTTGAGGCTTTCATGGAAATCTCCATCTTGCAGTCCTTCAATCTTTTTATCATCAAACACAACATGTACTGATTCCATTATAATGTTGGTTCTTAGATTGTAGACTCTATATGCATTTCCCACAGCATATCCAACAAATTTTTTTTCATCTGCTTTAGCATCAAACTTTCCATGTTGATCAGTTTGATTCCTTAAGATATAACATTTGCAACCAAAGATATGAAGAAAATTTAGAGTTGGCTTCCTATTTTTAAACAATTGGTAGGGTGTCATGCACTTTGCTTGATTAACCAAAGAGATATTCTCAGTGTAGCAGGCAGTATTCACAGCTTCAACCCAAAAATATGTTGGTAACTTTGATTCTTCAAGCATTGTCCTTGCAGCTTTAATAAGAGATCTATTTTTCCTTTCTACTACTCTATTTTGTTGTGGAGTTCTTGCTGCAGAAAACTCATGCATAATCCCATTCTCTTCACAAAATGATCTCATCACAGAATTCTTGAACTCAGTTCCATTTTCACTCCTGATTCTTCTTACTTTAAAATCAGGATGATTGTTGACTTGCCTTATGTGATTGATGATGATTTCACTAGCTTCATCTTTGGACTTTAGGAAATATGTCCAAGAGAACTTTGAGAAATCATCCACAATTACTACGCAAAATCTTTTTCTTGAGATGGACAACATATTGACTGGTCCAAACAAATCCATGTGTAATAATTGCAAAGGTTCTTCAATTGTTGAATCAAGATTCTTCTTGAATGATGCTTTGATCTGCTTTCCTTTTTGGCAGGCATCACACAATCCATCCTTAGTAAACTCCACTTGAGGAATACCACTTACCAGTTCTTTCTTGACAATTTCATTCATGGTCTTGAAGTTTAGATGGGATAACTTCTTGTGCCAAAGTCAACTTTCATCTTGACTTGCTTTATTGAGAAGACAAGTGACTGATTCTGCATTTGATGAGTTGAAATTAACTAAATACACATTTCCTTTTCTCACTCCAGTAAGAACCATTTTGTTGCTCTTTTTGTTTGTCACAACACAGACTTCTGAATTGAAGGTTATTGAGTTGCCCTTATCACAAAATTGGCTGATACTCAACAGATTATGCTTGAGACCATCCACTAGGGCAACCTCTTCAATGATGATATTGTCTTTTAAAATCAAGCCATATCCCACAGTATAGCCCTTGCTTTCATCTCCAAAAGTAATACTTGGGCCAACTCTTTCCTTGAACTCAGTGAGCAGGATAGAATCTTCAGTCATATGCCCTGAGCAACCACTATCCAGATACCAAAGATTCTTTCTGTTTTCATGCACACAACAAAATCAAGTCAAGTTGATTTTGGTAACCAAGTTTCCTTGGGTCCTGCCTTGTTAGCTTTCTTCTTTGGTTTCTTAGGTTTGATCTCATTTGACTTGGGAATTTCTGATTCATCCTTAGTTATTTGAGTTGAACCTTTGAAACCAGTCATTAGAACAGAATTATCATGCACATTTTGATTAACAGGAAAAGGCATGCTGTTTGCAAACATTTTATTCCAGTAAGGCATGCTAAATTGCATTTGAGGCATACTAAATGCAACATAATAAGGATTAGGTGCAAATGGCATATTAGCAAATTGTGCATTCATATTTTGAGTAGACATAGCATTCATAGGCATGGTAGGCATGGCTGTCATGTTGGGAAAAGAAGAGAGTGCATACATAGGAGTAGGCATGGCAAGTTTGTAATTAACAGACAAATGATTAACACTACCACACTTAACACATATTTTTCTTGGAGCATATTTGTCAGGTGTGTAGTTGTTATGTTTGTTAATTGCTACTTTCCCATTTCTATTATTTTTCTTTTTGGCTTCTGTTTTAACCTCAATCTTTTCTAATCTGTCATTCAATTTCTTAATGGACAGATGACCCACATTAACATTTTTTTTCCATCCTGACTTGACTTGATTCTCCTGGAATAAAGTTCTTAGAAACTGAACCATATTTCTCATTTAACTTAGCTATTTTAGCTTTGCTAACTGGTTTACTCACAGCCGACATCTGTAAACAATCCTTCAACCAAATTGGACTCGAGCTTTTCTTTACTCTTCTTCCAGGTTGCATCATAAAAAGACTCAATATCTTGAACTTTAATGATTTGAGCATGGACATCTCTGGATGATTTCCATGCCTTAATCACTTCCTGTTCTCGTTCAAGCTACTTCTTTAAAATCTCTTCTTTCTTCAATGACTCAGTTAATTTATCCTTAGCAATCTTACACTCAATTCTCAATTTCTTAAAATCAATAAACTGAGACTCTAGCACATTATTCCTCTCACTTAAAAACAAGTTGTTTTCTTTAATTTTAGCATTTTCCTTAGTGAGGAACTTAAGTGTAACAAGCAGATGATATAATTCTGTTTACATGTCATTTATTGCATCATTACACTCAACTTTAGATAAATGTGCTAGGTTAGTGGTGATTAGTTGATTGCTTGAAGAGCTTGTTTCTCTTTCATCAGATTTGGCCATTAGGGCTAGATTGACATAGCTTGTTTCTTCATATTCATCCAATCCATCTGCAGCCCAATCATTCTTCTGTGTGATGAAAGACCTTTCCTTTTGTTTGAGAAACTCAAAGTATTTCTATTTATAATCAAGAGGCTCAAACTTCTTCTTGCTAGAATAAGACTTTCTACACTCACTGGCAAAATGCCTTACGAAGCCACATTTGAAACATTTGAATTTGGATTTATCCACCATGTTTCTATTTGGCCTGGCTGCTCCACAATTATTTTTGAATTTGAGCTTGGAAAATCTTCTGGATAGGAATGCTAGATGTTCATCAATATCATCCATGTCATCTTGGCTCAAGTGATCTTCATTTTCAGCTACCATCCATTTACCCTTGCTTTCACAGACCTTTGATATAGACTCAACAGCTTCTACCTTCATCTCTTTCTCCTTCTTTAACTCATCAACCAATGCTATGGACCCTCCTTTCTTCCTTCCTTTCTCCATCCTCTCATCTTGCTCTATTTCAAGCTCATAAGTTTTCAGGATGCCATACAGTCTCTTCAAGGTGAACTCCTTATAATCCGGTAAATTTCTCAATGAGACTGTCATTGGCTTCCACTCCTTTGGAAGAGATCTAAGGAAATTGAGGTTAGAGTTTTTTGTTTGATAGACTCTTCCATGCAACTTCAGAGCCTTTAGTAGCTTTTGAAATCTACTAAAAATATCAGTGAGAGACTCACTTTCTTTACAGTGGAAGTGCTCATATTGCCGAATCAGTAGCTGCATCTTGTTTTCCCTTACTTGCTCAGTACCATCACAAATAATATGGATTGTGTCCCAAACCTCTTTGGCTGTTTTACAGTTAATGATGTTATCAAATATATCACCATCAACTCCATTGAATAATATGTTCATGGCCTTCTTGTCCTTCCTGACTTGCTCAATATTAGGGTCTGACCATTCATGCCTAGTTTTTGGAACAGATGGCTCAGCGCCAGTTGCAGCTCTTATTGGTACATGAGAACCTCTCTCTATGCAATCCACATAGGCCCCATCTTGGGAAAGAAGATGTAGGTGCGTCTTCACCTTCCATTGGTGATAATTATCTTTGTCCAGAAATGGAATTTTTACTCCAACATCCTTCTTGTTCATCTTGCTGTTTGTTGTGATCTTTACACTCTTTGTACTTCAAGAGTTTTCTCTGATACCAATTGTTATTCCCTAAAAATACAACAAGAATTACAGAAGGGGGGTTGAATGTAATTCTGGCTACTTTTTCAGATTTTAAAACATTTCTAATTTGATAAATATAACAGTGTTTGATTAGCATATGTGCGGAATAAAAAGATGATAGAAATCAAAACACTAAGTAATAAAAACAAAAGCTTTTAAAACTTTCTGGTGGATTTGAAAGTATCCACCATATATATATATATTTATATATATATATATCAAATGAGAACCCTGTGAAGCTTGAATAGCTCACTGCTGCTTACAAGTTTGAACAACTAAACTACAGAGAAATGCTTACATAATATAGCTTGATATATTTCTCTGAAAATGTATCTTCTTAGTTAATTGTTCTACTTGCTACACTTGGTTTATATATCAACAAGTTTACATTATAATAAGACAAAATTAAAAAACAAAACATATCTAGTCTAACTCCATGCTCCTTCACTACTCTATTCCAGCATCTTTGAATATCTTCACAATTGCATAAAAATGGTAATGCTTCTTTGTTCTCAAATTCCTGCATAATAGGCTGCCATATTCCTTTTGCAAACACCCAATGCCTGTGACTGTGTTATCACTGTTAACAGCTATTTGAATCTGATCATCCGTCGGGACTATGCTTGTCATCCGTCGGGAGCTTTGTTGATCGTCCGTCGGGAGTCTTTGTGAACCATCCGTCGGGAGTCTTTTATGTCACTTGACTCCTTTTCATTTATACAGAATTACAAGACATCTTATATTTACAATTAGTCACCCTATTCTGTATATCCACTAGTGGTCAACATGACTCATATACTGCTACATAATCTACACAATATTACTTGCAGAAATGTGCTGTAATTCATATTTATTACATAAGCTACTTACTCGATGGATGTCAGTTTATCATCCGTCGGGACTATAAGGTTCATCTATCGAGACTATAATTGATCATCCATCAAGTTCTACAAAATTCACTAAGTTAAATCTACTAAGGTGTTTTATTTAACTTATCATCAAGTTCAAAACATATTCCTAACACAAGTGTTTTACCCTTGTCAATTCTATGTGTTGCAAGTGTTTTTTCCCTCACTTATCATTCTAGTGATGTTTTCCTCAAATTATATATTGCAAGTGTACCGAACCACTTTTTTGAATCATGATATCATGCTCGTATAATGATCATTAATATTGTTGTCACTATGATATTTCATTACAAATACTCTGGTGTTAGACTGAGATATTGCAAATGCTATGCCATGCTTACGGTTATTGGGCTTGTTTTAAGTCTATTTATGCGCTTATAAAAATCATACCCTTATAAACTATAAAACCTCATTTGCTATGATAGTGTAATCTCCCTTGATTAACCACCATTCTTTTTACTCCTATACCTCCGAGTTACCAACTCTTTACATAAATCCTTACAATCATACCCAATCTTTGTCACTAGATATATCCCATATATAACCCTCAAATTTGAGATCTCTATCTTGTGGAATAACGTTATGATTCTTTTTCAATACTTTCTTTCCAGGTTGTCAAACCGTTGCTGACCATCTTTGAAAATCCTGCTAGTAAGAAGTCAAATCATTCTGATGAGAGTTTCATCACTAGAATCCTTGATTGATGATTTAAACCCCTTTTGTTTAGATCTTTTTAAAGTTCTCCTAGGCATCAGTTTTATAAAAGATAATTGCTATTTAAATAAAAGAATGTTTTCATGAGATTGGTAAATTGGACTAAGACGCAAGTCCCTTTCACACTTATTATATTAGGATTAAAAGATGCCTAAGGATCCCATTAAATTGTTAAGAACTCGGCGAGGTTCAGGATTGCTTCGCGGCTGATCACCGACTGTAATCCGTAGCGTCATAAAATGATTTTGAGTAGTAATTTAATTATAAATGTTTTGACTTGAATAATGATGTCATACACCTCAACTTCCAGATATAAATTGCTTTGATGTTAAATTATATCTTATGATATACCTTGCTGAGCGTTTGGCTCACTTCTTACTTTTCATTCATGTTATTTGAGCTAGCAAGTATGGTTAGATTCAAGCAGACTGCTCGTAGGTCTACCACTGGAGATGCTGAGGCTTATGTGAGAGCTCTGGTAGTATAGTTGGTGATTGTGTGGGGACCGGTAGCTTTATACATATATAAGTTGTAATAGTTATAGTGTTGGATTGTTCAAAAACTAAACCTTTCTGATCTTGGATTCTGTTGTGTAACAGCCGTTTGTAATAACTTTATATTTATTCAGTTGTATTTTGTTAGTGTTATTTTGGGGCTGTGACATGTTTGGTATCAGAGCTAAGGTTTAGAGTCCCTGAACAGTCCATATAGGTTATAGGATATATATATAGGAAATACGAGAGTGTAAGTAGATATTACTCGAGTAATTCGCTAATATTTTCCTTCATATATATTGTTTCTCAGCAAAGGATGCATTCTTCTTCGTCCTTGGTGCCATCTGACACTATAGCATTCTCCGTGTACGCTGACTTGAGGCTCCAGTTTGATAGGCTCCAAGGGAACTACGACCGACGTATGGAGCAACTTGATGTAGCTTTTCAGGATGATACTCGGCTTAAGGAGGAACCTAAGGCATAGTTGATTGCGAGACTCGAGTTCTTGACGCAGTTCGTTAACACTAAGCTCGGGGAGATGCCAACACACCGTGACCGCAGAAACCAGCACACCATCCAGATGGTAGCGAATGAACTTCAGGGCATTGTGAAGGTGCTTCAGGGAGAGCAGTGGGAAGAGATCCCGATTGCTCAAGATGTTAACGAGGAGACCTAGGTAGATGACCGTTAGCCAAAATTAGGAGCCAGATTTCCTATTCCCTTTCCAGTTGGCTACCCTTTATGTTGATTTTATTTCTCGAACTATGTAGTTTCTTTATTTCCTTTTAGAACTATGATATCGTTGACCTTTAAAATTCGAAACTTATTTGGTTATATTGTAAGATAACTTTATTTTAATGATTAATGCACTACCGTTTCGTTTCACTATCGTTTCGTTTGGTTATCATTCAATTTAGCTTCGTTTTCATTTCTAGAATTATATCAACTCATTTTCTAACAATTGAAATCCAAATGCATGGGACCCCCTTAACTTCGTAGCACCTTGGCTTTGAAATGATTGCCATACTCCTAACTATTTTGTTAAACCTGTTATTTCAGAATCATGCTTGTGATTATCGCAATTGTTCCAAGCCTACTTATGCACTTTCGTTGTCCCAATTTTACCTATCTTTTTCTGTTTTCCTGCTCATAATCATGTATAACCTTGTTAAAATCTAAGATCATGTGATCAAATTTACCCTGTGATAACCTAATTTTGAAATATATGTCATAATCATACCTGCTTGTTACCAATTTTCTTTTCAGGAATATGCCTCCTAAAAAGAAAAATCAAACAAGTACTGCTTCTGCAACCAACCCCAATATCCTTCAAATATTGGAAACTCTGTAACAATAGACTAATGCAATTGCTCAACAACAACAATCTCTTCAACAACAATTCCAACAACAACAATTTCGAAACCAAGAGAATCATGATCAACACCAACATCAACCAGATCCACCTCAACAAATTATGACTTTCAAAACTTTCCAGAATGTGAACCCTCCAGCTTTTTATGATACCACTGATCCAGTAGTAGCCAAAACTTGGATAAGGGAAATGGAGAGATCTTTCAAATTGGTTCGACTAGGGGAAGAACAGAAGACTATATATGCCACGTATTTCTTAAAAGGAGAAGCAATTTATTGGTGGGATTTAGTCAAAGCTTTGGAAGAAGTTCAACCAGTTACTTGGACTAGGTTTACGGAGTTAGTTTTGGAAAAGTATTACCCCCGGTATATGCAAAAATAGATGGAGATGAAATTCTTGGAATTGAAACAGGGAAATATGACAGTCTTGGAATATGAGAAGAAGTTTACATAATTGTCAAGATTTGTGACTAAGTATGTGAATAATGATGAAGACAAGGCTTAGAGATTTCAACAAGCGCTTGAATATTGGATTCGAGATAGAATGTCGATGTTTGAGATTGGTACCTATGCTGGGGTAGTTCAGAAGGCGGCATTGATTGAAAGTAATGGAGCACAATCCAGAAAGGAAATAGATAATAAGAAGAGGAAAGTATTTTATCAAAAGGAGAGATCAGAATTAGGGTATTAGCAAGATAGAAATATAAATAGAATTGGATTCCAGAAAGGATGGAATGCACAGAAGAAAGGGGAAGTGATCAAGAGACAAGATAATAAAGGAAATCATCAGCAGATCAGGGTCAAGCGAATGATGACAAACAGCCAAGGGTCGAATGTAGGCATTATGGGAAGCAGCATTCGGGAATTTGCAACAAGCTCAACATGACATGTTATCAATGTAATCAGAAGGGACATTTGGCCAATGAGTGTAAGGTACAGAAACCTGGAGTAATATGCTACAAGTACGGAAAAGTTGGACATATTGCCAAGGAGTGCAGGTCAACCAGATTAATCAAAAGCATGATGAATATAGCAAGTACTAGCACCGCAGCACCACCAGAAATGTTGGCGTTACCTCCACCACCTATAGTGACTCCACAGGCATCAGCAAGGACTTCTAATCTGAAATGAAGGATGCTATTCAAAATTTTGAGGTGATAGCAGGTAAGCTTTCGATAAACAATGTTGAAGCTAAAGTATTGATTGATTCAGGAGCTACAAAGTCTTTTATATCAGAAACTTTTGCT
Source organism: Apium graveolens (assembly GCF_009905375.1). Lineage (NCBI taxonomy): Eukaryota > Viridiplantae > Streptophyta > Magnoliopsida > Apiales > Apiaceae > Apium > Apium graveolens. The sequence goes on along the minus strand of NC_133649.1, from coordinate 182,486,862 downwards.
AATAGATTAAACTGTGATAAGAAGGATATGAGTGAAGCAATGAATATAGTAATTGCCAATCAAGAAAAGATACTTATGAGTCAATTTTTCCCTCAATGTGAGGTTGACATCTTCGGGCATAAGTTTTCAGTTGACTTGATACTTTTCAAGTTAGGGAAGTTTGATATAATATTATGAATGGATTGGTTAGGAAAGAATAATTCTCAGATAGATTATAGATCTAAGAAGGTCTATCTTCGAGCAAAGAATGGGAGCAAGGTGGTATTTAAGGGCCATAAGCAAGCACAACTATTTCTCACCGCTATTCAAGCCAGCAAGCTACTTAGGAAAGGATGTGAAGCATATTTAGCCTATGTACTAGGTTCAGAGAAAGAAGTTCCTAGCATGGAGGAGATTCCAGTAGTGAAAGAGTTACCAGATGTGTTTCCAGAGGAATTACTAGGTCTACCGCCAGATCGACAGATTGAGTATGAGATTAACCTTGCCCCGGGAACTGAACCCGTTTCGAGGGCACCTTATAGAATGGCACTATCCAAGATGAAAGAGTTGGCTAGTCAGATACAAGAATTTTGGGATAAAGGAGTCATAAGGCCAAGTACGTCGCCATGGGGAGCGCCAATTTTTTTCGTAAAGAAGAAAGACGGAAGTATGAGACTCTGTATCGATTACCGAGAGTTAAACAAAATAACGATTAAGAATTGGTACCCGTTGCCGAGAATAAATGATTTATTTGATCAACTAAAAGGAGCAAGATGTTTCTCGAAGATTGACTTGAGGTCGGGATACCACTAATTAAAGATTAAACCAGAAGATATTCCAAAGATGGCATTTAGGATGAGATATGGACATTATGAGTTTTTAGTAATGCCTTTCGGATTGACAAATGTCCCTGCAGCTTTTATGGACTTAATGAATCGAGTTTTCAAGAAATACCTGGACCAGTTTGTTGTGGTGTTCATTGATGATATTCTAATATATTCAAAGACGGAAGAAGAGCACGAGCAACACTTGTGGATAGTTTTGGAGATTCTTAGACAAGAGAGGTTGTATGCAAAGTTCTCAAAGTGTGAATTTTGGTTAAAAGAAGTTCAATTTTTAGGGCATATAATTGGAAGCGAAGGAATTAGGGTAGACCCCGTAAAGATCGAAGAAATTATGAGTTGGGAGAGACCAAAGACTCCTAGGGAAGTAAAAAGCTTTCTAGGATTGGCTGGATACTACAGAAGGTTCGTAAAGGATTTCTCAAAAATTGCCACGCCGCTGACTAAATTGACAAGGAAGAATCATAAGTTCGAATGAAATGCGGAATGTGAAGGAAGCTTTCAAGAGTTAAAACAAAAATAGGTTACCACGCCAGTATTAGCACTACCAGACGATAAAGGAAATTTTGTGATATATAGCGACGCTTCACATAAAAGACTAGGTTATGTGCTAATACAACATAACAAGGTGATTGCATATGCATCACGATAGCTTAAACTTCATGAATTAAAATACCCAACCCATGATCTAAAATTGGCAACCATAGTGTTCGCACTCAAGATATGGAGACATTACCTGTATGGGAGAAGTGTGAAATCTATACAGATCATAAAAGCCTGAAGTATATATTCACCCAGAAGGAACTCAACATGAGACAACGGAGATGGTTGGAGCTAATCAAGGATTACGACTGTTCGATACGTTACCATCCAGGAAAGGTGAATGTAGTAGACGATGCTTGAGTAGGAAGGAAAGGTTAAATACGATAACCATGCAAAAGGAATTATCCGAGGAGATTGAAAGATTTGAGTTAGAACTCTATGTTTGCAAGACGTCGAAAGAGATTTGTCACGTCATGGCTTTTTAGCCAGAACTATTGCAAAAGATAAAGAAATGCCAAGGAGAAGTGATGAGTCGAGAGAATAATCAACTGATAGGGGAAGAGGTATGTACGAAAAAGGATGAGCAAGGAATATTAAGATTTGCATCAAGGATTTGGATCCCTCAAGAAACTGAATTGAAGAATGAGGTACTACAGGACGCACACAACTCGAAATTTTCGATTCACCCGGGAAGCACGAAGATGTACTAAGATTTGAAAAAGAAATTTTGGTGGCCAAATATGAAAAGAGAAATTACAGAATGGGTCTCCAAGTTTTACACTTGTCAAATAGTAAAAGCGGAACATCAAAGACCGAGCGGATTGATTCAGCCATTGAAGTTTCCTGAGTGGAAATGGGAAAATATCTCCATGGATTTCATAGTAGGTTTGCCTCGAACAAAATCCGAACACGACGCCATATGGGTTATAATTGATCGCCTTATGAAATCGGCACACTTCTTACTCATTAATGAGAAGACTTATTGGATAGGTTGGTTCATATGTACGTGCGCGAAATTGTGTTACAACAAGGTGTACCGATATCGATAGTTTCAGATCGAGATCCACGATTCAATTTGAGATTTTGGAAATAGTTTTAGGAAAATTTAGGCACAAAGCTAAATATGAGCACCGCAAATCATCCTCAGACGGATGGTCAAATTGAGCAAACTATACAGACAATTGAAGACATGTTGCGCAGCTGTGCAATCGATTTCACAGGAAGTTGGGATGATCACCTACCACTCGTAGAGTTCTCGTACAACAACAATTACCACTCCAGTATCAGAATGCCTCCATATGAAGCTTTATATGGAAGAAAATGAAGATCTTCGACAAATTGGGACGAGGTAGGAGAAGGAAAAGTTCTCGGCCCTGAATTAGTTCAGCAAATGAAGGAACCAGTCGCCTTAATTCGGAAGACACTAATTGCTGCTCAAGAAAGACAAAGGAAGTATGTTGATCCTGTCCGAAATGATGCGATTTTCCAAGAGGGTGAAGCTGTATTGCTAAAAGTGTCACCATGGAAGGGTTTGACTCAATTTTGGAAAAAGGGGAAATTGACACCGCGTTATATTGGTCCTTTTAAAATCTTAAATCGAGTAGAAAAAGTAGCCTATGAGTTGTATCTACCGCCTCAATATCAGCATGTTCATAATGTATTCCACATGTCTTTACTTAAAAAGTATAATCCGGATGTCAATCATGTGATAGAGTATGAGCCGATAGAAGTTCAGAAAGATTTGTCCTATGTGGAGCAACCTGTCAAAATACTTGACTGGCAAGAAAAGAGTCTTAGAAATAAAATAGTATAGCTGGTTAAAGTTTTGTGGAGAAATCCCAAAGTCGAGGAATCGACATGGGAATTAGAGTCATAAATGCGAGTCCGGTATCCTCACCCATTTCCTTAGATTCTGAAGACAGAATCCTTCAAGGGGGAGAGGATGTCATAACCGGTATTCTATTTATCTTTTAAATTGATATATATATGTGTATATTAAGTGAGTTAAATAAAAATTTGTGAATACGTGTTTGTGTGATCAGAACTATGCTAAAAAATTATGTGATATTACTTGGAATTTTAGAAAATAAGAAATGCATTATTTGCTATCTATGAAGGTTATAAAATGCATTTTATTATCCAAGAAAAATCATTTTTAAAATTATTTTTATTAATAAATTTCGAAATTGATCTTATCAAATTCCTAAAATTCTAAACTATTTTATGGTATCACTTTTGTAATTTATAGATTTATGGTTTTATTTATAAAATGCATTTTTTGTATTTAATTAGATTAATAATTATGTGATTACCTAATTGCCCTTGCATGCATTTTTACCCTTAATACAAAGTGAGGACATTCATGTCATTATCCACCCCACTAACTCTTTTCTACCTAATCAAATGACCACTATAGCCTTGCACGCATATTGTGCTAGTTAAGAGAGAAGGTCAAGAAAGTAGTTATCCACTCCACTACCCATTACATGACAAATAAAATGATCAAACATGTGATCATTTTTCCACTTGCACACTCCACCCTCACTCTTTTTTCCTCCCCTCTCTCGGCCGAACACACGCACACACACACACACACACTCCTTCTTCTTTTTCATTTCCAAATACCAAGAATTCTAGTGTAATCTCACTCTCTCAATCTTGTTAAACCCATTCCATACATATTTGTGTAGAGATTTACATGCTTGTTAAATGGTTTAGTGTTGCATGTAAGAGGTAAGTACAAAACTCAAGTGAAAGATCTTAGTTCTTATAAACTTAAGGTCCAAACTAAGAGTTAAATTAGCATAAGGGTTGTGAAGGGAAAGGCATGGGAGTTTCACTCACATGCAAGTGCCATTCCTCCCTCTTCCATTCAGCAACTCAAAAGGAGCCGAATGGAGTGGTTGTTTGTATCCTTATTTCCTCTTGGTTGCTATATGTGTAATAACCCCAATTTTTGGAAATTTTTGAAACCCTTATGAATAGTGTTTTTGCTGAATGAGAAAACTTTTCATGCCACACTATGTAGGGGTTCTGTTATGGATATTCTGAGATTTTATTAGTACTTTATATGGGATATAAGTGTATGTAAAGATCGTCAGAATCCAAATCCGAACACTTTGATTTTCCCGGAAATCCACTAGATACGGAAAGAATTGAGAAAAAGGTAACAGGATAAAAAGGATTTAAATTAAAGGATTATAAGAGAGGATCATAAAAGGAATACAATATATTGAGAAAGGTTAAGGGAACCTAAGTAATAAGATCCCGGGTATGATCCCTCAAACGATAAACGAAAACGAAAGTTAAGTGAACCGTATAACAGATCAGCGGTCATTAGGCAAACGATTAGGAAGTTAATCAAAGGGATTAGTGGGAATGATGTCATCCAACCAATAGAAAGAGGACAAGGAAGGGAGGATGACATCATGAGGATGACACAAGCATGACAAGGGAAGGAAGGAGGTGTGGTTGAATGAGAACCACACAAATTCAAGGGCAAGAAGGTAATTGACTAAAGCAAACACAAAAACAAGTCAACCAAGCCAAGTAAAATCATTTTCATCAAAAAATCAAAAAGCAACCAAGGCTTGTTCTTGAAGAGCTCTCGACTTTTTAGCATTTTAAAGGCAAGATTTTTCAAAATCCAAGATCCAAACTTCCTAAATTGGTAAGATAATTCCCTAATCATCTTCATGCTTAGTTAGGACTATATCATGAGTTTAAGCCATTAATTCCTTCTCAATCTTCTTCATTTAATCAAAGAAGAAGACAATGAATAGTGTTTTCAAGTTTTTAACTTGAAATTTTTCTTGTTTTTCTTGAAGATCCAAGCATTCTTAAGACTTCTCAAAGCTTCTTAAGGCTTCCTAGCTCCTCCCACCACTTCAAGGAAGGTATACCATCTCCAAACCCTAGATTCCTATATATTATAAGATGATTTTGATTAGTAGGATGATATTGTAGCTTGTTGTTGTAATTAGAGTTTGGGATTTGAAATGGTAGTGAAATGGAATGGTAAATGTTGTGGTTTTGATGAAAAGAACTTAAGTATGATTAAAGTTAAGTTTAGGCATAAGTATGAATGATTAAATTGAATTGGTTGGGGTTGTTATGATGAGATAAGGATGGATGTTGGTTGTATGTTGGATTTGAGGTTGATTTGGAATGGTTTTGAATGGTTTAAAATATTGGAAATCGCGTAAACATAGCCGTCGTAACGTCCGATTTTCTTTGGACTGTTTTTGTGCATAGCATTATGACCCGAGAACCCCCTGCTAGATTATGACCACTGCCATGTTTAGATAGCTCATGTTACGAGCTTCGTTTTGATATGTAGTTCGTTCGATTCCGATGCACGGTTTAGGAGAAACGACCGTTTCAAGTAACGGCGTTTCGCGAACGAAACTTTTCCCCTCGCCTTACCTTGAAACATAGGTTAAAGACCAAAAAGGGTTAATTAATGTATGAAACATTTATGGTAAGTGTGTTAGGCAGTTGGTAAGACACTCGCGAAGGAATCGCTTTAAAACTCATAAAGGTTAAATTATTAAAAATGGTGGAGCCGAGGGTACCCGGGTGACTTAAGCGAATCAGTGAGCGCAAAACAAGCGTTAGAGTCTAAGTTGGTTAAAGTATAGATTTACAAGTGATTTTGGTTTAATTCCAACTTACTTGTTGTTTATAGGTTACCAGACTCGTCCCGAGCCTTTTATCACCCCAAGTCGCTCAGGCAAGTATTCTATCCGTTATACTGTTGTTGTGATGTATACATTTGTATATGCATGATCTTGCGATAAATGCATATTGGTTATTTAGCAAATTCTTGCGATATATTGTAGCATGTGATATGGTGTATATGCATGCCTGTTTCATATTCTTGAAATATATATCTGTTGGTTCAGTTGATAATACCTATGCTAGAGAATAGCGGTAACTTGCGTATACCCTTAGTACAGGGACCCAAAGGTGAAAATATTTTCTAAAACCGGGAGTCGAGGATCCCGAGTAGATTTTGTATATATGGATTTAAATATATATATATATATACTTATATATATATGGTTATAGTTTTCCAAACTATTAATCGAATAAGGTTTATTCGATAACTTTAACTTTATTTTATTATTGAATATTATTTCGAATATTATTCGAAGGCGTATGACTCCTTTATACTAAATGAATATTAGTTGAATATTCAATTGAGGATGTATGACTCACTTTATTTTATTTAATGAGTATTACTTGAATATTCCTCCGAGGACTTATGACTCCTTTTATTTTATTATCTGAATATTATTTGAATATTCATTCGAGGGCTTATGACTCAGTTTATATTATTTAATGAATAATTTTGAATATTCATTTGAGGATCTATGACTCCGATTATTGGTTGAGATTTGTTCTTTATTTTATTAAAGAATAAGGTGTAAATAATCAAACTTATTTTCGATTATTCAAATAAAGATAATACTTCATATAAGTATATCTTTGGTTATTTAATACTCGTTTCAAGTATAAGTTTTAATACTTCTACTTCAATTATTTTTATAAAGATTATCCTTTATGAGAATATTATTTAAATAATAATATTTAGTCGTTTTCTAAATATTCTGGGGACTGATTTACTTCATTAAATCAGCTTTCCTCCAAACACTCTATAAGGTGTTTTCGAGTCTTCAAAATGATTTTTAAAGTTAGAGCGGATCCCAAAACTCATTTTTATATTTAAGATCTTCCTTTTTAAGGGGATTTAATTACTCGCTCAAAACCTGAGGGATCCGGCTCTATGGTGTATTTTATATTCGCAACAAGGTTGCTGTTTTGATAAATGAATTGATTACTTGCCCAATGTTCGGGAAGTAAGCCCATCTAATTGAGTCGGCATAAGCGACAGGCCGGGGTACGGTCTATCTATGTGTAAGTGGCTGGGTGGCAGTCCATCAACGCGTAAGAGGCCGGGTGGCGGTCCAGCATAAGGTCCTAATACGACCAGGGTGATGACCGGTGGGGGATTCATCCATCTACTAGTAGAAAAGGTTACTTATTGGTATCTTTGCCTGATCAGCAAGATATCTGGTTTATGCCAAAATTCTTTTCCTTTCCAAAATTCATTGGATGTTTCAAACTCTGTTCATACTTTACATAACAGAGGTTCCAGGAAATGTTTAAGAGATATATATATGTGGATATATATATATATATATATCGGGACTAAATAAAGTATCTCGTAACTTTATTTCATTCAATAATATTTCAAAGATTGAATCTATTCAAATCTTGTCTTGTAGTCTCATCTATGTGATGAACTTTTGAAACTGATTATAACTTGAACGGTGGTAGTTCAAGTAGTATTGGGAAATATATAAGTATATTGGGGGTATTTGGTAACCTCATCTTTTAAACTTATATCTAATTAATAATTGTCTTATGAATGACAAAGATTTTCAGAAAAACGTTGAGACAAGGTTAGATATATGAGATCACCTTGCAACGATATTTTTTTATACAGTTATACACTGGGACTTTGTGTATATTATGCATGGAAGAGGACTTCCAATATTTTGAAAAGTATATATGTATATATACTGAATATTTTGCGACTTCATCGCATTAAGATATCAAACTTGGTTCATTTCTTTTGACCAAGACTTTCATGAGTACTATGAGAAGGCTCATATACTATTAATCATTATACATATTATTTTGGTGGGCTTGCTGCTCACCCTTTCTTTCTTCTTTCATCACACAACAACAGATAGAAAAGATGAACAGAACCAAGCTCCCGATTCACAAGCGATTAGGAGACGTTCCGCAGTTTTCTAGAAGCATTGATGCCGCCGTAGCTGAGGTAGGAACTACCAATAGGCTAGGCTTTCAACTTTTGATGTACCAGATTTATTTATATTTATGAATTGTAATAATGACAAAGAAATGTAAATTTATTCAGAAAACCTTTTAAGGTGTATTGGCAGATAATTGTGGAATAAAATGACTTGTGGTTATTTTTGGATGTTCATCTCTGAGACTATAACGTGTGGTGTGTGTGTTTATTGTGGGGTCACAGTACAGAGTAGTTGAGTAATTATTAAGATTGGGTGTTATTAAGGGAAATGGAACTCGTGACGACCCGGATCCCCGACCCCGGATCTGGGGGTGTTACAATATGCTTAAATCATGATTTTTGGAGATATTAGTTTAAACCTTTTCATGTTATATATTTCTATAAATATGATCATGATAAGGTTGCATGCCAGTTTTATGGAATAAAATCTAAGTTCTAGTAAGATATTTTTGAGTATAAGTCAAGATCATAGTTGCATGCCATGATTTGTGAGATTTTGAGCTTTGAATTGATTTGCATGTGATGATAAGTGCTTTATTATGACAATGTATAGTATGTACAGTGGTTTAATGAGTATATTCAGTTGGTATTACGTTTGCATGTTGATATATATATTTTTGTTTTGTGCATAAGTACTCGAAAATGTGATTTAAGTGTTACTCTTGCTATGTTGTTTATATAATTTGGTCATGGAGCATTAGGATATGGATGATCTCTACCACGTGTTAGTGGGTTAGGTGAGAGTATTAGGATAGTAATTATGCTTGGTTAAAGATTGGGTTCAAGGTTTATAAGTGGTAGTTAAGGTGGAAGGGTGTAACACCCCCAGATCCGAGGTCGGGGATCCGGGTCGTCACGAGTTCCATTTCCCTTAATAATACTTAATCTTAGCAGTCAACCAACTGCTGCGTACTGTGACCCCACAATACACACACACACACCACAAGTTATAGTCCCAGAGATGAATACCAAAAATAACACAAGTCATTTTATTCCACAATTAAAAGCCATTACACCTTAAAAGGGTTCTGAATAAATTTATATATTCCTTGCCATTATTACAATTCATATTATACATAAGTCTGGTTCATCAATAGTTGAAAACCTAGCCTATTGGTAGCTCTTACCTCAGCTACGGTGGCATCAACGCTTCCAGAAAATTGCTGAACATTTCCTAACCGCTTACGAATTGGGAGTTTGGTCCTGTTCATCCTTTCTATCTGTTGTTGTGTGATGAAAGAAGAAAGCAAGGGTGAGCAACAAGCCCATCGAAATAATATGCATAATAATTAACAATATATGAGCATTCTCATAGTACCCATGAAAGTCTTGGTCAAGAAGAAATGAACCAAGTTTGACCTCTTAATGCGACGAAGTCGCAAAATATTCAGTATATATACTTATATACTTTTCAAAATCTTTGAAATCCTCTGCCATGTATAATATACATAGAGTTCCAGTTTATAACTGTATAAAAATATCGTTGCACGGTGATCTCATATATCTAACCTTGTCTCAACATTTTTCTGAAAATCTTTGTCATGCATAAGATAATTGTTAGGAATATATGTGCATTAGTTTGATGATATGTTTAACAAAACACTTAAGTAGAAATCTAATGTTTGTAGCCTCAACGGATAAGACCATTTTGGCTATCCGTTGATGGTGTAGCTTTACTTAGAAATAAGTCTAGTGTTGTAGCACATTTTAGTCTCTGAATTTGAGATATAAATTCTTAAATGTTGAGGGAAATTATAAGTCATGTTGACTACTAGAGGATATGCAGATAGGAAGGCCAATTGTAAGTATTTCATGCCTTGTAATTTTGTATAAATGAAATGGTGTCAACGGATAACTTAAAGACCTTCAACGGATGAGAAACAAAGCTTCAACAGATGTCTCTAAAGCTTCAACGGATAACATCCTTCAACGGATGAGTGCATCAACGGATAGAGCTTCAACTGCTAACACATCAACGGATAAAGCCATCAACGGATGAAGGCTTCAACGGATGTGTTGTTAAATAGCAGTTGACAAGTGGTAGTTGTACCTACAAACAGAGGCACATGGGTTGACAGAGACAACTGAGATGTGGCAGCCTATTTCAGGAACATCAGAAAAAGTAGCCGTTCTACTCTAGTATAAAGAGGCAATAGTCAACAATGCACTGGAGTAAAATGGAGAAGAAACAAGTGGAGAACTTATTTTATTATTGTACTTTTTATCTTTGTCTTCACTTGTAAACTTGGTGATATATAAACCAAGTAGCAGCTAGTAATTAGAAGAGAATTTTTCCAGAGCTGTTTAGAAAAATCTTGAGAGAAAAATTATCTAGTTTGTACTAGGACGCAGCTGTGATCAACTTCTTGAATCACAGATTTTCTGAAATACCATCTCTGGTGGAACAACAATCCACCAGAAAAGTTTTTAAGGTCTGTTGTGTTCTTTACATTAGTGTTTGAATATATATATGTCAGTATTAGCTTAAAGCAATTCATACACTTGTTTATCTTAAACACATAGCCTTTGAAACTGCTCAAAACTTGAAAAAGTTTTGAGATTTACATTCAACCCCCCTTCTGTAAATCTTATTGTTAGTTCATTAGGAATAACAATTGGTATCAGAGCAGGCTCTTGACACAAAAAGAGTTTAAAGATCTTGGAAACTAACAAAGATGAGTAAGAAGGATATTGGAGTAAAAATCCCAGTTCTTGACAAAGATAGTTATCACCATTGGAAGGTGAAAATGCACCTTCATCTACTCTCCCAAGATGAAGGTTATGTAAACTGCATTGAGAATGGTCCTCACATTCCCCACAAAGTAGCCACAGTTGCTACGACCACAATTGTTGTTGGTCAATCCATTCCAAAACCTAGAGCAGAATGGACAATGGAAGACACAGAAGAAGTCCACAAGGATAAGAAGGCTATGAACATTTTGTTTAATGGTCTTGACAAGGATATGTTTGATAATGTGATAAATTGCACAACTGCCAAAGAGGTTTGGGACACAGTTCAGCTACTGTGTGAAGGTACAGAACAAGTAAAAGAAAACAAAATGCAGCTTCTCATTCAACAGTATGAGTATTTTCATTTTGAAGAAAATGAATCTTTAAATGACACATTCAATAGATTCCAAAAGCTGTTGAATGGACTGAAGCTGTATGGTAGAGTGTACCAGGTGAAGGATTCAAATCTTAAATTTTTAAGATCCTTGCCAAAGGAATGGAAACCCATGACTGTCTCCTTGAGAAACTCTCAAGATTATAAGGACTTCACTCTTGAAAGATTATATGGAATCTTGAAGACTTATGAACTAGAGCTGGAACAGGATGAGGTATTGGAGAAGGGAAGAAAGAAAGGAGGTTCAGTTGCCTTGGTAGCTGAAAATGAGAAAGAATGCAGACAAGAAACTGTGAGATCAACATTAAACTCCAAAGATGGCACAAGCAAATCAGAATCAAGCAAGGGTAAGGAGCAAGTTGCTGAGAATGAAGACAACTCCAGCCAAGATGACTCTGATGGTATTGATGAGCATCTTGCATTTCTGTCCAGAAGATTTGCAAAGATGAAATTTAGGAAAAACACTAGAGCCACTAAACCTCATAAGAACATGGTGGACAAATCCAAGTTCAAGTGTTTCAATTGTGGTATAAGTGGACACTTTGCAAGTGAGTGCAGAAAGCCAACTTCTGAAAAGAAGAAATTTGACCAAGTAGATTACAAAAAGAAATATTTTGATCTGCTCAAGCAAAAGGAGAGGGCTTTCATTACTCAAAAAAAAGACTGGGCAGCTGATGGAGAAGAAGAGGATGAAGATGTGGAATATGTCAACTTGGTTCTCATGGCTGATTCTGAGGAAAATGAAGTTCGTTCATCAAGCAACCAGGTAATCACTACTGATTTAACACAGCTTACTAAAGAAGAGTGCAATGATGCTTTTAATGACATGTCTACTGAACTGTATCATTTGCGTGTGTCTCTTAAATCTCTTGCTAAAGAAAATAGTAGGATTAAAGAGAACAACTTGTTTTTAAGTAATAGAAATGCTGTGTTAGAAGATAAGTTGATTGACCTAGAGAAAACTAAGCTACATTGTATATCTGTTGAAAATGAACTAGCTGAATCTGTTAAGAAAGTAGAAATACTTTCTAATCAATTAGAGAGAGAGCAAGAGGTGATTAAAGCCTGGAAGACATCTAGGGATGTTAGTGCTCAAATTGTCAAGGTCCAAGGAATTGAATCATTTTATGAGACTGCTTGGGATAAAAACAAAAAGAAAATGGAATTAATTGATGGGCTGTCAACGGATGTGGAATCAACGGATGATAAAAATTATCCGTTGAAGGAAGAAAAGGAGCATCCGTTGAAGGTTCCTTAATTAAAACAGGCAGATGTTTCTAAAAGTGAAAATCTAAAGAAACTCAATAAAAAGTTTGGTTCAAATTCCAAGAACTTTGTCAAAGAAGAAGCAAGCACATCCAAAGATTTCAGTAAGGTGAATATATGACACATGACCTTAGAACAGTTAAAGAATAGGCTCAAAGTGGTTGATGATAAAAAGGAAACTAAAAGGAAATCTAATAGAAATGGGAAGGTAGGGGTTAACAAACATAACAATTACACACCTGATAAGTATGCTCCTAGAAAAAGCTGTGTGCATTGTAGTAGTGTTAATCATCTATCTGCTAATTGCAAATCTATTAAGAAAACTCCCATACCTGTGCCCTCTTCCATGCCTAATATGTCTGCATCACCTCTGCATGCTATGCCTGTTATGTCTCAATAGAATCCTTATGCACATTTTGCAAACATGCCATATTTTAACAATCCTTATCTTGCTGCATTTAGTATGCCTCAAATGCCATACAATATGCCAATATGGAATAACATGCTTGCACAATCCATGCCTTATCAAATTCCAAATGTGCTAAATGATTCTGTGACTAACCCTACACCTCAACCAACTACATCTAAGATCAAGGTCGACTCAAAGTTACCTAAGTCTAAAGATGCAGGAGGAATGAAGTCTAGGAGAAAGGCTAACAAGAATGGACCCAAGGAAACTTGGGTACCAAAATCAACTTGATTGATTTTATGGTGTGCAGGGAAAAAGAAGAAATATATGGTACTTGGACAGTGGCTGTTCAAGACACATGACAGGAGATTTCTCCCTGCTCACAGAGTTTAAGGAGAGAGCTAGCCCTAGCATAACCTTTGGAGATGACAGCAAAGGGTTTACTATGGGATATGGCTTGATTTCAACAAGGAATGTCATAATTGATGAAGTTGCATTAGTTGATGGTCTCAAGCATAACTTACTGAGCATCAGTCAACTATGTGATAGAGGGAATACAATTTCCTTCAATTCAGAAGCCTGTGTTGTCACCAGTAAGAAAGACAACAAAGTGGTTCTAACTGGAGTTAGAAAAGGAAAAGTGTACTTAGCTGACTTCAACTCTACAGATGCAGAATCTATTACTTGTCTCTTCAGCAAAGCAAGTTCAGCTGAAAGTTGGCAATGGCACAAGAAGCTATCCCATTTGAATTTCAAGACAATGAATGATCTAGTCAAAAAGGACTTAGTTAGAGGAATTCCTCTTGTTAAATTCTCAAGGGATGGTTTGTGTGATGCTTGTCAGAAAGGCAAACAAAGGAAAGCATCATTCAAAAAGAAGCTTGAAACAACAATTGATGAACCATTACAGCTGCTACATATGGATTTGTTTGGACCAGTCAATGTATTGTCAATTGCAAGAAAAAGATATTGCTTGGTGATTGTAGATGATTTCTCAAAGTTTTCATGGGTCTATTTTCTTGGATCAAAGGATGAAGCAAGTGAAATCATTATCAATCACATCATGCAAGTCAATAATCATCCTGACTTGAAGGTTAGGAATATCAGGAGTGACAATGGAACTGAGTTCAAGAATTTGACAATGAGGCTGTTCTGTGAAGAAAATGGAATCATGCATGAGTTCTCAGCTCCAAGAACACCTTAGCAAAATGGGGTAGTTGAAAGAAAGAACAGATCTTTAATTGAGGCTTCTAGAACAATGCTTGAAGAATCAAAGTTACCAACATATTTCTGGGCTGAAGCTGTTAATTGTGCCTGCTACACTCAGAATATTTCTTTGATCAATCAAGCTAAAGGCATGACTCCTTATCAATTGTTCAAGAGAAGAAAACCAACTCTAAACTTTCTTCATGTCTTTAGATGTAAATGCTTTATACTGAGAAATCAATCTGACCATAAAGGGAAGTTTGATGCAAAGGCTGATGAAGGGATATTTGTTGGTTACTCAGCTGGAAAATCTTATAGGGTCTACAATCTAAGAACCAACATTGTTATGGAATCTGTGCATGTTGTGTTTGATGATAAAAAGATTGATGGACTAACAGATGAGGGACACCATGAAAGACTCAAATTTGACAACATTGAGATATATTATGATGATAGTGAAGAGGAGATTGATGGAGATGACACTTCAAAAGGGATTCAAGATATGCCCTTGGATAATGCACATAATTCTGCATCCGTTGAAAGAGGCAATGCAGTATCCGTTGAAAGACATAGTGCATCATCCGTTGAAGTACATAATGAAGCATCCGTTGATCATAGTTCATCAACGGATAATCGATTTACATCATCAGTTGATAGAACTCCAAGTTTCCTGTAAAGGACCAACAGCTCAGGGGGAGTTTCAACTGATCAACACTCTGTCTCACATCACGACAATACTGAGGCCACCTCATCTAGAGCACATCTTCCACCTCAAAGGAAATGGACCAAGAATCATCCCTTTGAACTGATCATTGGTGATGCATCATCTAAAGTGCAAACAAGAAAAGCTACTCAAAATGAATGTCTGTATAGTAGTTTTCTATCTTAGGAGGAACCTAAGAAAGTGAAAGAAGCCTTAATGGATCCAGATTGGATATTAGCTATGCAGGAAGAGTTGAACCAATTTGAGAGAAACAAAGTTTGGAAGCTGGTACCCAAGCCAAAGAACAAGAGTTCCATTGACACAAAATGGGTATTCAGAAACAAGATGGATGAAAATGGCATTGTCATAAGGAATAAAGCCAGATTGGTTGCTAAAGGCTATTCTCAACAAGAGGGAATAGATTTTGATGAAACATTTGCTCCAGTTGCAAGACTTGAAGCTGTTGGGTCCCAATGTGTTTGTAGAAGGGGGGGTTGAATACAAACAGTACCGAATAATCGAATTAAATGCGGAATAAAAAATGTGAAACAAAATTCAAGTTAAATAAGAAATCACTAATGTTGAGAGAATGAATCTAGTAACCGTTTTTGTGCCTTTTCAGCCATTACATCTTTTTGAGAAGATGTATGGGGGCTAGCAGTTGTCTCGGTTTAAATACTACTCATCTATGTAGGAGACAGAGCTACTGGGTTGACCACAGAACCTTCCTTATGTGGTGCACTAGGCACTATCTCCCTCACGCTCATTCATACTACATTTAGTGGTAAGAGAGTGTTGGTTGGTTCTGTTTTTGTGTTTGTCTTTACAGTCTGGGATAGATGTTGTGGGTTTTCAACCTCATGACTGTCAATGAAAGAAAGTCATTGGAGACTGAACCTGTAACACAGAATATATGGTAATAGAGAGAAAATGATTTACAATAGTGATTTCAAAAGATTTTACATGAAATAAGAAATCACTAATGTAGAAAGAAGTTTAATTCTTGTTTTTCAATATGAATGAGTTTTTGATAAAACATTGATCACTTAGGGTAAAGTCTAAGTAATTCTCATTCATGTCAAAAGCTTACAAATATCTGCAACATAATGTTAACAAGATATCATTGACCGATACTTGTCAAGTACTTTAGATACTAATTGTTATGTTGCATAAACAATATACCACTGCACATATAAAACAATATGATTGTGCTTAGTGATAAGATAGTTATTAATATGACGACTCTACTTATTCATATAAAATTATAACTTCTGTTAGAGTGCCATACCATGTCCTTGACGATTGCTTGAGCAGTATACTAGTTCATACCAACCTGAAGTGAGATTGTGAAGAAGAAATTGCATAGTCCAATAGATCTGCAGCTGCAAAGTCCATGAACTGTGGTGCATTGACTTCCTCTTTTGACTTACCAACCAGGAGTACACTTGTACACATCTTACTAGAGTACAATTCCAAGTGTAATGTGCAGCAGGTGCTTGATATGTCGTAATATTCTCAAGTCTCGTCACTGGTGCTATATGTTGGATACTGCTTCCTGATAATAACCTAGCACAATATACAAAATTACAATGATAACATTCCCAGCTTGCAAACAGCCATATCCCTCAGATAAACCTTTGCTGTTATCTCCAAAGGTAACCAGGGGGCCAGCTTTCTCAATCTACATTTGATAGCAGGGCTCTATCTCCGGTCATATGTCTTGATGATCCACTGTCAAGAATCCACACTACCGGTTACACCTGTTTAATGCCCTCTATTCTTGACGATGAAGCTTTTCCATCAATAGCCATAAGAGCAAGATTTCTTTCATCTTCATCTTCACTGTCAGTATCATCCCAGCTTCTTCCCTTTGCCAGATAAGCCCTTTCAGAGTTCTTTCTTACTTGCTTTGGCTTCCTACATTCTGTGGCAAAGTGTCCCAACTCATTGCAGTTATAGCATCTAATGGTGCTTCGATCAACCATCCCTGTTTTGTACCCACCACTGCTGGTGTTAGAGGATGAAGATCCACCTTTCTGGAATTTGTTGTAGTTGGACTTGTACTTAAGCTTGGGATTCCTCCTGAATCTGACATGGGAGAATCTCTTGACAATTTGGGCCATTGACTCGTCTTCCAATTGCTCCAGCTCTTCCAAGGAATAAAAATCATCACTTGATTGATTTGTAGTAGGAGGATCATATTCTGCTACTAACTCATTTTCCTCACCCTTGGAAAACTGTACCATTCTTTCTAACTGTTGAGATTGTTGTTGTTGTTGACCTTCAGCTACAAGTGCAGTAGATGTGCTGACCATTCTATCCTTCCCGTAGACTTCCTTCTGTTGAATCTGCTCCAACTCATAGGTTTTTAACATTCCATAGAGCCTGTCCAAAGAAATCTCACTCAGATCTCTAGCTTCTCTAATGGCAGTGATTCTATGTTCAAGATGAGCTGGCAGTGTTAAAAGGAACTTTTTGTTGACCTCCCTGATTGAATAATACTTTCCATTGATGTTCAGGTTGTTGATCAACGTATTGTACCTCTCAAACACTTCAGTAATTCCTTCTCCTGGATTTGATTTGAAATGTTCATATTCAGAGGTTAGGATTTCCAACTTGTTCTCCCTAACTTCCTCTGTGCCTTCATTAATCACCTCAATAGTTTCCCACATGTGTTTGGAATTTTTACAGTTCATCACATGTCTGTTCATCAAGGGATCAAGGGAATCAATTAATATTAATTGAAGGCTGGCATCCAAGGAGGCTTCTTCCTTCTCAGCAGGAGTAAAATCTTCAGGCTCTTTTGGATAGGTTCTAGCTTCAGTAGTCACCACACCATCTATTATTACCTCCGGTTCAATAATCATCGGAGTTTTTATACCCTTCTTTAACAAGTTTGAATATTTGGGATTTGCAACTTGTAAAAATAATAGCATCTTCTTCTTCCACATGATATAATTCTCTTTATCAAATTGTGGAATTTTAACGGTTCCAACTTTATGTGAAGTCATTATGAATTTTTGAATGAATAAAAATTCAAGGAGCTGAAAAATCACAAAAGTCTAGGATCTTGATTTGTTCGTTAATCAGAAGGCTCTGATACCAATTGTTGGGTCCCAATGTGTTTGTAGAAGGGGGGGTTGAATACAAACAGTACCGAATAATCGAATTAAATGCGGAATAAAAAATGTGAAACAAAATTCAAGTTAAATAAAAATATTATTAAACTTGAAAGGTGTTACAACAACTGTATCGATTACAAGGTATTAATCTCAAATCAATTACCACAAATCTAGAATAAATTCGACATGAACTTTTTCTATTTTTGCAATAATTAGAATCAAATGCTAAACGCGATTTGAGATTAAGTTCTAGGGATTTTGATCCGCTAGATTGTTACACAAGAACAAGATAAAGATTTCTAGTTGATTGGATTTAACTTTACAATCTAGAAATTTAATCTTGGATTAAACAGATGAAAAATGTAATATTTCAAGGCGGCTGCTTTTCTTGTTCTTTGTTCTTCTGTTTGAATGATAGATAATTGAAAGAAGGTCTTCTGCTTCTTTTTAATCAACAAACCAATAGAATTGAATTGGCATGACAATCCTATAGCTGGCAAGACTTTCGGTAGGACAATTGAATGAACTAGCAAGACAATCTGAATGAACTAGCATGACAATCAGAATGAACTAGCAAGACAATTATCCTCCTAGAGTAACTTTCGGTATGACAATGGAAAATGGCCTAGCATGACAATCGGTATGACAATCCAGATTGTCATGCTAGTTCATTTCCATTTGTCTTGCTGATTTAAGATTTGAATTTAATCCAATTAAACTTCTGAAAATTCCTAGAATTAATTCAGAATTAATTAATCAATTAATTCAATTAATAAATAAATTATTCTTCGCAGATATAATTTATTTTCTTAATTAAATTAGATGAATTAATTAATTAATAGAGAATTAATTCTAGTCTTGAGCAGCAACCATTCTTCTGCAAATCTTCTGAAAATCACTGAAAATTATGAATCAATTCCACCACTTCAACGTTGACACTCGATGTACTGTCTGGTTCATGAGTGACTAACTTCCGTGACGTTTCTTCATGTCTTGACTCTGACACTTTGATTTTCTTCAGATTAAATCCTTGTAATTAATTGATACTTTGACGAGATCTCTGTCACTTGATTAAATCCATGATCTTGATTTATATCACTGAGGCATGATCAAGTTCTTGAACTTCTTCCAGTGAATTAACTCCTCAAGTCTGTAGATGAACCTTGTTTCTGAATCCTTTGACAAATATTACTTTGCGAGATCTCTCTGACGGTAGATCCACTATTTACTTATTACATTCTTATTTGAGTTGAGTTGAATCCTCGAATATACAAATAGGCTATGACATATGACTTACAATCTCCCCCTATTTGTTTGTTAGACAATAACACACAAATACCTAGAGGATAACTCAACTAACAAATAAGAAAAAGATATAAACATACATGCAAAGTAAATAGCAGAAAAGTTCTGGACTAGATTTAACATTTTCCAGATTCCAAGTAGATGTTCCTTTAGACTGAACATATCTTCAAGTAGTTTCATCTTCTTTTGTACAACCACATTTCCTGTTGAGAAGCCCATATCTCTTGCTTCTCCCCCTATGAGAATCAACTGATTAAAGAAGATCACCTTCGTTTTACCACCTCTCCCGTACAATAGGATCCGCAGATAAAAACCAATGGTACTCCCCTAACAGCTTCTTCCCTTATCAGAAAATCACCTTGTGTTTACCACCTCTCCCGTACAATAGGATCCGTAGTTACAAACAACAATGGTGTGGTGTAGTATACAAGTAGGATCTTTTTCTTACTCCCTGCTATTTCTCCCCCTTAGTTGAGGAATCCTCCAAACTATTACTTAAGCTTCTATCTCCCCCTTAAAGAAGGAATGTATGCCGTCGTCTGAAGGAGTTCTCATATTTCACTTGGTTGGAAAAGAAATAACAAGTAGTTTCTCTTTCTACCTCACTGTGAGTGTGTGATTCTGTTTAGTGTACCTCACATGTGTTTCACTCTTCTCTCCACTCGTGTTTACACTCATTCTCACAAGTGTATCACTCTTCTCTCATAGCTCCATAATCCAGCTGTACCTGCAAGGAAAATCACCTTAGCCATCCTTAAAGGAGGTCACAGGTGGTGCAATGGGAGTTCACAAATCCCCATCCTTGTTAAACTCGTCAGATGAATCTGAGTCATAATTTACAAGTTGCTAGTTTCCCTTTTAGGGTTCCAGATTTGAATTCTGGGAAGGTAAACAATGATCCAACGAATTTAACATAAGATCAAAGTTCCCTTCTAATGTCTGTGAAGACATTTCCTTGTGACTCATCAGGTAATATCTGAATCATTGTCAACAAGTTGCCGATCCGCACCTATGTCAGATCCACTATCCGCAGATGCATCCAGGGGATTTAAGCCTGGGGAGGTAGACACTGACCACTGACATATGGCTTTTGGATCAGTATCCTCTCCTAACACCTGTAAAGGCAATTGGTCCACTAACGAACCTTGAACAATCGAATCTGACCTTAAAATGGTCGAAACTCTTGTTTCCGTCAACTCATCCTTTGTGTGTGTAACCTCTCCTTGTGCATCAAGAATTGATTATGTTTGAAGTGGTGACACTACATCGGATACCTTGGCCGACAGGCAAAATTCAATAGACGCACCCTGTTGAGAGAATGAATCTAGTAACCATTTTTGTGCCTTTTCAGCCATTACATCTTTTTGAGAAGATGTATGGGGGCTAGCAGTTGTCTCGGTTTAAATACTACTCATCTATGTAGGAGACAGAGCTACTGGGTTGACCACAGAACCTTCCTTATGTGGTGCACTAGGCACTATCTCCCTCACGCTCATTCATACTACATTTAGTGGTAAGAGAGTGTTGGTTGGTTCTGTTTTTGTGTTTGTCTTTACAGTCTGGGATAGATGTTGTGGGTTTTCAACCTCATGACTGTCAATGAAAGAAAGTCATTGGAGACTGAACCTGTAACACAGAATATATGGTAATAGAGAGAAAATGATTTACAATAGTGATTTCAAAAGATTTTACATGAAATAAGAAATCACTAATGTAGAAAGAAGTTTAATTCTTGTTTTTCAATATGAATGAGTTTTTGATAAAACATTGATCACTTAGGGTAAAGTCTAAGTAATTCTCATTCATGTCAAAAGCTTACAAATATCTGCAACATAATGTTAACAAGATATCATTGACCGATACTTGTCAAGTACTTTAGATACTAATTGTTATGTTGCATAAACAATATACCACTGCACATATAAAACAATATGATTGTGCTTAGTGATAAGATAGTTATTAATATGACGACTCTACTTATTCATATAAAATTATAACTTCTGTTAGAGTGCCATACCATGTCCTTGACGATTGCTTGAGCAGTATACTAGTTCATACCAACCTGAAGTGAGATTGTGAAGAAGAAATTGCATAGTCCAATAGATCTGCAGCTGTAAAGTCCATGAACTGTGGTGCATTGACTTCCTCTTTTGACTTACCAACCAGGAGTACACTTGTACACATCTTACTAGAGTACAATTCCAAGTGTAATGTGCAGCAGGTGCTTGATATGTCATAATATTCTCAAGTCTCGTCACTGGTGCTATATGTTGGATACTGCTTCCTGATAATAACCTAGCACAATATACAAAATTACAATGATAACATTCCCAGCTTGCAAACAGCCATATCCCTCAGATAAACCTTTGCTGTTATCTCCAAAGGTAACCAGGGGGCCAGCTTTCTCAATCCACATTTGATAGCAGGGCTCTATCTCCGGTCATATGTCTTGATGATCCACTGTCAAGAATCCACACTACCGGTTACACCTGTTTAATGCCCTCTATTCTTGACGATGAAGCTTTTCCATCAATAGCCATAAGAGCAAGATTTCCTTCATCTTCATCTTCACTGTCAGTATCATCCCAGCTTCTTCCCTTTGCCAGATAAGCCCTTTCAGAGTTCTTTCTTACTTGCTTTGGCTTCCTACATTCTGTGGCAAAGTGTCCCAACTCATTGCAGTTATAGCATCTAATGGTGCTTCGATCAACCATCCCTGTTTTGTACCCACCACTGCTGGTGTTAGAGGATGAAGATCCACCTTTCTGGAATTTGTTGTAGTTGGACTTGTACTTAAGCTTGGGATTCCTCCTGAATCTGACATGGGAGAATCTCTTGACAATTTGGGCCATTGACTCGTCTTCCAATTGCTCCAGCTCTTCCAAGGAATAAAAATCATCACTTGATTGATTTGTAGTAGGAGGATCATATTCTGCTACTAACTCATTTTCCTCACCCTTGGAAAACTGTACCATTCTTTCTAACTGTTGAGATTGTTGTTGTTGTTGACCTTCAGCTACAAGTGCAGTAGATGTGCTGACCATTCTATCCTTCCCGTAGACTTCCTTCTGTTGAATCTGCTCCAACTCATAGGTTTTTAACACTCCATAGAGCCTGTCCAAAGAAATCTCACTCAGATCTCTAGCTTCTCTAATGGCAGTGATTCTATGTTCAAGATGAGCTGGCAGTGTTAAAAGGAACTTTTTGTTGACCTCCCTGATTGAATAATACTTTCCATTGATGTTCAGGTTGTTGATCAACGTATTGTACCTCTCAAACACTTCAGTAATTCCTTCTCCTGGATTTGATTTGAAATGTTCATATTCAGAGGTTAGGATTTCCAACTTGTTCTCCCTAACTTCCTCTGTGCCTTCATTAATCACCTCAATAGTTTCCCACATGTGTTTGGAATTTTTACAGTTCATCACATGTCTGTTCATCAAGGGATCAAGGGAATCAATTAATATTAATTGAAGGCTGGCATCCAAGGAGGCTTCTTCCTTCTCAGCAGGAGTAAAATCTTCAGGCTCTTTTGGATAGGTTCTAGCTTCAGTAGTCACCACACCATCTATTATTACCTCCGGTTCAATAATCATCGGAGTTTTTATACCCTTCTTTAACAAGTTTGAATATTTGGGATTTGCAACTTGTAAAAATAATAGCATCTTCTTCTTCCACATAATATAATTCTCTTTATCAAATTGTGGAATTTTAACGGTTCCAACTTTATGTGAAGTCATTATGAATTTTTGAATGAATAAAAATTCAAGGAGCTGAAAAATCACAAAAGTCTAGGATCTTGATTTGTTCGTTAATCAGAAGGCTCTGATACCAATTGTTGGGTCCCAATGTGTTTGTAGAAGGGGGGGTTGAATACAAACAGTACCGAATAATCGAATTAAATGCGGAATAAAAAATGTGAAACAAAATTCAAGTTAAATAAAAATATTATTAAACTTGAAAGGTGTTACAACAACTGTATCGATTACAAGGTATTAATCTCAAATCAATTACCACAAATCTAGAATAAATTCGACATGAACTTTTTCTATTTTTGCAATAATTAGAATCAAATGCTAAACGCGATTTGAGATTAAGTTCTAGGGATTTTGATCCGCTAGATTGTTACACAAGAACAAGATAAAGATTTCTAGTTGATTGGATTTAACTTTACAATCTAGAAATTTAATCTTGGATTAAACAGATGAAAAATGTAATATTTCAAGGCGGCTGCTTTTCTTGTTCTTTGTTCTTCTGTTTGAATGATAGATAATTGAAAGAAGGTCTTCTGCTTCTTTTTAATCAACAAACCAATAGAATTGAATTGGCATGACAATCCTATAGCTGGCAAGACTTTCGGTAGGACAATTGAATGAACTAGCAAGACAATCTGAATGAACTAGCATGACAATCAGAATGAACTAGCAAGACAATTATCCTCCTAGAGTAACTTTCGGTATGACAATGGAAAATGGCCTAGCATGACAATCGGTATGACAATCCAGATTGTCATGCTAGTTCATTTCCATTTGTCTTGCTGATTTAAGATTTGAATTTAATCCAATTAAACTTCTGAAAATTCCTAGAATTAATTCAGAATTAATTAATCAATTAATTCAATTAATAAATAAATTATTCTTCGCAGATATAATTTATTTTCTTAATTAAATTAGATGAATTAATTAATTAATAGAGAATTAATTCTAGTCTTGAGCAGCAACCATTCTTCTGCAAATCTTCTGAAAATCACTGAAAATTATGAATCAATTCCACCACTTCAACGTTGACACTCGATGTACTGTCTGGTTCATGAGTGACTAACTTCCGTGACGTTTCTTCATGTCTTGACTCTGACACTTTGATTTTCTTCAGATTAAATCCTTGTAATTAATTGATACTTTGACGAGATCTCTGTCACTTGATTAAATCCACGATCTTGATTTATATCACTGAGGCATGATCAAGTTCTTGAACTTCTTCCAGTGAATTAACTCCTCAAGTCTGTAGATGAACCTTGTTTCTGAATCCTTTGACAAATATTACTTTGCGAGATCTCTCTGACGGTAGATCCACTATTTACTTATTACATTCTTATTTGAGTTGAGTTGAATCCTCGAATATACAAATAGGCTATGACATATGACTTACAGAAGCCATCAGAATCTTTCTAGCCTATGCAGCTAATGCCAATTTCAAAGTCTATCAGATGGATGTCAAGAGTGCATTTCTAAATGGGGAATTGGAGGAAGAAGTTTATGTAAGCCAACCTCCAGGTTTTGAAGATCAAAATTTTCCAGACCATGTGTATTATCTGTTGAAAGCACTCTATGGACTAAAGCAAGCACCTAGAGCCTGGTATGAGACTTTGTCAAAGTTCCTTTTAGATAATCATTTCACAAGAGGTACTGTTGACAAAACTCTCTTCTTTAGAAATGTTAATGGCTCTAAGATACTTGTACAAATTTATGTAGATGATATTATATTTGGATCTACAGATGATAAGCTTTGTAAAAAGTTTGCTAGATTAATGCAAAGTAAATATGAAATGAGCATGATGGGAGAACTAACTTACTTTCTTGGGTTACAAGTAAAACAAGTTAGTAGTGGAATTTTCATTAGTCAAACTAAATATATTTATGATCTTTTAAAGAAGTTTGACTTAATGGATTGTTCACCTGCAAAAACTCCCATGACCACTGCCACTAAGCTTGAATTAAACAAGGTTGAAAAGTCTGTGGATATTACAAGTTATAGAGGCATGGTTGGCTCACTTTTATATTTAACTACTAGTAGACCTGATATAATGTTCTCTACATGTCTCTGTGCTAGATTTCAAGCTGACCCTAAAGAATCTCACTTAGTGGCCATTAAAAGAATTTTCAGATATCTCAAGGGGACTCCAAATCTAGGAATTTGGTACCCTAGAGAGTCTGGTTTTGATCTAATTGGCTACTCAGATGCAGATTATGCAGGTTGCAAAATAGACAGGAAAAGCACAACAGGCACCTGTCAATTTCTAGGGAACAAGCTTGTATCATGGTTCAGCAAGAAGCAGAATTTTGTTTCCACATCAATAGCTGAAGCTGAGTACATTGCAGCTAGTAGTTGCTGTGCACAAATACTATGGATGAGGAACCAGTTATTTGACTATGGTATGACTGTTGACAAAATTCCAATATTTTGTGACAACACAAGTGCCATTGCCATTACTGAAAATCCAGTGCAGCACTCAAGAACCAAGCACATTGATATCAAGTACCACTTCATTAGAGAACATGTGATGAAAGGTACAGTGGAACTTCATTTTGTTCCAAGTGAACAACAAATTGCAGACATATTTACCAAGCCACTTGATGAATCAACATTCACAAGATTGGTAAGTGAGCTAGGTATGCTTAATTACTCTTAAAATTCATGTCCTTATTGCAATTTGAATTGAAGCCTGAAATGTATTAGCAGCAAGAACAAATTTGATTTTTAACCCAGATTATTCCATCAACGGATATTCCCTATCCGTTGAAAGTCAAAATTGTTCTGTCAACGGATGTTCATTATCCGTTGAAAGTCATATACATTTCTGGAATTTTTATCCGTCAACGGATAAAACTGAAGTGCTCTTCAACGGATGACAATTTACCTTATCCGTTGAAATATCACATCAGTCGATTCAGGTGTTTCACAACCGTTGATTCTATTGTCTTAACCGTTGATACTCATACATACAGCTGTATGTATTTGTTTTAAAGGTAGTTTTTAGAATACTTACAGTTTATTCTTAAATGGCTGAAATTCACTTACATATATTTATTATTTAATCTCTTATTTATGCTTTTTAATTTGAGAAAGTATATAAGCCCTTCTGATTTTTCATTTTTTTTTACTTTACGCTTTCTTGAAATTTCAAAGCTTTTACCATTTACTCTCTGCAAAACCTTCAAGTTATTCTCTGCAATTTCTACTTACAACAATGGCACCAGTAGTAAAAATTATGTCTCAATCTGGGTTCATCTATGAGAAGAACAATTTCATAGCTTTGGTAGCAAAGAATGAAGCCCACTCAGATTATCACAAAATGATGGACTTCATCAAAAACTGTAAACTTAGCTATGCAATGCTGGAAGCCCCAACGATTTACTGTGAAGTAGTTGAGGAGATTTGGACAACTGTTGAGTTCAACTCCATAGATATGACCATCTCTTTCACTCTCAAAGGTAAAAATCACTGTGTTAACTGTGATGATTTACTAGCATATTTTAAATTACCTGAGAACAATGGCATGACACCACACACTGATAATGATGTATCCAGCATGTTAGATTCCATAGGTTATTCTCTTAACTCTGCTAGTTTAGGGAGTATTAAAAGAAAAGGCCTTAGGAAAGAATGGAGTTTTCTTGGGGATGCCTTTATCAAGGTTTTCTCTGGGAAAATTAGCAATTTTGATGCCATAACTTCATCTCTTGTTAATATGCTCTATATGCTTGTTTCTGATAGGTATTTTAATTTTAGCAACTATGTTATGCTAGAATTGGGTACTAGATTAGGTAACAAAGCTAATAGATCTAATAACATCTATTATGCTAGATTCTTTATGTTATTGGCTAACCATGTTGCTGAAGGTTTGGTCATAACCAATGAGAATAATAAACTCAAATGCTGGGCACAAGAGAAAAGAGATCTTGCAGATTTATTGAGAATGGATCTCAACAACAGCGTGCCATTGGTATATTTACCAATCATGAATGCACCTCAGGTAAGTGAGGTAATTGCTTCTACAACTCCTACTTCTTCCAACCCCTCTATTTCTTTATCTTCTAGTGTGGCCATGGAATCTGTGACAATGCCCCAACAGATTCCTACCAAGGTCACCAAAACTAAACTTTCAAAATCAAAGACAAAGAAAACCACCTCTGTTGTTTCTCAAAAGACAATAGTTGTAACACCTACCCTTAACCCTGAGGGGAGTGAACAGGGTGTGAGTGGTGAGGGGAGGGGTGAACATCAAAGAAACCCCCAGGATAAGGAAGGAGAGATAAGTGTTTCCCAAGCTAGCTAAACCACAGTTTCTCAAAAAGCTGTGGTGGTTGAAAAGGTTACTAGCACATCCCTAGCTGCATCCTCCCAAAAGGATGTAACTATTGAAAATAGTTCCCAACCAAGAACACAGAACAAACGAGGGAGGGACACTAAAGCCAAACACTCACCAACAAAAGCCTTTATTAGAAGAAAGAGAGCAAGAACCCAATCTTCTACACAGGGTGCACACACTGCACAGATACATCCATCTGTATCTATGCCTTCTCAAACTCAGTTTGATGTGGCTCCAACAAATGTGGAGTCACAGCCCCATTCTCTCACAATTAACACACATCAATCACCACACACTTCTTCACCATCTCTAGATGTGGATATGTTATTCCCATCAATTCCTGATTCTCCCTCTTTACAACTCAGGGAGGAGCCCCACTCAAATACAGGTGATCATCATCTTTTAGATGATTTGTTGGATCACCCGCAGATTCTTTCAGATGTAATTGAAGGATCTGTGTCACCAAAACTCATATCAATCTACACAGATTCAACAGTTATATCACTTTCAATTTCTACTTCTTTTCCTTCTTCAACGGATATCACTCATCCGTTGACAAGTGGTTGTTCTTCAACGGATAAGCTTAATAGCAGTTATCCGTTGATACCATCAGTTTCACCTTCAATGGCTATTCCTCATCCGTTGATAGTCTCTACACACACAACTGAAACAATTCCAAGTGTAGAAGACTTGATTACTGTACAATCACTTCTAGGACTGAGGGAAGGGAGTGACAATTTGAGTGAGAGGCTGGGTTGCTCCCAGGCAAAAGGAGAGATTGAGAGCTCAAACATGCATGCTATTTTTTCCAGCATGGCAAAAGTAAGTGAGAGGAGTACCACCTTAGTAGGTGAAGGTGAGGGAGTGAGTTGTGTGAGCCAGGGGGAGCCCCTGATGCAAGAACATAGAGAAAATGAGAGAAAGGCAGGTACAGCAGAAATAAGGATGGATCCAGCCATTGCTAGTGAGTCAATGATTGTGAATGATGCTGAAAAGGAAAGACAATTTCAGCAACATTACAAAGCTATTATTGATAACATTTCCTTGGATGCTGACACTTTTACTCATCCTATTTCAGCCTATCAATTATTGGCTGCACAGGGCAATGTGGAGGCAGAAAAGACACTACATCTAGTACATACAACAGCATCTCTTCAAAGGGACAAAGCTGCTATTAACAAGATGCCTTCAACAACTGGTGAGTCATTTGAAGAATTTGGAGTAAATTCTGATGATGATGACTTTGTTTCTTCTGATGGAATCATGAACTTAGGGGGAGATGAAGGCCCTAGTTCTATTCCAAATCTACCTGAATGGGCCTTCACAAAGGAGTCTACAATAGGGCAATTCAATGTCTCCTTAGTCAAACAAATCAGTACTATCAAACAGGCCATTCAGAAAACTTCTCATGCTGGTACAAAGGCTATCCTTACAGCTCACTTGGACTCACTGCATCTCATGAAGTTGCAGCAAGTAAGACAGAATCTGAGTGTGGATGAACTCAGAAAGGATATTGCTGACTTGAAATCCTATAATTCTGAAAAATTGGATTCAGTCATGCCCTATGGTACAATGCAGGACATTTTGTTGAGATTGAAAAAGGAATCATATACTGAAAAGAGGCTGGCCAAATTGGAAGACAGAGTTCAAGTTATTGAAGATTCTGTGGCCACCATTCTTCACAACCAACAATCTCAAACAAATCTACTTATGCAGCTGGAAAAAGCACAGGGCTTGACCCCTCTCCTTGATGATAACAAAAAGGGGGAGAGTAAAAGGGAAGGGGAAGGAGAGCCATCTACAAAAATCCAAATATCTAAAGTGCTAGTTCCTGCCATCACTACTTCTCCAATCATTCAAATCAAAGGAAAGCCTGATGGAATTGATTTAATCCAGCTAGCAGCAGCTGAAATTCAAGTGAAAGAGCAAAGGAGGAGAATTGATGAAAGGATGCAACAGCTGTTTGGTTCTACACAAGATAAATCAATATCTGTGAAACATAGCACAAAGGTTGAACCAATCAATATGGAGCACAAGCCAGAAAGGAGAAATAAGGTTGGAGAGACTTCTTTCAAGAATCTAAAACCTATGGTTCTCAAGCCCAACACCAGATCCAGCAAGGACTCCACAAAGAACCCTCTAGACTTTGCTCAGATGAAAGAAGTGGACTTTCCTCTTCCAAAGCCTGATGAAGACAAAGTTTTGGGTACTAGCATCATAAAACACAAGGAGACCATGGATGAGGCAGTAAGGAGAAACATGACTATTATCTTTAGAGAGGGAAAGAGCATATGTGTGATGCAAGGACATCCCAAATTCTCAATAGCCAAGAGGGAAGAAACCAAAAGGTTAAAGAAAGAAGCTGAAAAACTCAAGGCTGACAAAAGAGCACAAGCAAAGCTTGAACAAAAGCTAAAGTCAAGTCTAGTTGAAAATGAGAAAGGAATTGAAGTCAGGGGTGAAGACAAGATTGCAAACTTAGATGAGGTTTTTGGGAGTATATTTGGTGAAAGTATGGAGGAAAAAGAGGAATGGCAGAAGGGAAACAGAAGAAAGGCCAAGGCACATAGAAGGAGTGAAGCCAACACTGAAGAAACTAAATCTCTACCTTCCATATCTGAACCCTTTGTTGCTGATCCCACTATAAACATCCATGGTGAACCAATCATCCCAAAAGAGGAACCTATTGATTGGGACACCATCAATTTGCCTACCTTTTTAACCACTCTTCCACTACCAAAGAAACAAAAAAGAAAATCCAAATCTACACCTCCCCTAAACTCTAAGAAATTCACTCAAAAACATAAACCTAACCCTAAGCCACCCATTTCTAAAGATGATTATGTTCACATCTGTGACATAAAAGAAATTTCAGACATTGAACTCTATCTGGATGAGCTGGAGGATGTAAGGGGAATTGCTGCTTATAGACAGCTACCAGAGAGATTGGTGTTCAGATACAAAGGAGCTGGGGAAAGAACATGGCCTCTCTACAGGATTCTGAATGAAGGCTACTCTACCTTGATCAGAGTCTTTTCAGCCATACAAAAGGATTCTGGCTTTACCAGGACTGCCAAGACTGAAATTCTCAACAAGATTGCCAACATAAGGAAAACTTGGAGGGAGCCCAATGCCTTGCCCAGATTCTTACTCATTCAAGAAAGGGGAACTACAATTCACAAATCACCTCATTGGTTGATGGAATTCAGAGATGATAAAGGAGTCAGAAGATTTTTCAGACTTGAAGACCAACTCAAGATTGCCAGCAATGAAACTCTCAAAGAAATGCAATCTAAGTTGGATATCAGTGATGAAGATGAAGCTGAATTCTTCAGACAACTCCAACTCCAAATTGAGGAAAATGACAAAGGGCTAGGAAAGAAAACCAGGGATCAAAGAAGAAAAAGATGATTTGCTCAGGCTAGAGGAGCATCCTTGGAAATACTGTAAATCTTCAATTACCTTCTAGTACATACACTTTTGCAGCACTTTTGAATTTCTACTTAGTTTCAGTTCATATATTTGTTAAGTGTTTTTTTATCATCAAGTTAACCTTGAATTTATGTCTACAATTCTTATAGACGTAAATAGGGGGAGATTGTTAGGAATATATGTGCATTAGTTTGATGATATGTTTAACAAAACACTTAAGTAGAAATCTAGTGTTTGTAGCCTCAACGGATAAGACCATTTTGGCTATCCGTTGATGGTGTAGCTTTACTTAGAAATAAGTCTAGTGTTGTAGCACATTTCAGTCTCTGAATTTGAGATATAAATTCTTAAATGTTGAGGGAAATTATAAGTCATGTTGACTACTAGAGGATATGCAGATGGGAAGGCCAATTGTAAGTATTTCATGCCTTGTAATTTTGTATAAATGAAATGGTGTCAACGGATAACTTAAAGACCTTCAACGGATGAGAAACAAAGCTTCAACGGATGTCTCTAAAGCTTCAACGGATAACATCCTTCAACAGATGAGTGCATCAACGGATAGAGCTTCAACTGCTAACATAACAACGGATAAAGCCATCAATGGATGAAGGCTTCAACGGATGTGCTGTTAAATAGCACTTGACAAGTGGTAGTTGTACCTACAAACAGAGGCACATGGGTTGACAGAGACAACTGAGATGGGGTAGCCTATTTCGGGAACATCAGAAAAAGCAGCCGTTCTACTCTAGTATAAAGAGGCAATAGTCAACAATGCACTGGAGTAAAATGGAGAAGAAATAAGTGGAGAACTTATTTTATTATTGTACTTTTTATCTTTGTCTTCACTTGTAAACTTGGTGATATATAAACCAAGTAGCAGCTAGTAATTAGAAGAGAATTTTTCCAGAGCTGTTTAGAAAAATCTTGAGAGAAAAATTATCTAGTTTGTACTAGGACGCAGCTGTGATCAACTTCTTGAATCACAGATTTTCTGAAATACCATCTGTGGTGGAACAACAATCCACCAGAAAAGTTTTTAAGGTCTGTTGTGTTCTTTACATTAGTGTTTGAATATATATCTGTCAGTATTAGCTTAAAGCAATTCATACACTTGTTTATCTTAAACACATAGCCTTTGAAACTGCTCAAAACTTGAAAAAGTTTTGAGATTTACATTCAACCCCCCTTCTGTAAATCTCATTGTTAGTTCATTAGGAATAACAATAATTATTTACTAGATATAAGTTGAAAAGATGAAGTTACAAGATACTCCAATATACTTATATCCTTTCCGAATACTACTTGAACTACCACCGTTCAAGGTATAAATAGTTCATCACATATATGAAGCTACAAGGCATAACTTGTATAGAATCAATCTTTGAAATATCATTCAAAAAAAATGAAGTTATGAGATACTTCATTTGATGGAAACATCATTTTGAAAACTCGACCCTGCCAACACTCAACAATCACCCAGCCGTAGCCTTTCTATCGAAGTGCTCTGGGTAGTGTTGCAGAAATATCCAACTGGATGATGAACTCATTACGGGAGTTTGCCGTGCCAGGAAGACCATTTACGATGATCAGTCATAGTAGTGCAACCCCACCATTTTCTACATGTAGAGGAGAACCTGTCGGATTTACTTGTCAACCGAACACTGGACTCCTAAGGAATGGACCGTCTTAGCGGAACTTCCGGGCCATTTGGGCCAATAAATAAGGCTGGGCCGGCGCCACTCGACCACTTATGCCACTCCTAGTTCAGATGAAATCCATGACTCTGAAACGTAAAGCTCGTCCCCCCTTTCCCCAAGTAGAATCTTGTTGATACGGCTCCACCAAGAAGTCGTATGTAGTTGGAAAGGAAAACTCACCGATATTTCCCAGGAGATGCCTGTTAATAGATTAACTTGTTCCACGAATTTTACTTCCCGAGTGTTGGGTAAGTAATCAAAAACTCTTTTATCAAAATAGCAACCTTGTTGCGAATATAAAACACACCACAGAGCCGGATCCCTCAGGTTTTGTGCGAGTATTTAAATCCCCTTCGAAAGGAGGATCTTAAATATAAAAATGAGTTTTGGGATCCGCCCTAACTTTTAAAATCATTTTGAAGACTCAAAAACATTTTAAAGAATGTTTAGAGTAACCTTGATTTAATAAAATAAATCAGTCCTGATATGTTAGAAAGTATCTGAATATTATTATTTAAATAATATTCCCATAAGGATGATCCTTATAAAAATAATCGAGGTAGGAGTTTTAAAACTCATACTTGAAATGAAAAATAAATAACAAAAGATATACTTATACGAAAGTATGATCTTTATTTGAATAATCGAAAATAAGTTTAAATATTGAAACATTATTCTTTAATAAAATAAAGAATGTTATGTAATAAATAAGCGGAGTCATAAGTCCTCAAATGAATATTCAAAATAATATTCATTAAATAAAATAAACGGAGTCTTAAGTCCTCGAATGAATATTCAAAATAATATTCATTAATTAAACTAACCGGAGTCATAAGTCCTCGAATGAATATTCAAAATAATATTCATTAAATAAAATAAAGTTATCGAATAAACCTTATTCGATTAATAGTTTTGAAAACTGTATCTATATATATATATATAAATATATATATATATATATATATATATATATACATTATACTCCGGAACATCGACTCCCGGTTTAGAAATATGTTCACCTTTGGGTCCCCTATACTAAGGGTATACGCAACTACTGCTTATCTCTAGCATAGGTATTATGCAACTTATAAGCAATTGAATCAACAATTAGATATCAAGATTACGAAACAGACATCCATATATACCATATCAGCATGCTCCAATATATCGCAAGATTTGCTAATAACATTCATGCACTTATCACAAGATAATGCATATACATATATACATCACAACAACAGTATAACGGGTAGAAAACTTGCCCGAACAACTGGGGGTGGTAAAAGGCCTGGGACTAGCCTGGTAACCTATAAACAACATATAAGTTGGAATTAAACCAAAGTCGCTTAAGAATCTACACTTTAACCAACTAGACTCTAACGCTCGCTTTTGCGCTTAACGATTCACTTAAGTCGCTCGAGTACCCTCGGCTCCACCATTTTTAATAAATTAACCATTACGAATTTTAAGGAGATTCTTTCGCGAGTACTTTACCAACTTCCTAATACACATTACATAATTGTTTCGTAATCCAATTAGTCTTTTGGGGCCTTAACCAAGGTTTCAAAGTAAGGCGAGGGGTAATGGTCCGTTCGCGAAACGCCGTTACTTAAAACGGTCGTTTCTCCTAAACCGTACATCGGATTCAAGCGTACCACATATCAAAACGAAGCTCGTAACATGAACTATCTAATCATGGCAATGGTCAAAACGTAACAGTGAGTTTACGGGTCCTGAAGTTAAGAACAAAAACAGTCTAAGGAAAATTGGGCATTACGACGGCTATAACTTAGCAATTCCAAATTTTTACCCAATCAATTCAATATTAAACCACCACCAATCAACACCATTCCACCATCATTCAACCACAAATCAACCATACAACCAAACTTCATCCAAATCCTATTAAATCAGTCCATTACTTCATGTTTTATCCATCTTATTCAATCACAACAAGAGCTACTAACTATACTTAAGGTTCATCAACCAACGACCAAGATTTATAACTCAAAATCATTATAATTCCAACCAAACTCTAAACATACAAGAACCATGCTCTTATGAACTATAACAAAAAAAACCAAACCTAATACTCAAAGTAAAGTTAGGGTTTGGAGGGGTTATACCTTCCTTGGAGAGTGGAGAATCACTTAGGAAGCCTTAAATAACCACTAACTATCTCTACTAAGCTTGGATCTTGAAGAAAATATAAGAAAACACAAAGTTAGTTTCTTGAAAACACTATTCACCAAGAACTTTGATGAATTGATTAGCTATGTTAAACATGGAATCTTGAGCTTAAACTTATGGCTCATCTAAGTTATGAATTATGGAAGCTAAAGAAACAAACCTCTTGATTTTTGAAGGTGTGTAGCTTGAGTTTTGAAAATTTTCCTTTGCTTTTCATGGAAAAGCCGAGAGCAAGAATGAGGGGGGAGAAGAAATGCTTCTTGTTTGGTTTCCTAGGTAGTTGTGTGATGATTTGCTTGTTAATAAGGTTGTTACCATGGTAAAAATTGTGTGGCTCACAATCATCCAACAATTCCTTCCCTTTTGGTCATGCTTAGGTCATCATTCTTATGTCATCTTCCCATGCTTGTCCTCTTCTTATTGGTTTAATGACAACATCATCACTAACCTCTTTGATTAGCTCCTAATTACTTGGCTAATGACCGCTGATCTGCTATACGGTTCGCTTAACTTTCGTTCTCGTTTATCGTTTGAGGGATCATACCCGAGATCTTATTACCAGGGTTTCCTTAACCTTTCTTAATACATTATATTCCTTTTTTGATCCTCTCTTATAATCCTTGAATTTAAATCCTTCTTATCCTGTTACCTTATACTCAATTCTTTCGGTATCTGGAGGATTTTCGGGAAAAATCAAAGTGTTCGAATTTGGATTCTGACGATCTTTACATACACTTATATACCATATAGAGTACTAATAAGATCTCAGAATAACAATAGAAGAACCCCTACATAGTGTGGCATGAAAATTTTTCTTATTCAGCATAATCAACAAAATCACTATTCATAAGGGTTACAAAAAGTTCAAAATTTTTGGGGTTATTACAGTCTCCCCTCCTTAAAAGGATTCCGTCCCGGAATCAGATAGAAAAATAAATGGGGGTACTTTTCTAGCATTGCGCCTTCTAACTCTCAAGTCAATTTTCCCACATTATGGTTCTGCCACAATACCCTGACTAGCACGATAACCTTTCTCCTAAGCACTTGTTCCTTTTCAATCTATAATCCTTCCTGGTTGCTCCATACAGGTTACGTCTGGTTGCATGTCTATGCGCTCATATGCCCCTATTTGTCTGGCATCCGAATTACACTTCCTTAACATTAATACGTTGAACACATTATGAACTTGCTACATGTTCTGGGGTAGGGATAGGTCATATGCTAACTTCCCAATACGTCTTAATACCTCCAAGGGTCCAACAATTCGTAGGCTTAGCTTTCCTTTCTTTCCGAACCACATCCATCCTTTCCAAAGGAATACCTATAACAACACTAGGTCCCCTACTTCCTACTCTTTGTCATTTCGTGTCAAATCAACATACTTCGTGTGTCCATCTTTGGCTACTATCAACCGTCCTCTGATTAGATCTATTATATCCTTGGTCCTTTGGACTACTGCGGGTCCGAGCATCTTGCGCTAGAGCAACTTCATCCTAACATAAGGGAGATCGACATTGTCTTCCCTCAAGGATCTCATAAGGTGACATCTCGATAATGACATATGATCTATTGTCGTAAGAAAACTCAATCCGCGTTAAGTGATCATTCTAAATTCATTTAAGTCTATTGCACAGACTCTCATCATAGCTTCTAGCACTATGGCTTTTGCTTCTCAATACCCATTCTTTTCCAGTTTGTAGTCATTACTATCTTCCGTACATAATACTATACTGGTTACACTTTTGCACGTTAGCGTTCTATAACCTTTTAATAACCACGTCAACCTTAGTTTCACGAACACGTTAGAATCGGAATACCACCGTACTGATACTACTTCCTTTAGCTGCTTCCATCTTCGAAAGCTTGGTCCTTCATATAGAAGTAAAAGAATTTATTGAGAGATCACTATGATCATGAACACTTGTTATATCGCATAGTTAGTACAGAAGGTGGCCAGCCTTTAGTACTTGACAAGCAATTAAACAATAGATGGTATCCTACTAGGCTTCTATCACACAAATAGATAGTCATTCGGCAATACCTCCCCTTCTGGAAGGGTTGTTCTTCTCAGCTTATATGAAATGAAAAGGAGAGAAAAGTACGAATTGAAGAGAATTGTATATATATAAAATATACTGCCACAAAATATTTGGCTTGGAATCTACCTTTGAACTATAGAGGTTTGTCATAGGAGAACAAATCATATACGTATATATATCAACATCAAGTATTATCGCATCGTATTTCACATGCTTAAATATTTTTGCTATACCATCCATCATTCTATGGACCCATGCTCTTCCTCGAGCTTATACACAATCACCTTTGAAACTCCCTCGACATCGAAAATCAAATCTGGGATCTCATTCTATACATCATCGTTACAAGAATTCTATGCTTGCACCGCAACCTTCCTTGTATAGTAATATGACTCTCTATTGATAAGAAGGAATAAGTATTCAATAGGTAGATAATCTACTTAATTAGTCTATCAATGATAACTTATACACCACCACGACCCGATTAGTGGTACTCAATCTCAACATCCATTCCAATACAACTCTCACGGTTGCAAGTAATTGGCTCATTACTCGTAGAATCATTCCTGCATTACTATGGTCCACCGTTGACCTACTGTAGTCATTCGTTTTCCATGAAATGTTAATAGCTAACTATACGGAGTCCATACATATCATATCGAATTCTTCTAAGGAGGTAACATGATCACCGTTCATGATTCATGAAGAACACTCCTGATCCTGACGTACATTCATGACGTGAAGCAGATAAAATTGCAGAAGAGTTTCAATGAAAGCAACGATAGCAGGTTAATACCATTCTTAATCATATGCCTTCAATAGAAGACTTAACTCAAAGGTTTGTTTAGTCCTTTTTGAAACATGGTCCTGGCTTATTCTCAAGATAGTACCTTTTAAGATAGATAGCCTGCTCATGGTGATTACACGAATTAAACCTTTACCAAACTATTATTACGGTTGGGTATTGCACAGTCATCAGAAGGAATGTCAATCTTCCAAACCATAATA